>NC_136515.1:19538559-19881059 GCF_053919585.1 Euprymna scolopes
TTTCTTTTTTTTTTCTTTTTTTTGCAGGAATTTAATTCCATAACAATCAGAACCGTAATATAATTTAAAATATCTTTTTTTCTTTTTTTTTCATTTTTTTGCAGGAATTTAATTCCATAACAATCAGAACCGTAATATAATTTAAAATATCTTTTTTTCTTTTTTTTTTCTTTTTTTTGCAGGAATTTAATTCCATAACAATCAGAACCGTAATATAATTTAAAATATCTTTTTTTCTTTTTTTTTTTTTTTTTTTGCTCGAATTTAATTCCATAACAATCAGAACCGTAATATAATTTAAAATATCTTTTTTTCTTTTTTTTTTCTTTTTTTTGCAGGAATTTAATTCCATAACAATCAGAACCGTAATATAATTTAAAATATCTTTTTTTCTTTTTTTTTTCTTTTTTTTGCAGGAATTTAATTCCATAACAATCAGAACCGTAATATAATTTAAAATATCTTTTTTTCTTTTTTTTTTCTTTTTTTTTGCAGGAATTTAATTCCATAACAATCAGAACCGTAATATAATTTAAAATATCTTTTTTTTCTTTTTTTTTTTCTTTTTTTTGCAGGAATTTAATTCCATAACAATCAGAACCGTAATATAATTTAAAATATCTTTTTTTTCTTTTTTTTGCAGGAATTTAATTCCATAACAATCAGAACCGTAATATAATTTAAAATATCTTTTTTTCTTTTTTTTTTTCTTTTTTTTGCAGGAATTTAATTCCATAACAATCAGAACCGTAATATAATTTAAAATATCTTTTTTTTCTTTTTTTTGCAGGAATTTAATTCCATAACAATCAGAACCGTAATATAATTTAAAATATCTTTTTTTCTTTTTTTTTTTCTTTTTTTTGCAGGAATTTAATTCCATAACAATCAGAACTGTAATATAATTTAAAATATCTTTTTTTCTTTTTTTTTTTCTTTTTTTTGCAGGAATTTAATTCCATAACAATCAGAACCGTAATATAATTTAAAATATCTTTTTTTTCTTTTTTTTTTCTTTTTTTTGCAGGAATTTAATTCCATAACAATCAGAACCGTAATATAATTTAAAATATCTTTTTTTCTTTTTTTTTTCTTTTTTTTGCAGGAATTTAATTCCATAACAATCAGAACCGTAATATAATTTAAAATATCTTTTTTTTCTTTTTTTTTTCTTTTTTTTGCAGGAATTTAATTCCATAACAATCAGAACCATAATATAATTTAAAATATCTTTTTTTCTTTTTTTTTTCTTTTTTTTGCAGGAATTTAATTCCATAACAATCAGAACTGTAATATAATTTAAAATATCTTTTTTTTTTTTTTTTTTTTTTTTTTTTTTTGCAGGAATTTAATTCCATAACAATCAATACTGTAATATAATTTAAAATATCTTTTTTTAAATTTTTTATTTATTTATTTATTTTTTTTACAGGTGCAGGAATTTAATTCCATAGCAATGTCAGAATCCGAAGATGAAGCTGCATTTCGAAGTGCAGATGAAGATGTGGAGGAGAATAAAGTTGACGCAAAGGACAAGAAGCCATCATTAGAGAGCTCTTCTCTCATGAAAGACAATAAAGTATTATCCAGTATGGAATTTGACCAAAATGCGAAGACGTCAAACAAGAACACGAGGAAAAAGAAAAAGAAAAACAAACAAGCTAAGTCGAACGAGGAAGAAATAAGCGTTGAGAAATTATCTTTTGAAAGTTCGGACAGTATCATTTCTACAGAAAGCGCTTCTCTTCAAGTTGACAACATGCATTCGTCAAAGCCAGATCTTGAAGAAATACGCATCACAGATGAAAGTGATGAGAGTAATCGGACTAGCAGAAATAACTTGTTCCATGATGGTGGTGGCAGTCCGAAAGAGCTTTTGGAGGAGGAGACGGAAAAGGGAACAGAAGCAGCAGATTTGGAAGATGAAGAAGTTAAAGAATCTCGTGATACGACGTGTGCTGATTCACAGATGTGTGACCAAAAATCAGAAACGGTAAGAAGAACTGCCTTTGGCTGAAATTCTTTGAATTATTCCGTTGGTCAATGAATGCTCTTTGTTATTTTTTTCTCAGTTTTTCTGTGTGGTCTTGTCACCCAAATTTCTTAACCCGTATGATTCTCTTTCAAAAAAAGCTTGTTACTAGTGAATGCATTGCAGAGGGGCCTGATGCTGTTTAGAATGCGTCTAGTATGTGTTGCGGTGTCGTTTGATACGACACAACTGGTCGCACATGCCTTAATCAAGGGCAGCCTTGAGTGTGCATACGTTCGTATGTTACTTACTAACTATGAAAGTGTACACATTTATGCCATTATGGCTGCTAACAAAGGGGAGGTAACTATTTTAATACATTGTAAGTGATAGATATGTCCTTGCAGAAGGCACTGACAGCTGCTTTTGTAAATTAAGTTATTTGTTCCTGTTTCATTTTTTGTGCCATATTCATTATTCCATCCATCCATCCATAGCCTTGAGTCCCTGGAGGGGCATAGGCTATCTACAACTTTGTAGATTCTTTTGTAGCAAGGAGTTATTTTTTTCAGGGTGAGGGTGCTGGCCCCACACCAAACCTTCCCAGTAGGTACATACAGCGCCTAGCCTTCCCAAATGGTCACCCATCTGGTACTGGCCAGGCTCAACATTGCTTAACTTCAGTGATCTGGTGTGTCAACGTGATTGTGCCATACTCTTTCATGATTATTGTTTATCAATAAAATTTTTAGTAAAAAATATGTTTAGGTTGTTTCCTATACTTTCTGAATTGGAAAAAGAATTGCAAAAATTTTTTAAAGTTTCTCCAAATAATTTGGTTAAAATAATTAAATATTCAGATTCTACAATCCCTAAATGCCCTTCCTACCAAATTTCAGAAATATTGAATGTGTGGAAGTATTTTTTTGAAAATTTTATAAAATACTGAAATTTCGTGGCGTTTTGTGGCATAAATTTAGAAGCAAAATATGCCAATTTTACACACACCCCTAAAATCCGAACAGTAAGGTTTAGGACCAAATAATTTGGCAAATTTTCCTAACTCATGAAGTGGAATATTTGTGCCAAATTTCAAGTAATTCGGTGACCTAAAACTATATCCGATGGTGAGGCCCCATCTTGCGGGCCTTGGGGAGTGTGGAGCCACCCTTTAATTGCCATTGCTCCCAGGTCCACTCTGACCCGGAGTGGTAGTACCTGTTAGGGTCCCAACTATGGGTTGAATAGAATCTGACTTAAAAAAAAAATATACTCCATTAAAAATCGTTCCTCAAAATAACTAGATTCGGCATTAAATAACCTGAAAAAGGTTGATATGTCATAAAACAAAAACAACCAACCAACCAAGTCGATGTCGGTGGGTGTAATGGCCTGGTGAATTGACATGGAATGACCCCCTAGCTTGTCACATGTTTTTACAATACTTTCCTGAGTGGCTTCCGGGCCTTGATAAGTGGTGATCACCGTTTAAAAAAAAAAAAAGATAGAACGAAAAGATAGATAAAAAGATAAGAGACACGCATATCATTTATTGTCGTTAAATTTCAACAGATTTTTCTGAATTTTGACGTTTAGAAGGCTGATAAGTCAACATTGATCTGACCTTTTTCAGCCTGGCTGCTTTTGTCTTTTGTCAAGAACCTGTCAATCTGAGTCAAGCAAAGAGTTGCTATATTAATCATGTTTTCCGTAACACTTTTTTTCAAATTTACCTGTCTCCCCCACAAGAACAAGGAAATACAGGCTTTTAAATGCCAGAACTGCTATCTGTCCCTATCTCTGCGGCTTGCATAGACATGTGGACAAACATAATTTAGAGATATCATTTTTAAAAGACATCTATGCTACACAGAAAAGCATTTTCCAATAAAAAAAATGATAGGGTTATCAGAGCGTAGTTCCATTCTCATACCAAGAATTTAAATGTAAGCCTCATTGTTAAGATATAAATGTAGTTGCCCCTCAGTGCAGAAATAAACAGGATTGATACACCATCTCAGTGGTAATTCTGTTCATATCCATGCATGTTTTGCAGCTGCACTTGTTTAATCCCATGAGTGCTATGCAGTGATACATCGTCATCCACATTGAACTAACCTATCTCTAGCCAGGTCTTTGTTTATCTCTCTTTCTCTCTAATTCAATTTTATTGATTCTTTCTCTATAAACTCAACTCTTATACTACTACGAACCTAAAAACTCTCATCCATTCTTTCAATGTGGCCATACCATTGGAGTCTCCTGCCTTGCACATTTCTCCCTATGCTGTCCAGACTCGATCTTCCTCTGAGATCATCAGTCTGTCTTTAAGACTCACATTGTCATTCTCATACCATTTCTCTCTTTTCAGTGTAGAACCATTCTTGTAATAGAAAAATGGTCCAAAAAGAAATGGCAAAAGAAAGAACTCTATTAGAGAGAAAAGAATATCCAATTGTGAATATTAAATGTAGTTGTTCCAAGCAAAAATTGGTAGCATCAATCCAGTCAGAGAAGCTTTTTCATTACGTAGATAAGAGTACTCTGTAATTTATTCGTAACAAGTCGCAGCATGAATTTATTTTTCTCTATGGAATTGTATATCTTGAAAATATAATTTTAAGAATCTCAGATTTTTATTTATGTTTTTGGGTTTGTTTTTTTTAAATTTTTTTTTTAAGTGTTCCATATCAGTCTTTTCTCTTTGCCGATTTAGAAAATATGCATTGCCTTCTTGGAAGTGGAGGTGTGTGAAAAAAAGCAATTCTTTCATAGAAAAAAGAAAATTATCCAATTGCGAATATCAAATATAGTTGATTGGCAGCAACAATCCAATTAGATAAGCTTTGAATTGTAAAGAATTCCAGGTAAAGAATGGTAATATTGATCCAGTCAGGATCAGCAGTGGCCCTCTTCTCCTGTCAAGACGTAAAGCTATGAATAAAAAAATTTGAAAGAAATTACAGATATTTTATATAGCAATTCTGTACCTGACTTGTTCATTCTTATCACCCCTGGCTATAAATATAATCGTCCAAATATTTGTGATCATAACTAGCAAAATTATGCCAAAAATATTGCAACCGAAGAAAATATTGTAAAATTAGGGACACCAACACATTATTATAGATTGATCAAGATACCTTGGTCAATAAGTTCAACGATATTAACCGATATTCTTAAATATCCTAAAAATTTCACTTACCGCAATTCAAATTTTGATTTGCAATCCATCAAAATAAAGGCAACTACTGGGCCCATAACCTCTTGATTGGAGAACATTTCTTGTAATAGAAAAATTATCAAAAAAGGGATGACAAAAAAAAAGTATTCAATCACAAATATTGAATGCAGTTGGCTCAAGCAAAAATCAGCAGTATCAATCCACTCAGAGAATCTTTGAATTGTAAAGAATACTAGGTAAAGGATGGTAGGATTATTCCAATCGGGATCAGCAATGGCCCTTTTTTTCTGTGTAATAACAAAAAACTATAACTGAAAAAAATTGAAGAGACTGAGTATATTTTATATTGCGCTTCTGATATCGGATTGGTTCGTTTTTATCACCCCTGGCTATAAATATGGTTGTTTTCAAGTCTAACGTAAACAAGTTCTTGATGAGCCGTCCCCTTAAGTAATCCAATTTACCAAATTTCCACGACTAGCGATTACTACAATATTGTCCCATTGATTACCATACACCCATTAAACCCTATCCTCGAGTTGTCTCTTGGCCTTGAAAGGTGGTGACTCCTTTATAAAAAAAAACAAACTTCGTGATCATGTGCAACATTTTGCCAAACATATCACAACAAGATGTAATCATATTCCCAAAGAAATCTTAAATCTTTCAGTTAAGTAGACTTGTTATTGTAACCAATATAACCTTTCTTTTCGATATTTTCGTTTTTTAATGTCTTGATTAAACTGTACAAGTACCTACTATTGTAACCAATGTTTTATTTATTTTCCAGCAATCACAGCAGTCAAGTTGGGGTTGGGCAAAGTGGGGTTCCTCAATTATTGGAGCGGCTGCCTCTTCTGTTACGACTTTCACAACGCAATTAGGTAAGTCAAAAGACCTTGTATTTGTTTTTTGTTTTTTTAGGGTTGATGTGTTATGAAGCAAACCATTACAATCAACATTGCGTCTGTTAAGTTTGCAGGTTGAAACAAGTAACGTAGAAAGCAATACAAATGACGACCCAACAAACAAAGGTAGATCAAATAAGAAGTGTATTAGGAAAAGGTATATTTACACGATATTTACATAATGGTGTCAAATAAGAGAGTCTTTGCTGGAGAAACATATCTGCTCTCGGCGGCCTTCGGTGGCTTCTGGTGAACACACACTCAGACTAACTGAGTCTTCCTATTTATGTGTAATTACTATCCACATATGCAAATGAATGTGTGCCACCACAACAGCGTCTTAGATTGAAAAAAATTGTATGTTGATTTTAAAAATTGAGGCAGTAATTTACAAAAAAAAATTGAAGCAAAGCCTAAAAATATGTTGGTTTTTTTTTTTTTAAACTTAATTTTGAATGTTTTTGTTTGTTTTACGACAGTCACTTAACTATATATGTGCTAATATTTTTTCTTTCATAATATACTTTTTATTTTGTCTTACACTTGTTTCGTCAAATGGCGTACGAACACCAAACACTGATCAGAGACAGTTAATATTTTCCTCAGAAAAACCAAGCAGTTCTAATTTTTTATTTTAGAAAAAAGAGAGAAAGAGAAAGAGAAGGGGATTGGTAGAGATAGATTCTTAGATTTCATGTAGATTCTGTAACTTTTTCAGTAAAGTCATTTAGCTCGGTATTACTGGATAAATATTTCATGTAATCCAATTCTCCATCGCTAAAGGAAACATTCGAGTCATTCTTGATCCCTGTACATACACACAAGATCACAATTATGTGGGTGTATTCCAGGTTTCGATACTTGAACCGTTATTATTCCTAATCTCCATAATCAATCTCTGATGCAATTGTGTCTGAAATGCACATGATGCCAACTGTGATCTTGAAAATCTGAGGCAGCTGATGGAAGACAGAGAAATCTGGAGAGAGAGAGAGAGAGAGTCACATTGGTTCGGGCAAGGAGCCCAACCAGATAGATATTGTATTTTATTTTGTTCAAGGATACTGTCTGGTGTATTTACTTTGACAAGGAAAAATTTTCATTTTCGAAAGCTCAGATTAAAATAACTTAAATTAATTTTAACAAACACATTATGATTTTGTATAAACAAAAAAGTCAACAACTTTATTTTTTTTTTATTTGGCCTTATCCAATATGAAATGTTTCCATTATTTTTCTTTCTAATTAAAATTAAAACAATTTTCTGTAGGTGATGGCGTCAATACGATCATAGATACAGTTGAGTCTGGTTTATCGGTTGTCCCGACACCTGAAGAACTCGCTCGTGAGGCAAAAGAAGCTGAAAATATAAATTCAAATGTTGAGCAAGGTAAGAATTCTTCTCTTCTCTTTTACAAGGGGTGTTCCGAAGATAATGTCTCCTTTTTTTTTTATTCTGCCTAAATGGATCAGAGGGGATTGCACATTGCATTGTTATGATGACTGTACTTACACATTCATTATCTGAAAGTTGCATCTCTCTGCCGCAGATATTTATGGTGTAAGACTCTAAGAAAGCAACTCCTGTCGTGGACATGCATCAGACACAGAGATGTGTCATTGAATGTCTCCATTCAGAAAAAAAATTGAACCGATCAACTTTCACCAGCATCTGTTGAGAATTTTCAAAGCTGCTGCAGTTGATGCCAGCACAGTTAGGAGATGGGTTCATTGATGGTGACAGATGTGAGTGACAAAGCACACTCCAGACTTTTACGACTGAGGTATCTAAAGAAGCTGGCAAAAGTGCGTTGAGAATTCTGGTAACTATGTAGAAAAATATAATTTGGAGCACAAAGGGTTGTTCGTTTTTTTGTTTTTTGTTTTACATAGGCATCACCACATCATCAAGGCCAAGAGGCCACTCAAGGATAAGGGTTAAAGAGTGTACAGTAGAAATTGGACAATATAGTAATCATTAGTAATGAAAATTCGGTAAATTTGATAACTTATATGGAACGGCTCATCAAGAACTTATTTACGTTAGACTTGAACACAACCATATTGTTGTCAGCCGGAAAGCAGGAAAACGGAAGACAATTCCACAGGCGTGCAGTTCTAAGAAAGAAGCTTTGTTCATGGAATCTACGTTTAGGTTTAGGCACAGATAAAGAGTGGGGGGAATTATTGATAGTGTTTTCAGCTACACAAGTGTTTCTTGTGAAAGTTTGGCGAGGGCGGGGACCATAGATTGAAGCTCAGTCAAACAATTTCCATGAAAATAACGATACAGCAGAGACAAACTTTCAACATCTCTTCTGTGAGATAGAGGTTGCAAGGAAGAGAAAAGGACATCTACGAGGCTCGTTCTAATGTTACGACTTAACATCTTCGTAGCTCTTCAATTTGTTTTAGTTAAAAAAATAGGAGGCCTTACTTTTGAAACAACCCTGTAATTAGAATGTAGATTCAAAGGCATTAATCCACACTGGTGAACCTCTATCCATTTAGCTGCATAGCTCATTCCTCATCTCCAAGAAACCATCGTGAAGATCAACTGGAGACAGATTCCACATGATCTCTCTGCAGCAGTTATCTCCAAGACAACGTAAGTCACCCCCGCCATCCCACCCCCATTTACCAGAGATGTCCAAATCTCAAACTATCTAGATAACTTTCTTTTTTTCTTTTTTTTTTTTTTTTTGCAAGGTGGTCACCACTTATCAAGGCCCGGAAGCCACTCTGGGATAAGGGTTATTGCATGTACAGTACATTAGTATTGGAGATTTGATAAAGTGTCTTACTTAAGGGGACAATTCATCAGCAATTTTTTTATGTTGGACTTGAAGACATCCAGGTTGTAGTCAGGTGGGAAACAGGCAAACGGAACAGAGTTCCACAAGCCTGCACTTCTAAGAAAGAAGCTTTGTTCATGGAATCTACGTTTTGGTTTTGGCACAGATAAAGAGTTGGGAAAATTTTTGACAGTGGTTTCAGCTAGACGAGTGTTTTTCGTGTAAGATTGGCGAGGGAGGGGACCAGAGATTGAAGCTCAGACGGGAATGTTTCATACTAATGAAACCAGTTTTTGGTTCCCTGATAAAAGGAGGGTGGACCTGTAAATTCACCCTTGTCTGTTTCGTCTGTCCGCACTTTTCTCAATAACTACGCCTTGGAATTTTTGGAAATTTAGCACAAACATTAAACATGATATGAGTAAAAAAGTAACAGAATGGATTTTCTGGAAAAACTCCGGCTGCCTCCCTAGGGATGCCTTTCCGGTTAAAATGGTTAAAATTGACACTTTTGTGCTTATTAAAAAAAAATGGATGCCTTGGATTTTTATAAAACTTTCTGAAAAGTTGTAATTAACTGATTTCTATATAATTTTGTTTGTCTATACTTCGCGATAACTCTTGGGTGTGTCCTAAGGGCTCTTTTAAGGCTAATAAAAAGCACTCTATTTTGGGGACTATTTTACCATATTTGTACAAAATTTTCTGTGTATGTCTATTTAGCAGTTTTGCATGGTGCTAAACTCAAATTTAAATATGTTAAGGCCTTGGGGACTTTTGGGGCTAATTAGGGCAAGAGGGCAAATGATGGACTTAGTCATTTCTTTTTTTGCATGGTACAGAACTCAAATTTACATGTTAAGGCCTAAAACTGCACCATTTATTCATTTTTACCAGGATTTGACGTCCCCTGGAGACTTTTGGGGCTAATGGGGGGGGGCTAATACTGAACTTAGTCATATTTTTATGCCATGTTCACTGTGCATTCACGGGGGACCATGCATGCTTCACTTGTTTCTCTATTGTCTATTGTCTATGGGAGCCAAATTGTTACGGCATCTTCTGTTGCCAGAGTTGTGGCAATGTAAGTTTCGAATCCCACATCGCCATAGTAAGCCAGTAATAATCACAACAAACACAGTAGCGTTGTTAACAAAAAGCGTATTAACAAAAGTATGTTACATAAGTACACGTCATGGTTCTGAAGCCATAACTGCCACAAATTGTTACCAAATAATATGTTAGATATTTATAGTCTTTGGGTAAGTCCATTATCCTAATAAAGCTATATTAGTTTACCCTATTACAATCTATACTCCTATAAATTTGGGGTGTTTTTGTGTACTGATATTCATATTAAAAACCCTTTTTTTTATTTAAAAAGAAAATACAACTTTGTTATATATGGGTCATGGAATTGCATTCACTGGCCAAAGATCTAGCTAATTTGCATATTCTTTTAAACATTCAGTTTAATTAATTCCCTATTAGTTTTTTCAGTTTTCTTATGGGATGATCATCTTTAGTTAACTATTACGTGTAATTATATTCATGCAGATATTCTACATGATTTATACTTGCGTAATATTTGTGTAAATAGGTTATAGTAAACACAAACATCTTTCTATATATTTATGTATGTGTATATATATTTGTTTAAAAAAATTTGCCTATCAAACTCCTCTGTCAGCTTTTGGTCTGCAGACATGAAACTTAATATATAGAGTATTCAAACCCATGCATAACTTTATATTTGGGTTTAGCCAGGGAAAATTGGTAAAAAAGTGAAAATCAAAAAATGGAATTTGCCAGGTGAAGGTTGAACGATGGCATTACGAATATGCATGCATAACGTAGTAGCTATTGGTTCGTGTTTTAATTTTTAGCCTTGTAGCAAACATATTTTCATAGCTCAGGCATTAACGTCAAAGGGAAAAGTAAATTGTAAGCTAAACGTTTTCGTTTTGATTCTCGGTGGTGACGTATAAGTCATTTTTTTTTTTTTTTTAATTTAAATCATTACTATATATTGGGTCCAATATAATAATAAATACGAAATCTGCATTAATCAAAATATCATATTTAAGCGTATTTTATGACCGGGCAATGCCGGGTAGCTTGCTAGTATATTAATATTTTTATAAATAAACATTTTTACCTACAGCAACAGTTGAGGTAACAGGTTTAGTTTAGAGGGACGGAAGCTTTAAAAAATGGACTTGCGAGAGGGATAAAGACCTAGGTTAGTTTGGAAATCAATTTTTCTTAAAGCTGTCCAGTGCATGCCAGCATGTAAAACGAATACGATGATGATGATGGTGTTTAATTTCAGCATTTTTTTGTCGAAATTTCTTCTAGATGCTGATCACTCTCCCGCTGATACAACTGATGACATAAATAAGTCTGAAGAAACATATACCGATTCGGCCAATGCTACAGGATGGTGGTCTGGATGGGGAGGCGTTTCAAAAATTACTGGAGCCGTTCAAGAAAAGGTCAGTTCTGTGCTTTATTTTCTACTCACAGAAACGTTATCTTTCAGAACTTTTTTAAATGACTATTTGTCCTGGAAGTTTACCGCTCAGTGTCTGAAATGAATATGCTTGAACCAGGTTCACCTGAATTAATAAAAACAAAGGTGCTTGTTAAGATCCAGTTGACAGATCGATCTTATCAAATATGTTGTTTTGAACAAAAACAATATTACATTTTGTGATACCAAAAATAGTAATATATCCAAAAATTATGGAAAATCATTGAGTAGAAATTTATTACTTTACGGAAAGTAATTTTTATGGAAAATTGGATAAAATCACATTTTTATTAGACAATAGCGAGGGGTATCCGGCATTGCCCGGGTGTTTTGAGGTGTGTGTGGAATCTCGGGGGGGGGGGGGTAAAAAAAATGTTTTGGTAGGTAAGTATGAGGATCGAACCCGAACCCTTGAGGCAAAGTTGGAAATTAAAGTGTAAAAAAAAACATGCGACGTTAACCATTGCCCCACCGCGAGATGCTAACGGAAACACGTTTGAATTTATTTAATTACTTGGATTTGGCAGGTGCCTGTTTTAATGCGTTAATGAGGTCAAGTTTGACTGCGGGATAGTATTTCATTTACTGCGGGAACGCTTCCCAAGATGTTATAGGAAAAAGACTAACCCACATGCGGCGAGCGACAAATGTTGAATATATATCTTTCCAAAGTCGAGCAAATTAAATAGACAGGCGAGCTTCGTTGTTAACTCTGAGATATTACGATTTATATGTGATATAAAAAGTTTTAAAAAGTTGTGAACCGACTGACCGCTTCTCTGAAAAAAGCCTTTTGTAGACATACAGAAAAAGCAAACACACATACAAACATACATACATTTTCGCTTTTATATTTATAGATTATAAAATAGATAGTAGGAGTCTACACACTGGGGACATAACTCCAAAACGAATATTTTAGATTACTTGTGCCATGCTAAAAACACAATAGCAGTTGCTCTACTCAATGAATTTTCGTAATTTTTAGATATGTTACTATTTTCAACATGACAATTAAATAAGTAATATTGTTTTTGCTTAAAACGATATACAGTGTAACTCGAATATAACAGACCCGAATATAAGAAAAACAGATAAAAGAAATATTTTCTCTGGTCCCAAATTAGAGCTTGTGTTAGTGTACAGTGTAATCCGGATATAAGAAACCCAGATATAATAAGAGAGCTACAGGGCCCCCACCCCCCAAAAGCTCTAATATCTGGGTTACACTGTATTAAAAAAAATTGATTTATTGATTATAGCTTAACAAGCACTGAAACAAATAATCTTTTGGACCAATAAGAGGACTATCTGAATTTAGTCGAAATGGCCTTTCTGAAGCCACCTTAACACCATATAAGTCCAGATTTTTCCTTCAATAAACAGTTGAGACAAAAAAAATCAGACAGTATAGATTATTCGTCGAGAAATACCATATGATTTAATTTTTGCGAGAAGCCCTTCATACTAGACCTTGTCAAATGCTTTTGATATGCCAAGAGCTTCAGCCCTAGCTTTTCCTGCATTATCCAGTGCATGTAATATGCATTCAGAGGCGATGGTTACATATCCATACTACTGGGTAGAAAGAAGTTTTACAAAATGGCGGACGAGCACTGGATTGATTAATGACTCAAGCAAAGAGTGGAAGAAATTGTCAAGATGATAATTGAGCGGGTCTGTTCTTCTTGAATACTCGTACCATAGAGGTAATTTTCCAGCCATCAAGGAAGCAAGACTTGGCTAGGTATTTGTCAAAGAGTTTGGAGAGGATAGGGGCTAGCTCAGTGGAGCATTTCTTAATTAGTATAGCAAGGATGAGACCAGACACGTTTTGTCTATGTTTTTACATGAGAAGAGGTGATTTTCAGGTTTACAAGTGTGGCTTTTGTCCACAAAAGGAAATTTGGGAGGGAGTAGTTTGTGGGGTTTAAGATGGAGTTGGAGGTGAACCGCCAGGCAGGCAGTTCAGCTTTCTCAGTTGTTGTTGGATAGAAGGGAAATTGTGAATTCAACACGCTATCATAAATTTTCCAGAAATCACAAGTTCCTAATTTTTGCAACTCTATATGTTTCCTAGTCACTTTGGTGCACCTTGTTTTAGCTGCAATTATTTCATTCTTACGATTATTTCATTCTTATGATTATTTCATTTTTACGATTATTTCATTTTTACGATTATTTCTGGCTTCTTATAAACGTTTGTGTACTTATACTTATGCCGAATAAATTTGTAGAATGCATGCTGCTTTTGTGCAATGGCAATGGCAGCTGTAGTAGTGATCAAAGGAAGATAACCCTTGTGTGTTTTTATTTTTTATTTGTAGAGCAAGAATCTTGTCTCTGGAAGTTTGGATGTTCTTGAATCTCTTGGGCGCAAAACCTTTGATGCAATCAACGAGCATGATCGAACAGTGTTACGCGAGAAGACAAAGATGCTTTTTGAACGCGGAGAATCACCTCAGTTGACAGATTTATTAAAAGAAGCAAAAGAGCAGACGGAAATCCAAGAAAAAATTGCCAAGGAAAACGAAGAAGCGTTGAAATCGGACTTTGCTACGTTATTTGAAGACTATCAAGGTACGGACCATTTCGGTTCCTTAATTTACCGAAATCCTTTACAGTTAGGGCCTCATAGAAAAAGCACCTCATAATCTTTTTAAATACTTACATTTTTAAAGATGTTTTTGGCCTTGAAGTAATAACTTTTTTAGCTCCTTACATCAATATACTTCATGCATTATCTGGAGCGATTTCCATTTAAAAAAAATATATATTGAAGCATGTGTGACAAGGGTCCCTGGCATTATTAGAGGTCATCTTGGATGACAATAGTGTCTTCGGAGTTTGCCAAGCATCATACCAACATTTGAGTATACAAGTTTTTTTTTTTTCAATTTTCTAAATCATTTTTTTCTAACTGGGGATGGGCCATCCTACCAGATGTCAGACATTCACTTGCTATCTCATACATTCCAGGTCCTGGATATGACCTAAAACTATATCCGATGGTGAGGCCCCACCTTGCGGGCTTTGGGGAGTGTGGAGCCACCCTTTAATTGCCATTGCTCTCAGGTCCACTCTGACCCGGAGTGGTAGTACCTGTTAGGGTTCCAACTATGAGTTAAATAGAATCTGACATAAAAAGAATATACTCCGTTAAAAATCGTTCTTCAAAATAACTAGATTCGGCATTAAATAATCTGAAAAAGGTTAATATGCCGTAAAACGAAAACAACCAACCATACATTCCAACTAAGAAATCTTTTTAAGATTCTAACCGTCCCTTTAGGTGCAATTATTTGAATCTCTGTTGCACTTGGTTCACCGGGTATATTTGCCAGGTAGTTTTTTAAATTCTTTTTCATGAGTCCAGTTGCTCCTATAATTACTGGAATAACAGAAATCTTCCCTTGCTATTACGTTATCTTTTCCATCTCAGCTCTGTTTAACCCAGCATCATTGGGGATACTAACTTCTACTAAGGTTGTTTCTTTCTCCTTGTCCCATATGATGACACTTTTGAGTTAACACATTCATGTTAAAACTTGCTAGTTTTAGGAAATGACGAATACATATTGAAACAAAAACAGAGAAAGAAAGAAACTTATTGGAGTCATTTGCTTTTTAATGCTTATGTAATCGCTTCTCAGTCTCACGACACGCGTATTGTTTTAGCAATTAATAACCCAAAAGGGTTGATGTGGCGTAAAGCAGTCTGAGCCAGCTTTATATTTCAAATTTCAAAAAATATTTTTCACATGCTTTTGTTTTTTAGGCCAGGCTCACATGGACGCTCTTCAGCTTCTTTCGCAGCAAAGTGAAGCGAAACTTGGTTTCATGCTCGAATCGTTGTCACCAAATTCTGAAAGTGAAGCACAAGTGCGGTCGCAGTTGTTGTCGTTGAAAGACGCTTTCGAAATTACCATCGAAGATGAAGGTCAGGCTTTTACTATATAATTACAAGATGCCAGAACAAACATACGTATCTGAGTCTTCTATGAATTTTCTTTTTTTTTTCTGGCGTTATATTATAATGTGAATGACTGCATATTTTCAAATGGAAGAACAAAGGTTTTTAATTCGTCTCTCTCAAGAAGCCATGCGAACAAGACATAGCCAATTAGACGATTATCTGTCTGCCTGTGTCACTTATTTCATTAAGTTGGGAAGTAAATAATTAACAAAGATAACATTAGTCTCTCCCTTTCTCCTAAGTATATTCTCTCCAAATAAAACCTTGAAGAAAAGCAAATGTCTCCTTGTATCTTTCCTGCATGAAAGTGAAGCACAAGGGCAATCACAGTTGTTGACATTGAAAGACGCTTTTGAAATTACCATCAAAGATGAAGGTTGGGGCTTTTCTTTTAATTTTTTGAAACTTCTTTGAGCTTTCTTCCGATAATTTGGATGAATATTCTCGGCTGTTATATTTATGATACTATATAGATACAAGATGGCTGCCGGAACAAACACACAATGCTAAGTCTTCTATGAATTTTTTTTTTTTTATTTCTCCGCTGTTTTGACAGGGGCAGAGGTCAAGCCCTCTAGACCAATGGTTCTCAATCATTTTTTAATCATGACTTTCTTTTCTTCTTAATGTATTTTGGTGAACCCTTATAGCTTATTTTATTTTTCAGTAATGTAAAGAAAATCAACAGTTTATCTTGAAGGAGGATTGAACCGATATTAATGTTACATGTACCATGGAGGTCCACATGGATCCCGGTTGAGAACCATTGCTCTAGACAAAACAGTTGAATGATGAATGCGAATAACATCATGTTTTCAAAAGGTTTTTAATTAGTTTCTCTCAGGAAGCCATGCAAATGAGACATATTTCTGTCCGTTTGCATCACTTATTTTGTTAACTTAGGCAGTTCTTAAACAATTAACAAAGATAACATTATTCTCTCCAAATAAAACCTTGAAGAAAACTCAGTGAATGTCTCCTTGAATCTTGGTCCTGGATATGACCTTAAACTACATCCAGTGGTGAGGCCCCAGCTTGTGGGCTTTGCGGAGTGTGGAGCCACCCTTTAATTGCCATTGCTCCCAGGTCCGCTCTAACCCGGAGTGGTAGTACCTGTTAGGGTCTCAACTATGGGTTAAATAGAAACCAACTTGAAAACAACAAATAGATTCTATTAAAAAATCTTTCTTCAAAATCTTTGAATTCGGCATTAAATAACCTGAAAAGGGTTGATATGCCGTAAAACAAAAAAAAACAACCAACCCACCTTGAATCTTTCCTGCATGAAAAGTTTTATTCATCTAAGTTAAACAAATAAGACGATCAGCAGCTACCTAATGTAAAGAAGTGCCAAGCATATAAAAGACAGCACATATAAACAAGATTTTTATTTGGTTTATTGAATGCTCACTAATGAAAACATTACAATTACACACAGGAAAGGGAGTGTGTATGTGTTGTGGAGATGGTATTTTCAAGTGAGAGAAAACTAAGGTTTTCTGATCAATCTTTCTTAGGAAGCCATGCACACGAGACATGACTCATGAAGTAAAAAACTGATAATCTCAGTGGATGTTACTGATGCCTTTATCCTAGCATCACTCGTTTCATTAAGTTAGAAAGTTAAATTCAAAAAGTAAATAATTAAGATAACATTAGTCCCTCTCTCCTGAGTCAACTCTGTCCAAATAAAACCTTTAAGAAAACTCAGCGAATGCCTCTTTGTGTCTTTTCTGCATGAAAGAAGTTTTATTCTTCTAGCAACACTGATAATGAATTATAACCAGAAGAAAAAAAGAAAGCAGAAGTGAATCCTGCAATGAACACTAGATGAGACAATGACCTATAAACACTGGCACGTGTGTATATAGATTTCTTTTATTTGTTGTTGGAATTATTACAGCTTTAACCGCCGGCCCCTCCTCTATGTAACACTATGTAACTGCAATTTAATAATACCATCCTAATTTTTTTACCATTTAAAAGAAGCTTTTTTTCCTGAAATTTTTGATATTTATTCATTATTAAATAAATTTGTTTTGTAACTAATCTGTGCTTCAGCCTTCTCAGATGTATCTGATAGCAGATGGTATCGCACTCTGCCATCACATGCATCTACTTTAAAATTTGGTGCTTATGCATTTTTGTTGGAATTATTTTTTAAAAATTCAAGCAAGCAATGTATGTGTAGTGTTATTAATTGTAGCATCTTTTAATATTATATTCATTTCTTTACTGTTTAATTGTAATTCTTAGACGTGTTATCAGTTATATGAGACTTATCTTCTCCAATATGAATGATTTAGGATGTAAAAGTGCCTTCAATTGTAAATTTCTTTTACCATTCACAGATGATTTGGACAAAGATCATTTGTTTGCTCGTCTTGTAACGGATCATCTGTCTGAAGTTCACCTTGGAACGCAACCTGATAAATTGAATATGGTAAGTTGACATCTTCTTAGCATGCATGCATACTATGTTTTGTGTTTAGTCTGTGATTATATATATATATATATATATATATATATATATATATATATTAGCTGTACCCGGCCACGCGTTGCTGTGGCTCAGTTTGTTAAAATGGAACACATGTAAAAGTAGAGAAAAGTTTGATTCTTTTTTTCAAGAGAATGTACAAATTATTTATTTTTTTTTAACAGATGTTAAGAAAATAAACAGAAAAATACTTCCATTATTAATTATGCAAAAAAATAAATAAAATGTTGATTTAGTGTTTCAATATGCTTATAAATTACGATAAAACTTGCTGAGTATGCACTGTTTTACGGTTGTTGTAAAAATGGAACGGAAACTTAAATTTCGCTTCGTTTTAATCTTTCTTAATTGTGCCCCCCCCCAAACGAATATAATCAAAACAGTAACATTCAACAATTGTACTTCATGTATATAAAACACAAAATATTTATTAAAAAAATAAAATTAAAAAAAAAAAAAGTTAATAACGAAAGGGAAATAATTCCATTTTTAAACGAAAAAGTCAGCTTACCTAACTTACTGTATTAATGCTAGTTTTTTTAAGCAAGAAAAAAAAAAGTTAAATATCCAGATACGCTACTACAGAACACCGACCACTCTTTGTTTTTTTATAGGTACTTGAGGTCGCTGACAACGAATCTGATAGTCAAACTTGGGGCAAATTTACCGTTTGCATGGTATTTACCCCTGAACCCACGAACTTCTTTCCACCATTTTGCAGCTTCCGTTTATGCTATGCGCATGCACGCTGTAGCATAAATGACGGCTTCACCAAGCAAACTACGTTGGGGGGAAGGGGATTTTTTTTTCCAGGACATAGAATTTTCTAATTTTCAAAAATACATTATAGCGCTTTTTGGGTGGAAAATTTAAAATTAGCTGAAAAAGAAATAAAATAAGAAAAGGAAAGCACACCAAGTTGGAGTGGGGGGGGGGGTAATTTATCTGTTTTTTTTTTTTTGTTTTTTTTTTACCTGGAACATCGAATTTTCAAATTTTCCGTAAGTAACGCACCGACATTTACCAACTAGAACACCATTTAACATTTTCCGAAGATTTTACTTTGTACATTGGGGGCGCGAGCGGGGGGGGGGGGGATGTGATGTTGGCGCGCGGTGAATTTTTAAGTAAAGGGAGGAGTCAAAATGTGTATACACTTTGAGCGTCAGCATTCATTTTGCGCCCACGTGTGGTTAATTTAAATTAAAGTTCGATCACATGGTTACATTATCAATAATCATGTAATTAAACCCATTGAAAATTTACCGATATTGTAAACACATTCTGTTTACATTAAGCCTGTAGTGTTTTTTTAGTGATGCAATGTTGTCAAAACTAAACTTCGGAGGTTGGAATCCCCCCACCCCCCACCTAAAATGTACTTGGAAAAATCGATTTTATAGTGAATGGTTAGTCGAAAAAAAGGTGAAAAACAAAAGAAATAATCAATAAATAATTGTTACCAAAGGCAATAAATGCTACTTTTTTTTTACTTACATGAATGAGTTTATTTTATGTTTTAAAGTATTTTCAAACGCTTTTCTTTATTTTTTAATAATCTAATGCGAGTGTGTGGGTGCCAAATACCTCCAGATTTTCTAGAATTTCCCGCTAGATTGTAAACGAAATCTCCAGATATAGCAGGAAAACCGCTAAATTGTAACACTGGTCACGTGACAGGAAGCGGTAATAAATAATTGTCCCTAAATAAAAAAAATGACCTCTCGGTACAAAGAAATCCACCTATTTATCATAGAAAAATTAAGTATAATGTTATAATTAAAAAGAAATATATAAAAACACACTTGGATATAGTAAACATATTATACCAAAACGTGGAAGCCATCCGTCCAGTGGTTTTTTAGACAATTAATTCCGAACGAACCAACACTTACATTTTTATATATATAGATATTAGTGATGTACAGTATAATCATGTTGACACACCGGTTTCCATCAGATCACCAAAGTTAAGCAACGTTGAGCCTGGCTAGTTGTTAAGTGTTGAGACATTATGTTGAACAAAGATGGCGGCAGTAAATCAAATCCGTGAAGAATCAAATGCAGTTTCGATCTTGAGTGTTAAGTAATTCTTAGTAACAAAGATGGCGGCGAAGAATGAAATGCAGGTTTATGACAGACGACGGCGAACTGATTAAATTAAAAATTCAACATTTTTTATAGTAACTTTTGAAGCTTCTGATTGGTTGGTTATCATAACGGTGGTTATAAAAACGATCGTCGAAATCATTAGTGTCATACCCTCATTAGTAGTCAAACATTTTAACACACCTCCTTCTTAGATATAATGGAAAAGTCCTTTCGGATTCAATTTGATTTGACTTGAGAAAAGGGAAAAAAATAAATAAAAATAAACAAATAAATGAACAAATAAAATAACATTTTTTTTTTTTTTCTTTTTGGTGATGGCTAGGACCAGATGGTTGACCATTTGAAAATTCTAGGCTTTCCGCTTATCTCAGCATTGTTTCCAGTCGTCCTGTACCGTCACTTCACTTGCCACTGGTATTTAACAATGTTGACTCAGGAGAGGTTTGGTTGGAGATTGTGCAACTCTTGCTACAAAAAAAATTTCACACGCAGACACCCTTACCATGAGTATCCATAGTCTGTCAAGACTGAAGGAAGCCTATATCAGTGATGGGACGATTCTAGCATTTTTCTCAATTCCGATACAATTACAGACTCTGATTCTTATGAATCCTAAAATATTTAACTATAAAGTTGTTATTTTTTTTCAATTACCATAAAAAAAAACGTGTTAAATGTGCACATATTTTCTCAAACGTAAAAACACTTTTGTGTGTGGGAGTGATTTATAGATTGTAGCTTTACTCATAGTTTAAAATCAATAAATATTTACTAATAGCAGTGAAAGGTTTTTTTTTAAATAGAATCAAATAAAAAAGATAATTAAAAGAATTGTTTTGGCATTGGAAAATATGTATAAATTTTTTTGATACCCCAAAAAGTTCCGATTTTTCTGTTTCCTGATTCCAATTAATCGTCTTAACACTAATATATATATATATATATATATATATATATATATATATATATATATATATATATATATCCACACACACACATATATATATATCCACACATATCTATATAAAAAGCGAAAATGTATGTATGTATGTTTGTGTGTCTGCTAAAAACTTTCGATAGACAGAACAAAAATTCACAAACTCGGTATCATATTGAAGCTGCATCCTTCGCCCAAAAAATGTCGAAAAAGTGGCCAAAAACGTTAATTTTTTTCACCCCGAAATCGACAATTTTTGAAAGGGGGGGGGGTCAACAAAAAACGTTCTCGCGTGAGGACAACCGGTTCTACGCATGCGTTAGATGACGTCATGACCTGATTTAGTTTAAATAGTTGAAGAACTGACTAAATTTCATGTACGTCGTGTTAGCTCAGTTGGTTAGTGCGTTGGGTCATTATCTAAACGTTTTGGGTTCGAATCGTGGTGTGAGATGTCTTTCTTTTTTTTGTTTTTTTCGATTTTTTAAATTTAAATATTGAACCAGTGTTATTTAAGCCATTTTTCACGTAACGTTCGTTTTTCTGTTTTTTTTTGTTTTTTTTTCTTTGCTTATTCTTAGGTTTTCATTAACACCCACACATCTGACCACACACCCAAAAACACCCGGGTACGCACCAATATTTTAAATTTTAATATCGAAACAGGCCTATTTAAGCCATTTTTCAGATGTTTTTTTTTGGGGGGGGGGAGTTTTTAACGTTCGTTTTTCTGTTTTCTTTTTTGTTTTTTCGATTTTTACATTTAACATCGTTCGTTTGCTTTACGTTAGTTTTTTTTGTGTTTTTTTTTTGATGTTTTGATTACCGCCCCCGCTTTATTTTTCAGATAAGTTTTAACGTTCGTTTTTCTGTTTTCTTTTTTTACGTCGCTTATAACAAACAAACCTGGTCATTGACCTCATTAAAAACGTTCACGCAGAAATGGCTATTGCTTACGTCGTCGTCGTAACGCTCGCACAAAATGTTAACTCTACGACTTCCGTGCGGGCACCTGTCAATTTTGTTCTTACTTAAATAAATGCAAACATCTTTCAGTAACTCATTCTGGCTGGCCGAACGGTTCATGTTTTTTTCACCTTTTATTTTCCAACTTTGCCTCAGGGCTTCGGATTCGATCCTACCAACTTACCAAAACTTTATCCATAGTCTGTCAAGACTAAAGGAAGCTGCCATATATATATATATATGGCATATAGAAGTGATCATGTGTGTGTAGCATGGTCTCTGTCAATTTTTGGTCTACAGACTTGAAACTTGACATATAGAGGATTCAGACTTGTGGAGCAAATTTGATTTGTTTTTTTTTTTAGCCTGTAAAAAAGCAATAGGTTAAAAAATTAATCTATATATCTATAAAAGTGAAAATGTCTGTCTGTCTACATTTCCCTACCAAACTACTCTGTCAATTTTCTGTCAACAGACTCAAGATTTGACATAATGGGTATTGAGATTTGAGAAAATCTTTTTAATCGGTTTTCGGCCAGAAATTTGGCTGTTAAGGGGTTAAAATTCAACAATTTGACCTTTGAAAACTCTACCAAACTCCTCCGCCAATTTTGGGTCTAAACACTTGAAAATATAAATGTAGGTTACTTGGACATGGGTCAAACATTTTTATTTAATTTGAACCCAAAATAATAAATGTAAAAGGGTCAAAATTGGGGTCAAAGTTAAAAAAAAATTGACATCTGCGGTCTCTACCAACTTTTCTCTATGGTAGTTAAGGAAGTCTACAATATAGAAAGGCATTACCGTACATATTCACACTTTTTAATATAAACATATGCACATAAAGTTATGAACAGTACATAGGGCCTGAGCAAAGCCGGGCAGATCTGTTAGTTATTAATAAAAACAGTTTTGCAAAATTGGGCAAAGATTTTCAGTTTTCAGAAAATATTTACCTCCCTTTTTTTACAGTTAGAACTCTCCTGTTTCTTTTTTTTTTATTTTGCAAGACTTAATTTTTGCTAATTGTCTTTAAAAACTAATGTCATTAATAATTAATTTTCTACCTTGTTTTTTGTAATTTTTGGATATTTTCATTACTGTGACATGACAATTGTTTTCACTTGAAATTCAATATTTTAATTTTCGAATTTTGCTACAATAACAAAGAAGAACCCATTTCTCTCCATGCAGCGCATGTCCTCAACCCTTAGGTGACAGATTTCACTCCCATGCATCATCATACTGCATACACATGTCTGATAAACTCTTGGTAATGTTCTGCTGGTTAGTAATTGCAAAATGCAGTTTAATGTCCATTTTAAAAAATTGACTTCTAAACTAACCCATCTTCTTCTCAAGATCATTATCGCTTTCTTTCTGGCACTCCTCCTTCAACTACTAACCCAAGAACTCTTATGCATTCTTTCAATGTGACTAAACCAACAAAGACTCCTGTTCTGCACACATCTCCCTGTACCATAGGTTCTCAGTAGGAGTGAAATTCACCTCCAGGGGTGATATTTCAGTTCTCAGGGGGTGAATTTTCAACAAATTTATGGTTTTAACTTTTTCTTGTTTTTATTTACAAAAGTTGGAGCCCATCATGAGTATCAAAAAAAAAAAAAAAGAAAAAAAGGTGTTTTACTTTTGTGGAATTTTTCTAAATCAATCAATATTTTCAATTTGCATAGAATTTATAAAGTTGCATTATAAACATAATCTATGTAAAGCTGTAAATTTATTTTGAAAGAATAATGAAAAGATTTTTAGTAATATTTGCATATTATTTACAGTGCACTTTTGGAGACTAGCAATCTTGGAAAGAACAGGAAATTGTTTGGGGGGAGGCATTTTTACAAATTGTGAAAAGGGGTGCATGGGCCAAACAAGGTTGAGAACCCCTGCTCTATACTGTCCAGATTTAATCTTCCTCTGAGGTCATCAGATCTAACCCTGTCTTTAAAACTCACATTATACATCCTACTGTATCATTCTCATATTATTTGTCTCCATGCAACACATGTCCTCAACCCTTACTGGACAGGTTTCACTTCCATACATCAATGAATATAAACCTGAGATTCTTTTTTAGGTGATTACATGTAAACTGCCTGAAACAAACAATATTTTTAAATTTTAGGATGGGAGATCATTTACATCATCATATTATCCAGTTTAACGTTTGTTGCATATGCTGGCATGTGTTAGATGGTCTTTAAAACTTGATTGCTCTTCATGCAACGTATGTCCTCAACTCTTGTCAGAGTCGATTTGATTGTTGCATAAATTTAAATATTATTCAGCCAACGGTTATGTTTGTGAACTTCACTGAAATTCTACTGAGGAAATTTTTTTTTTTTTTTTTTGATTAATCAAAAATAATTTTTAATTTGATGTTAATTTAAAAATTTGTTTACATTTTCCTTGACAGTGTCAAGCTTCTGCTCGAAAGTGGATTGCACAGTTTATTGAAAGCCATTCTTCTCTCGATAAAGATACAGACGAGTCAGATGCAAAGGTGAGGACATTTTCCGTACGTGGTGCAATGGATAAAGGCATTGAGTTACAATCAGTTCTAAGTGATTGCCTTGATGGTTTAATCATTGCTGGAATAAAATAAAAAAAAAATATTATTTATAACTAATCTTAGTTTTTGTATTAATAACTATGATGAATTGCGATTTTTGTAATGTTTTTTGTGACTTTTTTTTTTTTTTTGTGACTTTGTGACTTTTTTGTAACTTTTTTAATCTCCCAACAAATGAATGATTGGACTTAGTAATTGACTCCCGTTCATTTGTTCACACTTTTCTCAATAAGCACGCCTTGGATTTTTAAAAATTTTGCACAAACATTAGTCATGGTGCAAGTAAATCTTTGCCAGAATGGATTTTCCAGGATAACTCTGGTTGCTACCCTAGGGGACATTATGGGGTAAAATTGCCCCCCAAATTATTCATCCGTTCATTTGTTCTCAATTTTGTCAATAATTGGATTTTTTTTTTAATTTTGTACAAACAATAGTCATGATGAAAGTAAATTTTTGCCCTCAAATCGTTCATCCGTTCTCACTTTTCTCAATTATTGAATTAAAAAAAAATTTTTGCACAAACATTAGTTATGATGAAAGTAAATTTTTGCCAGAATGGATTTTCAAGGATAACTCTGGTTGCCACCCTAGGGGGCATTATAGGGTAAAATTGCCCCCATTCATTTGTTCACACTTTTCTCAATTATTGGATTTTTTAAAAAATTTTGCACAAACAATAGTCATGATGAAAGTAAATTTACGAGTGCATAGAGGGGGACTTGCATACTTGTCTTGTTCTTAACATTTTATAACTTAAAAACATTTTTTTTATACCTTTCTTTGTAACCTTTTTAGTGATTTTTTTTTCTTGTCTAGAATCCCCCCTCCTATATTAAAAAAAAAAATCTTTATGGTGTACATGATGGAAGAAAGATATCATACTCAAAAAATTACATAAACTTATCAAGTAATTTTATTTTTAACTAAGAAAAACAAATTTTATGAGTAAGATAGGAGCGTCTGTCATGTGTTGCCAAATTGAAAATAATCTCAAGAAACAAAGGGAGATAACTCAACAAAAATTCGAAATTGCAAAACTTTTGTTGTAATGTTTACGAATTCTCATCAATGGTTTAAAAATGATTTTCTTTTATAAAAATAAAACTACTTGATTAATTCATTGATTTTTGGAATATGATAATTTTTGTTTCATCACAGATACATATATCATACTGATTTTTCTCTATCTTTGTTTTTTTAATATAACGGGAATTCTGGACAATAACCAAAAATATTTAAGTAATGTTTTTATTATGTTATTTTGTTAATTTCTTTAAATTTGCAAAATATATATCCAGTAAAAAAATAAATAAATAAAATAGTTTATACTTGCGTAAGATTTAAACTCCAGAAACTACTGCCTTAGTAATGTGCATTCTGCCTATTTTTTTCAACCAATCAATTTTAATATAGAGAGAATTCTGGACAAGAACCAATTTTTACTTTTTTTCTGTATAATTTCATACTCTAAACGTTTGGCACATCCGCAATGACAGCTGAAATCAAGACAATTTTTTATGCAAGATCATAATTGTTATCTCCTCATGAAAACAAAAAAAATGATAAAAATAAATAAAAATCTTTATGATGTACATACCCGTGTTGAAAAGAAAATATTGTACACCAAAAATCATGTAAGTTGATCAGGTATTTTTATTTAAAAAAAGTAAAATTTTATGACCAAACAATGATGGTTCTTCTTCATTATTGTAGTGAAATTCAAAAAATTGAAAAATTGAATTTCAAGTGAATCGAATGGTCTCTATTGAATTCTCATGTCACAGTAATGAAAATATCCAAAAATTACGAAAAAAAAAAACGATGAGGTAGAAAATTAATTATTTATGAAAAGTTTTCAAAGATAATTAGCAAAAATTGAGTTTTGCTAAATTGGCCTAAGATTTTCAGTTTTCAGAAAAGATTTACCTCCCTTTTGTTACAATTAGAACCTTCCTATTTATTCGATTTTTTAATTTTTTAATTTCGCTGAAGAAACACAATGATTGCAATTTTGCCAGACAAAGGGAGATGCAAGCTACTAATTCAAACTACTTTTTTTTAAATTTTAGAAATCCATTCTTAATGTTGGTAGAGAGACATTGGAAAAACCTAAATTAGCTTAAAAACTATTTTCTTTATAAAAATAAAATTACTTCAATAATTTACGTGATTCCTGATGTACAATATTTTTTTTTGATTATGGGTACATAATACAGATTAAAAATTTTTTTTTTTTTCATGAGAGGAGAAAGTTATGGACTAACTCTAAATTTTTGGAATTGTATTTTATGCGATTAGGTGACCTTATCTTCAAAAAGAAAAAAAAAAAAAACTGGGGCATGATAAAGTATGTAGAAACACAAAATGATTGATTATAAGTTAGAAATGTTGAAAATTGAAAATTTAGGGTCAGCTACAAAAGAATCAGTTTCTACCAAATGTGTTTTCTATTTGTAGGATGTTTACACCACAGCTATTCAGTCGATGGCAGAGCTGACTTCCAAGATTATCGAACAATTTCATAAATCGGGTGAACTTATTCTTCTGCAGAAAGATTTGGATAAGAGCATGGAGGACAGGGCAAAAAGTTTGGCCAGGTAATATTTGATTATCCCATATATATATATATATATATATATATATATATATATATTCCGGCAAACATTATTCAAAACAAGAGATACCTTGCTTAATAATTCTTTTTTTCATTTTTTCGATCTTTCGTAAGATTTTTTTAACTTCAAGATGGAAGGTATTTACAAATGTTCCATGGTTCACATGAGCGCTTTCGATTCTTTCTTGAATCATCATCAGGTGGAGATAAATTAAAAATAGAAATGAAATATATAGTTACGAATGATAAAAAGAGTCAATGAAAAGTCGATTAAAATATACATTTACGAGTGATAAAAAAAATAAAAAAAACTTGATTAAAAATTAGGATGATAAAAGGCAATGTTAGTAAAACCAGTTGTATACCGGTTATGCTAAACATTTCAGGACATTATTGCTACTTTCAAAATTAATGCTATTTATAGATGGGTGCTGGGTTTTTATATATAGTGCTTCAAGTATTTTTAATTTTTTACAATTACTTTCTCGTTGCAAAATCCTTGTGTTGTCCACGAGGACCTTTCTAAGATTAGAGGGGGGACAGCAATGTTGATTTGTTAAATGCTGGTATATTGAGCTAGTACTGTTCAAATGCATCGTTAATCGACGGGACAATGTTGTTTTTGTATGTCCAATATGTATATATATAATTCAGTGCCTGTGTGTATTGCTTGTATTTGATTATCTTATATATATATATATATATATATATATATATTTGTGATAGGACGATTCTGATACAAATTTCTGATTCTTTAAAAATCTTTAAATATTTTACTATAAAGTTATTTTTTCCCAAGTACTGTAAAAACGCATATGCATGTGTTTTCTCAAATGTAAAAATATACTTGTGATTTATACATTTTAGTTCTACTGGTAGTTTAAAATCAATAGAAGATTTTACTCTAAACAAAATCAAATAAAAAAAAAAGTATATAATTGAAGGAATCGTTTTTGGCATCGGAAATAGGCACATTTTTTTTTTCAATATTGACTCTGATACCCCAAGAAGTTCCGATTTTTCCGATTTGATTAGCCATCCAAAGTGGCAGAAATATGTCCCACATTTTAAACTTTCAACTATACGTTTCTAATGAACTTGTTTTTATGACCTCACATGGTCCCATCGACAGGTTGCCAAACACAGACATTATGTATGCTGTGGATTTTTCTTTCATCTTGTTTTCTTCTCATGGCTGTATCGTCATTTTCTCGCTGGCAATGAGGATGCACGTGGATCCACAAGTAGAAAAATAAAATCAAACACAGGAAAAACACAGACGCCGATGCTTCAAATTTATATCGATTGGAATCCGTGTGTGTGTGTGTGAAACTGCCCTCTACACGCTGAGGTCCACATTTATATCTACTGTCAAGACCATCTCCGTCTTCAGGTGGTTGATTTATTCATCTCTGTTCAATGGCTCTTGATCTGATCCGAGCCATCTTCAGTGACATTCAAACTCCAACTGTCAACCTCGGAGTCCAAGCCTCAACTGACTAAACGTATGACTGACACCCCTCCCTCATCAAGTGTCGTTCCTATTGTTCAATCCTTAGTCCATTGTTCAGTCCTTTTGTTATGCCTATTCGTCACACCCTAATTTAAACCCTGCCCTTATTTCTCTTTGTCTGCTTTAAGAACAAATTCCAATCCATTGTTAATTGATAAGTACTTTTATTACCCGCTAAACCTGCTTCCTTTTCTTTTGTTATCCTTCGTTCTTTTCCTACCTCTCTCCAACATTCAACGACCTCAGTTAAACATAGTGTCACACTTTGACCTATCTGTTATGTGTTAGAATCCTACATCAGTAGCGATTGAAAAAGTGTGAATTGTGACAAGGGTCACATTAGTACATATCTGCAAAGATGAATCCTACTCAGAGACGGGTGATGTAAGGACAAGTCAGAGGCAACAACTGAGGTCAAAATATCTATTGATAAGTCCTTTTATTACTAAACTTTGTTTTCTTTTTTTCATCCTTTGTTCTTTTCCTATCTTCTCCAGCACTCAACAACCTCAGTCGCACATAGTGTCACATTTTCATTTAGCTAATAACCTGCCATTTTTTCACATACCCTCATCAAGCAGTATGGTTTGGACTGATGATGTTTTTAACGAATGGTGAATCTGTAACGGCAACACAAAAAGCTTTCAGACTTTATTACAAGTTAGAAAATCAATACAGCTATGGGTTGCAAATTTCAGAATAATAGTTTCGACACTTATAAGAAAGCGACCTGGAAGGCCTTGAAATACTCGAACGCCAGACATTATTCGAGCTGTGAGAGTTTCTGTTACTCTGTCGCCGACATGTTCAGGTCCTTTCGTATTGATTAGATAATTACTTGATTTCTAGTAGATTTTTAAAGAAAGACTCTGTCAAAAAATATTTACTCCCTCCTTTCGTTTTGGCCGTGCCTACAATTTATGATGGCTGTAGGGAAGTTAAATGACTTCCTGTCTCCTCCTTCCCACTGGTTCTTAAACTATATCCAGTGGTGAGGCCCCAGCTTGTGGGCTTTGGGAAGTGTGGAGCCACCCTTTAATTACCATAGCTCCCAGGTCCACTCTGATCCGGAGTACCTGTTAGGGTTCCAACTATGGGTTAAATAGAAACCGACTTGAAAACAACAAATATATTCTATTAAAAATTTTTTCTTCAAAATCTTTGGATTCGGCATTAAATAACCTGAAAAGGGTTGATATGCCGCAAAACAACCAACCAACCAACCTACATGTTCAGCTTGCAAACATGTTTTGGCTTTAGGATTGTCTGATCGAACCGTAAGAAGAATTCTACACACTGGTATGCAGTTCCATCCATACAAATTAATGATTGCTCAGAAACTGCACGATCGCGACTGGGCAGATTGCGTGTCAAAATGGGGCAGATGTTTCTGCTGTTCCCTGTCTATATATCTATATATATATAACCATGAGCTCCTCTATTCAACAGCATACGCTGACCGCAACATCGTCTCCACTGTTTTTTTTTTTCTTTTGCCATCTCATCTGGCCGTTGTCTCTCAAATTAGTGGCTACTGAGAGGGGGGAGCACGTAAGAAAAAAACAAAATAAAGCATAAAACACAAATTCTAAAACATTCTGCAAATATCAGTTGCACTCTTGGTGTGTGTGTGTGTGACACCATCAACTATCCTCATGCTAAAGTTCACATCTTAGTCGTCTGCCAAGGTCATGATCGTCAGTTGAAGGATTAATTTCTTTCATTATCTCGACCTCATAAAGATCTCTCGATCTGGTCAAAACCACGACCTTCCTTCGACTGTTAAACTCACAACTGTGTCCTCAACCATTGCAAACCTAAGACTGTCCATAGCCATTGCCACTCTTAAAACTAACTCTAAAATATATTGATCAATCTTTTTATTTCCGGAACCGCCACACCTAGATTAACAATCCTATTTTAGATTTCTTTTGTGCTCCTTTGTGACCAATTTCTCTATTGTTCTGCTGATAAACTTAATCTTTGTTTTTTGTTTTTTTTGTGATATTTTTGCCTTATACTTTTTTGGTTGGGGTGATCGTATTACAAATATATTTAGTTTCAACCGGAAATTCTAAACAGCCAGTCTTTGTCTGAGTCACACCCCACTGATCTGCAGAAATGACTACTAACACTCGCTCTCTCAGCCGTTCTCAGCTGTCAAACAACCTGCCAGGCACAGGCACCACCCATTTGGAGAATTTCAATAGATTTTGACGCCCCCCCCCTCCCAATTGCCTGTTCACTCATCTCAATTTTTCTTTTTACAAAGGAATCACCACTTATCAAGGCCCAAAGGCCACTCGAAAATAAGGGTCTATGAATGTAAGGTGCTGGTGTAGTAATTGTTAATGATATAGATTGGGTAGAATTTGAATTTATTTAAAGGAACAGCTCGACAAGAACTTGTTTACATTGGGCTTGAAGGCTACCATATTGTAATTGGCTGGGAAGCGGGCCAGTGGAACAGTGTTCTGCAGGCGGGCAGTTTAAGCTTTGTTTAATGGAATGCATTTAGATTTAGGCACAAATAGAGAGGGGGGGGTGATAGTGGTTGTAGCTAGTCAAGTGTTTTTAGTGAAAGTTTGACAAGTAAGGAGGACTGTAGATTGGAGTTCAGATGAGCACTTATGAAAATAACGATAGAGCAGAGACAGGCTTGCTGCGTCGCCTGTCGCCAGGAGCAGAGTTGGGCCACACCTTTAGGGTAACCCCACTCCTGACAGCTCGGGGTTATATTTTTAAAAATAAAATTCAATAACTTTGTGTTTGGACCCTTCAAGTTTCTAACAGCCTTTAATCTTCTTCAAAACTTTTTCAAAGCTTTTGAGAGCCTTTAACTCTCAAACTCCTTGCGAATTAAAAGTCTTTAAACTGGTGAAGATTTATTCATAACTCCTTGTTGTGGTTTAATCATCTAGTTTTTAGTCACATGCAAGCGACTCTATAAGTCACTCCGTCGGTCGTGCTTGGCCTTTTTGGTTAAGATCAAAGGTCTGTTGTTAATAGATGCTGTTCTTAGCTTTTTAAGCTTTTCTTGGCCTTTTGGCCAAGATCAAAGTGTAAGTGTAGTATCTGTTCTTACTACATGCTGTACTTATGCTTGTAACTTTGTGATATAAAATGGGGGATCCCTTTTCTGTATTAATTTAATGTAAAATGATCAACCACTTTACAACCAGTCAGTCTCAAAGCCATTCAAGTCATTCTCCAGATCATTCAAGTTGTTTTTGAAGGATTCCAGTTATTTATTAAGCATTCAAGTCATTCTTAAGGTCATTCAATTCATCCTTAAGGTCATTAAAGTCATTCTAAGTCATTTACTTTTTATTTATTTAAGTAATTTCAGCCCATTTTTCGGTCATTTTAGTTTCTTTAAGAATTTCATGTCAATCCTACATTCACAAATTCATTCATTACACGAGAGCACACGACTAATGGTTATCGGCCTTGTTATTGTCTTCATCTTTTCTTCGTCTAGTGGTTAGGACCTTAATATCTATGCCAGACACTCGCTGGTTGCTGGAACTCATTGCTTTTCTACTCGAACATGCAACTCGTGCATAACCCTAAGTTCATGTGGCAGGTCTACTCTCATGATAGCTTGTTGGTAACCCTATCACAAGGGTCCTTCGGCTGGTCATCTGATGTTAGATGTCTAGGAGGAGGTCCTCTTTCACAGGCAGGTGCGTCACTCTCCTCTGCTGCATCCTGAAACATCGGTCTAGGGAAGAATTCATTTCACAACCAACAGACAAACAACAAAAGAAATCACAGTTTTTTAGTAACATTAATTATTCAACGTTGTTACAGGTATAGTCTCAGTAAGGACATGAGCTAAGAGCCTTTATAAGCTTGGTAAATCAGACCGACTTCTGGGTACAGGATTATAATGGTTTAAATTAATTTTTTTCATCCAGACTGTCGGACGTTGTGCCCAACGGCCAGGTTGTCAACAAACTTTCCTCACCAAAGAATTCTGCTGAACTGGCTAAAAAACATGCTTTTTTTATTATCCCTATAACTTCTAGTCTATGTCCCCTTTCTCTTTGGCGCTTTCTCTTTCTCTCTGTCTCTCTCTCTACCCTTTACCATCATCACTCATGGGAGGGGTTTCCTAAAGACCATATGTATCAGGTAGGATAAGCGTTATAATCTTCAAAGGAAGACAATTAAAACAAACAAAGAAACAAACAAACAAAAAACAAACAAACATCGAATATGAATTAAAATAATATTACTAACAAGGTCTGTTGAGATTTTACAGTTAATTTTAAGAAACATTAAAAGCTATTCATTGCATAGGGTTATTCAAAATTGATCAACCGATTACAATACGCAGTCTTTTAATAAAGAAAAGCCATAGGACACTCCTCTGCTAAGTTGTTGCCATAATGTAAAGAAAGGAGATAATGAATTGTCTCCCTTCTACTGTTAAGGAAAGTGTGACGTCATATGTAAGGTGACTTTCGTTTTCTGGTTTGCTTACCCGTTTTCATCGACAGCTTGGTTCTAGGTGTCAAGGGGTACCTAAACCAATCAGAGTTCATTGAGATTGGTTTTCTGAAGTTAACCCTCCCTCCAAAGTGATTTCACGGTCAATCCAATAATTAAAACCACTCCACAATTTTACCTACTTGACTTGATTTTCTGGTGGTCCCTCAAATAAAACTCCAGTGGCAATTTCCACAGATTCACAATCTTCTTCATTTTATGATCCCAACTGAGGTCCAGCTTGCTGGGTGGGGTGGGAGGTAATTTTGATTATCTGTTAAGAAAACAGATTTATTCTTTTTATCATCATCATCACTGTTTCACCCAATAATGTAAAATCCGTGAACACGTGTCAAAAGGACCACCCAGAAAACTGATCGTTTCTTGTCACAACAAGCAAGACAACCCTACATTGTCCGGTTCACAGTCTTTGTCACATTCTGTAGGAAAGACGGTGCATGAAAAAGAGAAAATGGCATCACTTACTAGGTTTCGAAGCCGGTTTTGAACTCTATACAGGCTGGATAGGGCTCACTGAGCAGCTCTTGCCCACATGTGGCAGAAGTACTCCATTTTAAGACATATAGATAAAGGATTGCACTAGCAGTGAGATACCTACTAGAACGATAGAGTGATCCAACCATTTTTCCAGCGATATTGGCAACAGATTTGATGTATGCATTCCATTTTAGATCAGGAGTTAATGTTAGTCTCAGAAACTTGTCAAGACATGGTGCTTCCCCAAGATGAGGGCCATTCATTTTAACTGGGGCCAGACGAGGGTCAGAGCAATATGATGAAAAGAGAGAAGCTTAGTTTTCGATGCATTAAAATTAACCAGACACCTTTTTCCCTATTGCACCACGTTCTCAAGATCAGAAGAGAGAGAATCAGAAAAATCTTGGGTCATTACTGGCCTTTGAAGTGTTGCCATAGATTGTGGTGTCTGCATAAATGTCTATGAATGATCTTTTTATCACATTTGATGATATTGTGATGCTATCGAGGTCCTCCTCGCCTAATGTTAAGAAGTAAGGGAAAAAGAGAAAAAGAAATATAGCAAAAGAAGGAAATAGGTTTATTGGGTAAAAACAATGGTATAGAAAATAGGATTGGTAGAAAGACAATGGATACGAATTTGTTCGCCAACACAGACAAAAGAGAGCTGAGGTAGTGTTGTGAATCAGCATGTGGCGTTGAACAGGAACAAAAGAACCGCTATAATTTTAGGAGGGATTAGGTTTTATGACTGTTAAGAGTGGATCAGCAGTCAATGACAGTTTAGAGCAGTGTTCGGTTAATGACAGTTGAGTTTGACACGGTCGAAAGCAGATCATAGCTGGGATCAGGTCGGGAGCGCTTTGGGAAATCGAGATGAGCTGACATCAACTGATGAACATGACCTTGACAAAACTAAGATGTAGGGGGGTCGATGGTACACATGCTCACCCAGAATGCAACTGATATTTACAGAAAGTGTCAGAGTCTGTGTTTTCCATTAGAGTAGTGTTTTGGGTTATAGTTAGCTAACATACTTCCTAACTTCCGACATGGCGACTACTTTTTTCTCTCACGCCTATATCTCCCATGTGCATGTACTCTTTTTTTATTACGTTTTTATGGTCGTTCTTTTTTTTTTATTTAATAATCATTGAAGTTTTTTTCAGTCTTATTTTAATTAAGAATTATTGAAATTCGTTTTTTTTTTTTTAAGAATTATTAAAATTGTTTTTTTTTTGTTTTTTTTTAAGAATTATTAAAATTGTTTTTGTTTTTTTAAAGAATTATTAAAATTGTTTTGTTTTTTTTTAAAGAATTATTGAAGACACTTTAAAATCTTTGTAAACTATTTTGGGAATATTATGAATTGAATATGTTTTTTAATGATGTTTGAAATTTTGTTATTTTGATTTCAATAATGTTATTTTTATACTTCCATAAACATATATTTATTGTATAAATTCAAATAAAAACTTATTTTTTAAATATAAAAAAAAAACATATTTTTATAATTTCATAAACATATTTCTTATAAAATTTCAACAAAAATAAAAACTTATTTTTTAATTTTATTATTAAAAGTGAAAATAAACATTGTGGATCTGTATAATTTTGTTAATTTTTATTGAATATTTTTCAAAAAGGTTCTTTTCTTATATTTTATTTCAATAAATCGTTACACGATAAAAATACTGAAAAACAAAAGTAAAGGAACTGATTTATCTTGTCACTGCTTCCGGTAGCAGCCATGCCAGAAGTTAGGAAGTACATTAGCTGACTACAACCGTGTTTTGTATTATTTTATACACTTGTGAAGCCAATCACATCCCCTCGACATGAGAGATGAAGACACCACCAAAAAGAAGAGAAGGTGAAAGAAAAAAATGTCTACAAAACACATTATTGGGGTTGGCAATTGTTGGCAAGCAGGGAACGAGATGGTATCAACAAAAATTCAAACTTGCAAGACTTTTGTTGTAATGTCTACGAATTCTCATCAACGGCTTAAAAATGATTTTCTTTTATAAAAATAAAACTACTTGATTAATTCATTGATTTTTGGAATAAGATATTTTCGTTTTGTCACGAGTACATATATCATGCAGATTTTTCTCTTTTTTTTTTTTTTTTAATATAGAGGGAATTCTGGACAATAATCAAAAATATTTAAGTAATGTTTTTATGTTGTTATTTTGTTAATTTCTTTAAATTTACAAAATATATATCCAGTAAAAGAATAAATAAATAAATAAAATAATTTATACTTATGTAAGATTCAAACTCTAAAAACTACTACCTTAGTAATGTGTACTCTGCCTATCCCCCCCTTTTTTGTGTCAACCAATCAATTTTGAGAGAATTCTGAACAAGAACCAATTTTTACTTTTTTTTTTTTTTTTTTTTTTTACTTAAGTTTGTGATCCATGTTGTAGATGATGTTGTTGATGATGCTGTAGATCATGCTGTTGATGATGCTGTTCTTAATTCTTTCAATACAAAAATGTTAAATTTTTTTTTTTTTTTTTACTTAAGTTTGTGATCCATGTTGTAGATGATGTTGTTGATGATGCTGTAGATTATGCTGTTGATGATGCTGTTCTTAATTCTTTCAATACAAAAATGTTAAATTTTTTTTTTTTTTTTTTTTCAGTTTGACAAAAATATTCTGGACTGAAATTAACATCTTATCGACAAAATTTGCGAAATGTCTAAATCTTATTGTAAGTATATGTACTATTTGGATTCTTTGGACGACTTTTCATCTTGAGTCTTATTTTCATGTTTCCTCCTAATGTAGTCTCTGACCTTCTTCAGTTGTACCGTACTTTGGGGTAATTGTACCAAATCCAGAGGTAATTGCACCACCAAAAAAAAAGTGCTCTTTATATGCACATGGGAGATATAGGCGTGAGAGAAAAAAGTGAAGGAACTGATTTGCCTTGTCACTGCATATAAAGAGCACTTTTAGCTAGTTGATGCAATTACCCTGGACTTGGCGCAATTACCCCAAAGTATGGTAACTTGTTGAACTCAAGAATCTTTCTGTCAAACAGAGGATTGTGGGAAGTTGAGTAACAAGATGTCATTTCACATTACATTTAAACTTCTGCAGTTTAGTGCAGTTAGGGAAGCAGGAAACTGGGAAGGAAGAAACTATTACAGTAGAAGGCTTTCCAGTATATTGGGATCTCAACAGTGAAGTCGCAGAATAATAATCCATTTTCTTTTTTTATATTTTTTTTTTTTTTTAATATTTTACTTTGGTTAATATTAAAAGATCAAGGGAGCTAACACTTGATTCTATTATGATTTAACTTTATATCCGAGGGCTCTTTTAAGAATAGATGCTGTTCCCTTTATGGCTGCTATTATGTATTTCGTTACATCTTGGTCTTCCAGGGATTGCTTCTAAGTATTTCTGAAGATTCTTTTTTATTAGGCCAGTTGCTCCTATCACAAATTTTTATTTCTTTCAGAGACCATGTTGTGTTTAGATAATTTTTTTAGGTCATGATATTTTATCTTTTCCTGTTCAGCTCTATTAAGGCCAACATCATTTGGGACTGTGACATCGACAATGAGTGCAGTTCTTTCAGGCTTGTCCCATATTACAATATCTGGTTTGATGGCCTTGTCTTTTATGTATCTGCCCGCCTGTATGTCTTTGTTAAAGAACACTGTCACTTTTCCATTTTATGTTATCGGTGGTGATTCATGTTCCCAGATGTTTGTTGATCTCTCGAGTTTCATCTCTCCACAGATCTTCCAATGAAGGTATTTACATACTTTGTTGTGACGGGCAGTGTAAAAGCCATCTACCAATAAGATTGGGCATGCAGACATTAGGTGGCTTGGGCTCTCAATCGCTGAGTTGCAAAACCTGCATTGGCCATTTGTTTGTTGGCCAGCCATTTTTTTAATTTTTTTTTTTATTTAACTTCAGTAAGTTTGAAGAGATCAAGGGGCTCCCTCCTGGGGCTAACACTTAATTCTATTATAATTCAAATTTATATCCGAGGGCTCTTTTAAGAATAGATGCTGTTCCCTTTATGGCTGCTATTTGTATTTCGTTACAGCTTGGTCTTCCAGGGATTGCTTCTAAGTATTTATGAAGGTTCTTTTTTATTAGGCCAGTTGCTCCTATCACAACCGGTATAATGTTTATTTCTTTCAGAGACCAGGTCCTGGATATGACCTTAAACTATATCCAGTGGTGAGGCCCCTGCTTGCGGGCTTTGGGGAGTGTGGAGTGTGGAGCCACCCTTTAATTGCCATTGCTCCCAGGTCCACTCTGACCCAGAGTGGTAGTACCTGTTAGGGTCCCAACTATAGGTTAAATAGAAACCGACTTGAAAACAACAAACATATTCTATTAAAAAAATTTTCTTCAAAATCTTTGGATTTGGCATTAAATAACCCGGAAAGGGTTGATATGCCGTAAAATAACCAACCAATTCAGAGACCATGTTGTTTTTAGATCATTTTTTCTGTGTGTATGCTTGTATGTTCAGCTAAATGTGCAAAACTACTAACAAAAGACCCATCAAGTTGATAATGTCTTGATCGTTGTTGCCTTGTTGTGCATTTTTTGTGTATGTCCAGCAAAGGCTTGTTGGGGCTGCCTAGAAGTTTTTATATACTCCCTAGATTATAATATCTTCGATTTATGAAAGAAGGTCACATCTATCTTTTATTTGAGCGACTTTTACACGCTATTTTCGCGATATTTCCTGGTCTCCGTGTGTTTGTTTGGCTTTTAAGAATAAAAGCGAAACTGAATCCGTAGCAAAGTCGTCTACCTGGCACTCATGCCGAGACGTCCAGAAAAGCAATGAGCTCTGATCAATGCTGGAAAAACCCGTCATATCAGACAATTGCTATTCATTTGGACACTCCTCTTTTTATGGGGAGCTGGTTTTCCCCAACATGTACAAAACAATTACACAGAAATTGGCTTGCAGCCAAAGTTAAGCACGGGATTTCATTCCCCTATGCCATGATGTTTGATCTCGTAAAATTTACACACCTGTCACTTAAATTTTTAATCGTTTAATTTCAACCGTTCTCAATTCCGCAGCCCTTGTAGTGTCGCGGTAAGTTATCAGGCTATTCGCCTCAAGGCTTCGGGTTCGAGCCTACCTACCAAAACCTTTTTTTTTTTCTTTTACACCTCCAAACACCCGGGCAATGCCAAGCACCCACACTAGTCTATTGTATAAAAGAGTAGTCGTCTATGTGTATGTTTTGTATGTTCAGCTAAAAGTCAAAAACTACAAAACAAACACCCACAAAGTTGCTATATTCTTGACCAACGTTGTCCTGGATGAATAATATCTAAAAAAATTTTTTTAAATTTATTCATTCTCGGTGGGGGAGGGGGGTTCAACTGGACCAGGTTTTGTCAGGAGGGAGTCGATTTATCAATGTTATTATGTACTAATTTTTAAAAAAATGCTGACTCATTCCTTGAGGAATCTATTATATAAAGGAGAGTTGTAGTTGAGAGGAAATGTCTGGGTGGATGAGAAAGATCAGGTTTGTGTGAAGGAGGAGTAAAATAAGAAAGGAAAAAATGCAGAAGGTCTTGACGGGGGGGGGGAATAAGAGGGCGAAGAGAGAGCGGTAGAGAGATAAGTTTTAATAGTCGATTTGCCTCCAACTCCACACTGGACACTTCCAACCACCCCCTACCTGACTTTCCTATGCGGACAGACGCCACGCTAGACGATCTGAAAACCACCCCTGCTCAGGTGCATGCTATCATAAAAAACCTTGACACTTCAAAAGCATGTGGACCCGATCTTATCCCAGCTGTGCTATTAAAAAAGTGCTCCACCGAAGTAGTTCCAGTTCTCTCCAAACTCTACAACAAATGCCTTAATGAAGCTTGCTTTCCGGGCTGCTGGAAAACTGCTTCTGTTGTACCAGTATTCAAGAATTCTGGCGAAAGGACAGACCCATCAAATTATTGCCCCATTAGCCTCCTCCAACTTTTTGCCAAAATATTTGAGACCATAATTAACCATGCTCTAGTCCGTCATCTTACAGATGCTAAACTACTGACTGACAAACAATATGGATTTAGACAAGCCCGTTCCACAGCAGACATCCTCACTGTGATCTCTGAACGTATATACCATTCACTGGACAAAGCTGGGTAGGGCAGAGCGGTAGCTCTAGATATATCTAAGGCTTTTGACAGGGTATGGCATGAGGGTCTCCTCAGGAAAATCAGATCATACGGTATCACTGGTAGAATACTTAACATAATTAAATCCTTCTTAGATAAGAGAAAAATCCAGGTTGTCCTCGACGGTCGTACATCTAAACAATATGATATAAATGTGGGGGTGCCCCAGGGTTCTATCCTTGGACCTCTATTATTCCTGATATTCATAAATGACCTCCCGACAAAATTGCCTCTGAGATGGGTATATATGCTGATGACACTACACTCTATGGCAGGCACGACAGGAAGACGAATAAACACATATCTAAAGAAATGGCAGAAACACTAGAGGAAGACCTCCAATCTGTAGTGGAATGGGGACAAAAGTGGTTGGTCGCGTTCAATGCTGTCAAGACTAAACTAGTTTCATTCAATAATTACAAGAAATCCTCTCTACCACCCATAGCAATGGCCAAGGAATCTTTATCTGAGAGTCCATCTTTCAAACTCCTTGGCCTAACGTTCACAGGAAACATGAGTTGTAACAATTACATTGAAGGCATTGCCAGGGTCGCTGCAAGAAAGGTGGGCTCTCTCTACCATGCTAGAAAACTACTAACACCTGAAAGTATCCTGTACCTCTATAAGGCCACCATTCGCCCATGTATGGAGTATTGCTGCCACATTTGGGCTGGTGCTTCTGCTACTAGTCTCTCGCTCCTTGACAAGGTTCAAAAGAGAGTCGCAAACCTGATAGGCCCTGAACTGGCATCTAAGCTTCAGCCTCTGTCCCATCGATGAAATGTTGCATCCCTCTGCCTGTTCTACAAGTATTTTAGTGGTGAATGCTCTGACGAACTGCAATCACTTGTGCCCCCACAACGTGAGCACCCTCGACAAACCCGACAGGCTGCTAAATCCCACCCCCACACTGTAGAGATCCCTAGATGTAGAAGATCTTTTTACTCCAATAGTTTCTTCCTTAGAACCGCTAGACTCTGGTCCCTGCTTTCCCAACAGTACTGACATGCAGAAGTTCAAGTGTAACGTGAATCGACATCTTGCTGCCCAAATCCCTACATAGTACCCCAGTAGTTGTTGCCCCTGATAGTAGCCCCCTACACCAAATTGGCAATTTGCCTTGTTTGGGGTGAAAATGAAATTAAAAAAAAAAAAAAAGATTTATAGTATACTTTTGCCCTGGGCAACACTGGGTAGCCCTGCTAATAAAAACGAATGTGTTTGTACTAATAATGGATTGACATCAAGTATTCTCATACATTAAAGGGAAGTAATCGTCGTTATTTCCTTTGATTGATCGGACTATTGTTCTCATCTCGAGTGTTATTTGTGCAACGTTTTGGTCGGATTAGCATGTTGGTTGTTGTATTTTTTGAGTTAGTCTGTGTTTTATGGTTATTGTTTCGTATTTGTGAAAAATTGGTTGACAAAGGAGAGGTAACTCTAATGTTCGACAGGAGATTATCTCCCTTCCATTGCGGAAATTTTAAAGGTGTACAATGTTTGTTTTTTTCTACAATTAGAGGCTCCCAAATGCTATTAATTTCTAGGCTTCGTCTGCTTAGAATGCAGTTAAGAGATTCGGAGTTCCTATCCTGTTGTGGTTACCACCTGATGAAGGCCAGAGGAATAGTTGGCCGAAACATCGTGAAACAACAACTAAGAAAGATGAGGATAACAGTCCGCTATAAATAAATTAAAAGGTTATTTGTTTTAATGGTACCATTCCCATCTTCGTTGCTCTTTGTGTTAGTTTTCGAGTTAAAAAATAGGAAGCCTTATTTTTGGAATGACCCTTGTATGAACAAGCATCATGTGAATATGAATGATTAAATAAATTTTTTTTTTTTTTTTTTTTGATAGGAAGAAAAAGAAGATGAGAAAACAATCAACAAATACATCACGAATGTCTACTTGGAGGTACATTTTTTTTTTCGCCTTTCAAAAGTGGAATGTTACCCTGCTCAGTTTGTGGAAAAGAAATGCAGGCATAATTCTGGTGCAAAAAAACTATGTGAAACACGTGTAAGACAATGGAGATGAATGAGAACTCGGATGTGGAGAATGTATAATTGTCAATTGTCGTTGCTTTAGCTTACTATTTTCACGTAGACTCATGACTTTAGATTACAGATATGCAGCGAAGCTAACATGAATTATCATCAGAAATCTGTATAAACATGGGTAGGGGAGTCTACCAGCGAAAATGAACCACCTAGCTCTATCCCATCAAGTGAAAACCTTTGGGAGGAAAATCTCAACATGAGAAACGAGTTCTTGATTACAGGACACAATGTCGAGATGCAAGGTTGTCATGGGTGCAAAAAGGAACACGAATCACCACGTGGGTTGATGTGTGTCTCTTATAAATTCAAAGTTCAGATTATAATTTTTTTTTTTTACACAGTGGTCACCACTTATCAAGGCCCGGAAGCCACTCAGGGATAAGGGTTATTGCAAGTACATTACGTTAGTGTGCAGATTTGATGAAGTGTTTATTTAAGGGGGCGGTTCATTAGGAATTTGCTAACGTTGGACTTGAACACATCCAAGTTGTAGTCAGGTGGGAAGCAGGCAGACGGAACAGAGTTCCACAGGCGTGCAGTTCTAAGAAAGAAGCTTTGTTCATGGAATCCGCGTTTTGATTTAGGCACATATAAAGAGTGGGGGGAAATTTTTCACAGTGGATTCAGCTAGACGGGTGTTTTTCGTGAAAGATTGGCGAGGGGGGACCAGAGATTGGAGTTCAGACGAGCACCTGTCATGGAAATTAATTTTAGAAGAAAAGAACAGTCTAACAAGTTTTCCAAACAACTGATAAAAACTGCGCTTGAATCAAAAAGACTAACCTTTTCTCTGATTGGACATCTGGGTGGATAAAGTCCTCAGATGTCCAATTCTGAAATTTATTACGGCATTGTGCCTTCCTTAAATATGTTGAATTCACAATGTTCGGATAATATGGCCTTATGCCTTCCTTGAATATGTCAGAGGCTGGCTTTAATGTTGTGGGAGGTCATGTTGGTGGTGTTCTAAGCATATGACCAAACAAAGTAGTCCAACTGGTTCAGGTCAGGGGAGGAAGAGAGGCAGTAAGTGAAGAGTTTAAGTCGTAGCACTCCTTCTGAAGCCAAGGTCTCTTTGGACTTGTGGGCTGGCGTTGAGTCCTGCTGCCATACTCAGGTTCTGCCAGCGGCCATCTGATTGCACCAGGGGATCACCACACTCTTCAGCACATCCAGGTACATTTTTGTGTTGACTTTGAAGCCAACTTTAAAGATGTGAGGTGTCATGATGTGGCCCTCACTTGAAATCACACCAAAGACCATAACCATAACCAGAAAATTTGTTTTCCATCACCTTGGACACATCCTTGTTATCCATGCCAATCCAGCAATGGTCCTGTTGATCTTTCTTTTTGGTTCAAGCACAGTTATTTTTATCAGTTGTTTGGAAAATTTGGATCAGTAGAGAGCATGAGTTGTACAGTGGCGCATCTCCAATTTCGCTCATTGAACATTGTGTCACTTTCAGACATGATAGAAGGTTCCTATCACTCTTGGGATTTGTACACAACTGGCCAACTAATAGATGGTCTGCAAATAAAAAAACGGTTTTTATCAAATGGAAATGGAATCATGTCATCTTTTCTATTATTAGCACTTATTTATTAGTCTTAGTTCTTTTTTGGGCTATTTTTGTCGGTGTAGCATTTGTTTTGTGTTCTTTGCATTCAATTTTGCACGGCTATATTCCCAGTAATTTTATAGAGTTTCTTTGATAAAATGTTTCTTACGAAAACTTTTTTTTTTTTTGTTTCAGGCTTCTAACAGCAGTTCGTACATTGACGATGGTTTCCGTTCCTTATTACCGATTATGCAACTGGCACTTTTGGAAAAGAATTTTAAGGAATGAAATCTCTTCAACTTGCGTTTCATAATCCATTCAAGTGAGAAACTACATGTGAAACCCCAATTGTATTTCGTAATAAGTTTTCATATTGGATAATTAAAAACTCTTCGGTTGACTAAATATGTGAGTTGCTTTACCAAAAGTTTGTTATATATTGGTTTACAACAAACAGGTTTTGCTCTGAGGCGACAAACAACTGAATAGATGCTTTTTTTAAATTTTTTTGTTGTTTTATTTTTTCATCTTATTGTGACGAATATAAATCTAAAAAATCTCATTTTTCAGTTTTAGGTGAAAATCAAATGCATTTAGTTTTGCGGTCTTCATTGCAGCTAGCAAAAAACAGCCTCAGTCCTTGGAGAAAGCCAACACAAATGCAAGCATGACACTATTTTACAAAAAATAGATTTTGTTCTTAGCAAACAACTAGCTGTATATACCCAGCATTGCCCGGTCTAAAGATATTGCTCGGCAGAGGGTTTAGTCATATACTGTTTAAGATACTCTGAATATCCTAACCTGTTTGGTCCTGGATATGACCTTAAACTATATCCAGTGGTGACACTCCAGCTTGCGGGCTTTGGGGAGTGTGGAGCCACCCTTTAATTGCCATTGCTCCCAGGTCCACTCTGACCCGGATTGGGTCCCAACTATGGGTTAAATAGAAACCAACTTAAAAACAACAAATATATTCTATGAAAAAATTTCTCTTCAAAATCTTTGGATTCGGCATTAAATAACCCGAAAAGGGTTGATACGCCGTAAAACAAAACCAACCAAACAACCAACCAACCTAACCTGTTATGAAAAGTGACCACATACTGGATTTAGGGGAGCATAAAACGCATCTATCTTAAAATAAAATACGTTGATGCATATTTTCTTTATTCAAATTAAATCCACGTTTCTATATGGAACTCACGCCCTTGACATCTATATTAGTCTATGAAAATCAAACGAGAAGTAATTCTCATAGCTTAAAGGGGTATAACTCTCGTGTATTAAATAAACTATTTTTAGTTTTAAACGCAACTGTTGTCTGCTGTTAATAATTGAAAATAAATAAATCAGGGTTAAATATTTCTAAATAGAAAATTTAAAACGATTCTATTACAACAAATAGTTAATAACCTCAAGCTAATTATTAAAATAGATTTTCGTTAATGTAATATACAAATGTAGACTTTAGATTTCTTTTGCCTGTATGAAAAAAGATATAAGTCCATTTTCAGTGTGAAAATTCATTTGTGAAACAGTGTACCTTTTGTATATATTGTGAACAAACAAACAGACAGGAATACAACTTTATTATTATTAAATAAAAAAAAAAAATGTCACTAAAAATAAAAACTGATTTTTCCCTATTTATAATCTATTTTTTAATGTCATTATATGGAGTATTATTTTCCCATAATTTAAAACACAAAATTTTTTCTTTAAATTATTTTCTAATAATTAAAAAAAAATTCTTTCTTTAAAATTATTTTCTAATAATTAAAAAAAATTCTTTCTTTAAAATTATTTTCCCATAATTTAGAAAAAAAAAAATTCTTGGCTCATATTTAGAATTACAATAAAAAAATTTTTTTTTTTAAATACAAAAAAATCTTTTACAGAATGATGTCATATTCCAAAAATCACATTAATTGATCAAGTACTTTTTTTTTTTTTTTAAGAAAATCAAATTTTATGATTATCCAGTTGGGACAGGCAGTAAGTAGGCACCACATTTTTTTTAGGTTGCTTTAAATTTAAGGGCGGATAACTCAATTCAACTAACAAGAGTTATCTATTCCTTTATACATAAGTATCATCAGTGACTGCCAAAAATACTTAATCGCTAAAAATCGTAAAATTTGATTTTGTTTAATATTTGCTCAATTTACATGATTTTGGGAATATGACATCCTTATTCAGTGACAAGTACATACACCATAAAGATTTTTTTCTGTATTTTTATTTTTTTAAAGTGTAATTCTAAATATGCACCTTCTTTTTTGTTAGAACTAAACTCCAATTGTATTTTCCACTAATTCTTGTGAGTCAGTCACAATGTGGAAAGCTTGTTGTCTGTGAAATGAGATGAGGTCCAGAAAACCTTGTGCTTGTTCAGAATGAGAACGAAAATTAAAATGTTGAATTTCAATTATAACTAGTGTTGAAATTGGTAACATATCCAAAAATTATGAAAAATGAAGTAGAAAATGGATGAAAATAGCTTTTCAAAGGAAATTGCAAATTTTACTTAAATAATAAACAGGGGAAGTAACTGCAGTCTGTCTTACTGCAACAACCCACTCGAATTTAATTAGAGAACTTTAAGCTATGAATTATTTCCTTTGTTTAAGTTACATTTCAAAAATAATAATGGCAGATTGATGGATTGTGAAATTGTGAAAGTACATGTTTTATGTAATAATGCAGTAATATTTAACTGATTGTGACATGAAAATTTAGTAGATAACATTGCTTTGAACATGTTTACACTTTTGCCTTGGGCAACACCGGGTTATCTTGCTAGTTTTCTTAGGAGTTAGTTTGTTATTAATTCGAATGTATCAAAAGAATTCATTATTTAAAAAAAAAAAAAAATTGCCAAATAAAAAAAATGTAAAAAAAGAAAAAATTGCCAAATAAAAATTGTAAAAAAAAAAAAAAATAAAAATGTAAATTGTAAAAAAAAAATGTAAAAAAAAGAAAAAAAAACCCCAAAAAAAGATTTTTTGCTTATTTATGATTTCTTGTAAATAAAAAAATGTAACTATAAAAAAAAAATCTGACAAAAATGTATTTTTGAGGTGTCAATGTGTAAAATGCTATCAATATCAGAGTCCAATATATATATATATAAAAAATTTAGGTGCTTGTTTACAACAGTGATCTTTTAAAAACCACCGCATTTCAGGTGAAAACATTATTACATACTTACATTTCATGGCAAAATTGGTCTAAATTCCAAAAATTGTGAAAAATAATCCAGTAGGAGCTGTGCTAAAAATTTTTAATAAAATTATGTTCCCAGATATTGTTCAAAGATGTTAATGGTTATCTCCCTTGTTCGGCATGCTGAATTGGTCGCAAAACTCTTCCACATTAAAACATAACGATTAAACTCGATAATTCAATAAATTGTTTTTACTTGTAATTATTTTTCTGCTGGATCATTTTTCATAATTTTTGGGATTCATACATATTTCGCCTTGGCACGTAAACGTGTAATGTTTCCACCTGAAATGCGTTGATCTAAAAGATCACTTTGCTTCGAAACCTAGTAGGTGATGCCCTTTTCTCTTTCCCACAGTAGAGACGTTTCGAGCCTGTCTCTGCTCTATCGTTATTTTCATGGCAAATGCTTGTCTGAACTTCAATCTGTTGTTCCCCCTTGCCAAACTTCCACAAAAAACTATCAACAATTTTCCCTACTCTCTATCTGTGCCTAATTCTAAACACAGATTCCATGAACAAAGTTTCTTTCCTAGAAGTGCCCGCCTGTGAAACACTGTTCTGTTCCACTGATTTGACTACAATATTACAGCCTTCAAGTCCAATGCAAACAAGTTCTTGTTGAGCCGTCCCCTTAAATAATCCAAATTCTACCCAATTTACACCATTAACAACTACTACACTATCACCTTACATCCATTAATACTTATCCTCGAGTAGTCTTCTGGCCTTGATAAGTGGTGACTCCCTTTAAAAAAAAAAAAAAAAAAAAGATCCCCAATGTAAACAAGCACCTGTTTTTATTATTTTTTTCTTTGAATTAGATTGGTGCAAAAATAATGTTTTTTTGATGTTCAATTTCCTGTCAGAAAACGACATTTTTTGCACGAACCTAATAATTGAAAAATCTGTCATTGCATCAAGTTAATTTGTAAAGCTCGAATAAGTTTGTTGTAATCCGTTTGAATGTCTTCCGCTTTATTACACCGTGTTGTACGATAATAAAACTCACACGCTGTAATAACACAAATTCTTTGCTTTCTTTGTGACTGTACATTTTTTTCATTCCGATCTAGGATTTCGATCCTCACATATCAAAAGCAACAATCTTTTGTTCTCCAATTGTTTATGCGAAAAATAAAACAGTTAAAAAATTCATGTCGGATCGAGTTTGTTTTTGTTCCTCTTGTAACTTGACGCTAAATGTTCGGGAGCGGGAGAGAAAAAAAAAAAAGAGAAAGAGGAAGTGGGTTTATTGGTAAAACAATGGGTAGAAAGTTGTTCACAAAGGTGCACAAAAGAAAGCTGACACGGGATTGTTAATCAAGGTGTGGCAGGTATTTTGGGACAAAGAACTGAACAAAGGTAGATATACAGGGTGGGCCTTAAGTCCCGCATCACATTCGTTGGGTATGAAATTAATGTCCGTGCAGCTACACTATAATAGAGAAATTCGGAAAAACAAAAAATATTGATGTAAAAAAGAAAAACAATGGTATCTGACTTAATTTTTTTTTTTTTATTACATTTTCACCCCAAACAAGGCACATTGCCACTTTGGTGTAGGGGGCTACTATCAGGGCCAACAACTACTGGGGCACTATGTAGGGATTTGGGTAGCAAGATGTCGGTTCACGTTACACTTGAACTTCTGCATGTCAGTACAGTTGGGGAAGCAGGGACCTGGAATGGAATTTCAGAGTCTAGCGGTTCTGGGGAAGAAAATACTAGAGTAAAAGGCTCTCTTGCATCTAGGGATCTCTACTGTGAAGGGATGGGATTTAGCTGCTTGTCGGGGGGTATTTACGTCATGGAGGCACAAGTGTCTGCAGTTCGTCATAGCATTCACCATTAAAATACTTGTAGAACAGGCAGAGGGATGCAACATCTCGTCGATGGGACAGAGACTGAAGCTTAGATGCCAGTTCAGGGCCTATCAGATTGGCGACTCTCTTTTGAACCTTGTCTAGGAGCGAGAAACTAGCAGCAGATGCACCAGCCCAAATGTGACAGCAATACTCCATACATAGGTGAATGGTGGCCTTATAGAGATACAGGATACTTTCAGGTGTCAGTAGTTTTCTAGCACGGTAGAGAGAATCTACCTTCTTCGCAGCGGCCCTGGCAATGTTTTCAATGTAATTGTTCCAACTCATGTTTCCTGTGAACGTTAGGTCAAGCAGTTTGAAAGATGTACTCTCAGACAGGGAGTCACTGGCCATTGCTATTGGTGGCAGAGAAGGTTTCTTGTAATTATTGAAGGAAACCAGTTTAGTCTTGGCAGCATTGAATGTGACCATCCATTTTTGTCCCCATTCCACTACAGATCGGAGGTCATCTTCTAGTGTTTTTACCATTTTTTTTAGTTATGTGTTCATTTGTTTTCCTGTCATGCCTGTTATATAGTGTGGTGTCATCAGCATATATACCCATCTCAGAGGTAGTTTTGTCGGGGAGGTCATTAATAAATATTAGGAATAATAGAGGTCCAAGGATAGACCCCTGAGGCACTCCCGCATTTATATCATATTGTTTAGATGTACGACCGTCGAGGACAACCTGGATTTTTCTCTTATCTAAGAAGGATTTAATTATGTTAAGTATTCTACCAGTGATACCGTATGATTTAATTTTCCTGAGGAGACCCTCATGCCATACCCTGTCAAAAGCCTTAGATATATCTAGAGCTACCGCTCTGCCCTCCTCCGCTTTGTCCAGTGAATGGTATATACATTCAGAGATTACAGTGAGGATGTCTGCGGTGGAATGGGCTTGTCTAAATCCATATTGTTTGTCAGTCAGAAGTTTAGCATCTGTAAGGTGACGGACTAGAGCATGATTAATTATGGTCTCAAATATTTTGGCGAAAAGTGAGAGGAGGCTAATGGAGCAATAATTTGATGGATCAGTTCTTTCGCCAGAATTCTTGAATACTGGTACCACAGAAGCAGTTTTCCAACAGCCCAGAAAGCATGATTCATTAAGGCATTTGTTGTAGAGTTTGGAGAGAACTGGAGCTACTTTGGCTGAGCACTTTTTTAATAGCACAGCTGGGATGAGATCAGGTCCACATGCTTTTGAGGTGTCAAGGTTTTTTATGATAGCGTGAACCTGAACAGGGGTGATTTGTAGATCGTCTAGCATTGCGTCTGTCCGCAAAGGAAAGTCAGGCAGGGGGTGGTTGGAAGTGTCCAGTGTGGAGTTGGAGGTAAACCGGCTAGCAAGCATATTAGCCTTGTCGGTTGCTGAGCAAACAACCTTGTGATTGTTGATTAGTGGGAGAATTGTTGATTGCCCATTATTTACTACACTTGTAGATTTTCCAGAAGTCACGATTGCCTAATTTTTGTGCTTCGAGGCATTTTTTAGTGGTTTCAGTAAATTCTCTCTTAGCTGTCGCTATTTCCTTCTTAACGTTACTTCTAGCTTCTATATACTTCTGTCTGTTTGAACTGGACTTATGTTGGTTAAATCTGCGGTATGCATGCTGCCTTTGAGCAATGGCAGTTGTGCAAGTCGAAGTAAACCATTGGGGAGAGTGGGGCTTGCTATAAAATTTCCGCATGGGAACATGTGCTTCACTTGCTGTTTTGAACCATTCAGTGGTCCCATTTGCGCACTGTTCAGCAGGAAGAGAAAAAATATTTCCCCATGGGGCATCTCTGATAAGATCTCTGATGGCTTCCCAGTCAGCCTTTTTATAATATCTCGTTTTGAGCACTGGCTCTTCAGTTTTGGGTCTAGAGTTTAAGGCGATTTCGACCATTATCACTGCATGATCAGCGTTCCCGAGTGGGCTGTCAGCATTTTTAATACAATCCTCGGGAACTGTGGTCAGAAACAGATCTAGAAGTGATGCGTGTTGTTCTTGCTGGTCAGGGAAACGGGTTAGAAACGTAACCATTTGTGATAGGGAGTGAGATATAGTGAAGCTATGTGTTGTGCTGCCCGCTGCATCTGTGTGAGTAGAAAATCCAAGGTAGTTTTTGTGGTGAACATTAAAGTCATCAAATACATGTACTTGTGCGCTAGTTTAAAAAGTTTTGTTTCTATGTATTGGGCTGGCAACTAAGTTCTTAACCGTTTTTAAATATATTGTGTTTTGAAAATATATTTGTTGTATTTTATTTATTTTGGTTAAAGTTATTTTGATTTATTTATTTACAGATCATTTTTTTTTTTTTTTTTACTTATCAAGGCCAAGAGGCCACTCGAGGATAAGGGTTAAAGAGTGTACAGTAGAAATTGGACAATATAGTAATCGTTAGTAATGGAAATTCGGTAAATTTGTTAACTTATATAGGAAATGTCAAATCCTGGTGAAAATGAAGAAACCGTGCAGTTTTAGGTCTTAACATGTAAATTTAATTTACAACTAAATATTTTCGTTTAGTAGCTAAATAGAAAAGTTACTAACCAAACCCACATGATTTTTTAGAATATGACATCTTCGTTCCGTGACAAGCACGTACATTATAAAGATTTTTTTGTATTTTTTTTTAATAAGTAATTCTAAATATGCACCTAATTATATTTTGAGATTTAAAAGGTATAAACAGTTTCTTCAGATGTTTTTTTAACAACCTTTGTTAAGATAAATAAGTGAAGCATGCATGGTCCCCAGTAAGTGCACAGTGACCGAGGCATAAAATAAAAAAAAAGACTAAGTTCAGCATTGTGCCCCTCCATTTAGCCCCAAAAGTCCCCAGAGGACATCAAATCCAGGTGAAAATAAACAAACTGTGCAGTTTTAGGCACTAACATAAGTAAATTTGAGTTATGCACCATGCAAAAAAAAAAAAATGACTAAGTCCATCATTTGCCTTCCACCCCACCCCATTTAGCTCCAAAAGTCCCCAAGGCCTTAATAGGTTCAGCACCATGCAAAACTGCTAAATAGACATATACAAAAATTTGGACAAATAATGATAAAATAGTCCCAAAAATGGAGTGTTTTTTATCTACCCCCAAAAGAGTTCCCTGGGGCACACCCAAGAGTTATCCATGAAGTATAGACAAACAAAATTATATAGAAATCAGTTGGCTACAACTTTTCAGAAAGTTTTATAAAAATCCAAGGCACCATTATTTTTAATAATAACAAAAGTGTCAATTTTAACCATTTTAATCGGAAAGGCATCACCTAGGGGAGGCAGCCGGAGTTTTCCCGGAAATCCATTCTGTTACTTTTTTACTCATATCATGTTTAATGTTTGTGCAAAATTAAAAAAAATTCCAAGGCATAGTTATGGAGAAAAAATGCGGACAGACGAACGGACAAGGGTGAATTTACAGGTCCACCCTCCTTTTGTCGGGGGGAACAAAAAAAAAAGTACATTTAAAAAAACGGCAAGAGTTTGTTGCCAACCTAAATATGCGATTAGTTTCTGGAAATTTATAAAATGACTATCCAGTTAAAAACTCCTTTAAATTAGCGTTAAATTCAAACTTGTGTACTGACATCATCTTCGTAATGTGTACTTTGTTTATTTTTTTCTAAGCCAATCATGTTTTTCTATTCGCAAACAGATATACTCTGAAACACCATAACTTTTTAATAGTATAAAATATCCTTTTTTTTTTTTTTTTAAACAAGGGAGTTACCACTAATTAAGGCCTGGAGGCCACTCAAGAATAAGGGTTAATGAATGCCAGGTGGTAGTTTAGTAATCGTTGGGGATCTTTTTTTTTAAAAAAGGGAGTCACCACTTATCAAGGCCAGAAGACTAATCGAGGATAAGTATTAATGGATGTAAGGTGATAGTGTAGTAGTTGTTAATGGTGTAAATTGGGTAGAATTTGGATTATTTAAGGGGGACGGCTCAACAAGAACTAGTTTACATTGGACTTGAAGGCTGCCATGTTGTAATCGGCCAGGAAGCAGGTCAATGCAACAGTGTTTCACAGGCGGACAGTTCTGGGAAAGAAACTTTGTTCATGGAATCTGCGTTTAAAATTAGGCACAGATAGAGAGTAGGGAAAATTGTTGGTAGTGGTTGTAGCTAGTAGAGTGTTCTTTTTTTTGTGAAAGTTTGGCAGAGGGTGGATCATTGATTGGAACTTGGGAGGAAGGGGGGCAGAGGGGGGAAAGTATAAAGTTGGACTTTTTTTTTGTACCTTGCTCAAGAGAGCAAGTGTCGTTAGTGTTTGGGACATACGCCCAGATTTTGTTAGTTGTTTTTTTTTTTTATCAATAATTTGTTTCAAACAATAGAAAAATCAAACACATTTAATTTAAATATTTTCATTTCTTTTTGGATACTTGTGCAGTTTACGGATTGCGTTATATTTTTAAAAAATAGGAATTTAAACTAGCTTTAGCACTCCAAATGATAAAATAAATGATTTTTAGAATATGACAATTTATAAATTTAAATATAATTTATAAAAAACGCCTAAAAATGATATTTTAATTTGTTCAGATTTCATATATATTATCATTATGATATTAAAGCGATGATATTGTCATAATTTCAAAAGTAAAAAAAAAAAAATAATAATATTTGGGTGCCATCAGCTAGAATCTAAACTGAAACCAAAACTGTAGCATTCAAATCTAGTGACGTTATAACTGTACCAACGTGACACGCATAGGAACTGATTAAAAATTAAAAATAAACTGAGATGAATGTATAAAAGGTATAACGATTTTTTCGATTTACCCCTTGAAACTATTTTAATTGGCTGAAGCACCATTAAAATTCCAATCATTTGAGGCCTTTAGCACCGCTCTATAATTTTTAGTTTCAAAAAAGATAGTTTGAAAATATGAAGACAGACAGACAGACATATAGTCGTTTATACATTAGTTTCAAGAGAGATAGTTTGAAAATATGGAGACAGACAGACATATAGTCGTTTATACATTAGTTTCAAAAGAGATAGTTTGAAAATATGGAGACAGACAGACAGACATATAGTCGTTTATACATTAGTTTCAAGAGAGATAGTTTGAAAATATGGAGACAGACAGACAGACATATAGTCGTTTATACATTAGTTTCAAAAGAGATAGTTTGAAAATATGGAGACAGACAGACAGACAGACATATAGTCGTTTATACATTAGTTTCAAAAGAGATAGTTTGAAAATATGGAGACAGACAGACAGACATATAGTCGTTTATACATTAGTTTCAAAAGAGATAGTTTGAAAATATGGAGACAGACAGACATATAGTCGTTTATACATTAGTTTCAAAAGAGATAGTTTGAAAATATGGAGACAGACAGACAGACATATAGTCGTTTATACATTAGTTTCAAAAGAGATAGTTTGAAAATATGGAGACAGATAGACAGACAGACAGACAGACATATAGTCGTTTATACATTAGTTTCAAGGGAGATAGTTTGAAAATATGGAGACAGACAGACATCTAGTCGTTTATACATTAGTTTCAAAAGAGATAGTTTGAAAATATGGAGACAGACAGACATATAGTCGTTTATACATTAGTTTCAAGAGAGATAGTTTGAAAATATGGAGACAGACAGACATATAGTCGTTTATACATTAGTTTCAAAAGAGATAGTTTGAAAATATGGAGACAGACAGACAGACATATAGTCGTTTATACATTAGTTTCAAAAGAGATAGTTTGAAAATATGGAGACAGACAGACATCTAGTCGTTTATACATTAGTTTCAAAAGAGATAGTTTGAAAATATGGAGACAGACAGACGGACATATAGTCGTTTATACATTAGTTTCAAAAGAGATAGTTTGAAAATATGGAGACAGACAGACAGACAGACATATAGTCGTTTATACATTAGTTTCAAGAGAGATAGTTTGAAAATATGGAGACAGACAGACATATAGTCGTTTATACATTAGTTTCTAAAGAGATAGTTTGAAAATATGGAGACAGACAGACAGACAGACATATAGTCGTTTATATATTAGTTTCAAAAGAGATAGTTTGAAAATATGGAGACAGACAGACATATAGTCGTTTATACATTAGTTTCAAAAGAGATAGTTTGAAAATATGGAGACAGACAGACAGACAGACGGACAGACATATAGTCGTTTATACATTAGTTTCAAGAGAGATAGTTTGAAAATATGGAGACAGACAGACATCTAGTCGTTTATACATTAGTTTCAAAAGAGATAGTTTGAAAATATGGAGACAGACAGACATCTAGTCGTTTATACATTAGTTTCAAAAGAGATAGTTTGAAAATATGGAGACAGACAGACATCTAGTCGTTTATACACTAGTTTCAAAAGAGATAGTTTGAAAATATGGAGACAGACAGACATCTAGTCGTTTATACATTAGTTTCAAAAGAGATAGTTTGAAAATATGGAGACAGACAGACAGACAGACATCTAGTCGTTTATACATTAGTTTCAAGAGAGATAGTTTGAAAATATGGAGACAGACAGACATCTAGTCGTTTATACATTAGTTTCAAAAGAGATAGTTTGAAAATATGGAGACAGACAGACATATAGTCGTTTATACATTAGTTTCAAAAGAGATAGTTTGAAAATATGGAGACAGACAGACAGACATCTAGTCGTTTATACATTAGTTTCAAAAGAGATAGTTTGAAAATATGGAGACAGATAGACAGACAGACAGACAGACATATAGTCGTTTATACATTAGTTTCAAGGGAGATAGTTTGAAAATATGGAGACAGACAGACATCTAGTCGTTTATACATTAGTTTCAAAAGAGATAGTTTGAAAATATGGAGACAGACAGACATATAGTCGTTTATACATTAGTTTCAAGAGAGATAGTTTGAAAATATGGAGACAGACAGACATATAGTCGTTTATACATTAGTTTCAAAAGAGATAGTTTGAAAATATGGAGACAGACAGACATATAGTCGTTTATACATTAGTTTCAAAAGAGATAGTTTGAAAATATGGAGACAGACAGACATCTAGTCGTTTATACACTAGTTTCAAAAGAGATAGTTTGAAAATATGGAGACAGACAGACATATAGTCGTTTATACATTAGTTTCAAAAGAGATAGTTTGAAAATATGGAGACAGACAGACATCTAGTCGTTTATACATTAGTTTCAAAAGAGATAGTTTGAAAATATGGAGACAGACAGACATATAGTCGTTTATACATTAGTTTCAAGAGAGATAGTTTGAAAATATGGAGACAGACAGACATATAGTCGTTTATACATTAGTTTCAAAAGAGATAGTTTGAAAATATGGAGACAGACAGACATATAGTCGTTTGTTTATACATTAGATTTTACGGTATCTTTTGTTTTCTAAATTGTAAGGTGAAAGTACAGATAGTTAAAGTCTCTCTTACCTATGTTAAAAATGGCTTTTTAAATGGTAGCTTTCCTCAGTCTGGGATACTCACTGTATAACCCTAACACCCTCTCTGTCCAAGGGCCGGGCCGCATCCGTCACTATCCTGGTTCACGGGAGCATACTTGTGATGTACTTCTGGCCGTGTTCGTCGCTCCCAGTTCACAGGACCATAGATGCAACCCAGCAGGGCTACATTATTACTTGTCTAGTGGTGGACCCCTCAAGGGTGACCAGACTCTCACTGGTCATTGGAAAATATCCTTCTGCTGCTCAGGGCACGCGAAATGTGCATAACTCTAAGTCTGTGTGGCAACATTGTTGATTTTGGTCGTCACTCTGGCTTCGTGCTGGACCCAATCTATCTCTTTCATCATCTGGCATCAGGGCATACCTGAAATAAACTGCATCTTCATTCAGGCCGGCAATCGAGAAAGAAAGAAAAGCTCTGGGACATTGTTATATAACGAAACAAAATAATTATCTATAAATCGTTCTACACTTGTTTATAGTCGAGTTCTTTGATCCAAGCTTCATGATGCAGGTTAAGTTCCTCTAATTAATTTCCCAGCTAAGAACAAGAGCTTTTCAACTTAGCTCTTAGAGCTTATCCCTACCAGACCTCAACCCTCCCCCTGCACTGAGGTTTTTACTTATTACCAATTAGGCATGATTAGTCATTCAGGTCGAACAATGCCTGGCGGTGAACCCTACTTTTTGACCCCCATTCTTCATCTCGCTCAACAGAGATTTTAAAACAAACTTTCCGTTGTTGATAGATATATAAAAGCAATTGAGATAAAACAAATTATTATTTGTTTTTTCTCTTTCTGACAAAATCCCATAGACATTTGTTTTGTCCCAATCAGACATTAACACCTCCCCCCTCTTCTGCCCTCTCTTCCTCTATTTGAAAAACAAGACCATCTCTTTTGACATGTAGATAATTCCAAATCTGTCTCCCTTCTCTTCTTCTATTTGAAAAGCAAGATCATCTGGTGTTGCCAGGGATCTCGTCATAACTGTAAGGATACCCGTGCATGAAAATTTTCTGGCAATAATTGCGCAATCTCCGACTGTGTCGGCGTTGTTATATACCAGAAGCAAGTGGAGGTTCAAGATGACTGGACGCAAATGCCAAGTGGAAAGCACATACAGCGCCTAGATTTCCCAAATGGTCACACATCTGGTACTAGCCAGGCTCAAAGTTGCTTAACTTTAGTGATTTGACAATACTGCTGTGTCAATATGATTACGCTATATATTTTTAAAATAAAAATGGCTTTCTAAATAATGTCATTATTTCAGCACAGTCCATAAACTGCACAAGTATCTGCTTATGAAAGATTTACACAAACCAATAACCGATAACATTGAACAGACTTTTATTTACAAAATATTAAACAATAAGATCAAGTTTACACAGACAATACAATTTTGGGAACAAGGCAATACCTATAAAAGGCCTGGCAACCATACAATTGAGAGCAGACATAATTATTATATCTGTATGAAATGAGTATTTTCTTTTATGATCTGTGTAGATCAGAATTAAAAATTTGTTCAAACGACAAAATTCACAAACAAGTGAAGCATGCATGGTCCCCCGTGAGTGCACAGTGCAAAAAAAAATGATTAAGTTCAGCATTGCCCCCCCCCGCCCCATTTAGCCCCAAAAGTCCCCAGGGGACGTCAAATCTTGGTAAAAATGAAAAAAACAGTGCAGTTTTAGGCCTTAACATACATAAATTTGAATTCTGCACCATACAAAAAAAGAAATGACTAAGTCCATCATTTGCCCCCTCCCATTTGGCCCCAAAAGTCCCCCAAGGCCTTAATATATTTAAATTTGAGTTCAGCACCATGCAAAACTGCTAAATAGACATACACAGAAAATTTTGGATAAATATGGTAAAATAGTCCCAAAAATGGAATGTTTTTTATTAGCCTAAAAGAGCCCCTGGGGCACACCTAAGAGTTATCGCGAAGTATAGACAAACAAAATTATATAGAAATCAGTTAGTTACAACTTTTCAGAAAGTTTTATAAAAAATCCAAGGCATCAATTGTTTTAATAAGCACAAAAGTATCAATTTTAGCAATTTTAAGCCGGAAGGTTCCCACTCAAATCCATTCTGTAACATTTTTACTCGTATCATGTTTAATGTTTGTGCAAAATTTTTTAAAATTCCAAGGCTTAGTTATTGAGAAAAGTGCGGACAGACGACTGGATCAACGGACAAGGATGAATTTACAGGTCCACCCTCTTTTTGTCTGGGAACAAAAAAAAATTTACAATTCTGAATTTTCAAGATCATGTATTATTGTTTACACTATTTGAATAAATCAAACTAATGTTAAGTTGCTGGTTCTGGGCAATGCCAGAAAGTAAACTAGTCGATTATTGTTTGTGTTTCATAAGTCTAAATAGGATGTCACCTAAAATAATTTTTAGAATGAAATATTTATTTGCCCAGCGTTGCCCGGTTGTTTAGAAGTGTGTGTTGAGAAAGAAAATGTGGTTGTATACAGGCAGGTTTGAACCCGTACCGCAAAAGGAGGAAAAGAATGTGAAAAAAAAAAATATTACGTTTTTGCCGTTGCGTCCATCGCCAAACTGGAAGTGGCGAAGGTTTAAATTAAGGCTAGTCAATCGAAAAGAAGGGATGACTTTTGAAAATATCAGCAAAAAAAGCGACCCCTGTAGAAAAGTGCCCAGTTGAGGGTGAAGGAATTAATTTTTTTAGGCCAGTTTTTCGATATTTGTCGCCCGAAGTGCCCAGGCTTCAAAACAATACCTGTCTCATGAAAATCCGTCACCTCTATCAAAAGTTTTAGGCAGACATACAAACAAACATACATGCATACATACATACATTTAAACAGACAGATGCGATTGATATTATAGATAACGTTGGAATGTTGACTTGGAATTTTAACAAAGTCCGATCAGGTTAGAAATTTCTAGATAAACATTATCAATTATGTGAAAACATGAGGCGATGATCCCAAGATCTCAATGCTACGTGTATTAATGACATAATCACAAAGAGAGATTTTAGAGTGGAGAGTAAGAGTTTGAGAGAAAGAGTTGTTGGAGACAGATCGAGTCGAGCGGATCAGTCATAATAGCTCAAAGTACCCGATGGAACGAGGGGTCCAACGCCTATCAAATGTAAGGAACGTAGGACCAGCGTGCAACTTTCCAAAAGGGAAACATCCGTAATAAAGTTGCTGAAATACAACCCGAGACGTCGAAGGAATCTTCTTTGCAGCTTTCCGTCAAAACAAGACCAAATATGGACGAGGTATGTTTCTCCGATTAGCCAGATGTTAAACCCCCAGAGAACTGTTATCTTTCCCCTTTTGTTGTAAATGTTATACGTCTATCATTAAGCTGTATATGTTAATATATCGACACGTGAGACCATTAGATGATAATAGAAACCCTTAAATATATACATGTCATACACATTCAATAGACACGTGAACACATGAACATTTATATATACAAGTAAACCGTTATATACACCTATATTATCTTCTATATATATAAAAGCCAAACGTCTGTGTGTATGTATGTATGTTTGTTTGTAACGCTAAAACTTTTGAAAGACGGAACCAAACTTGACAAATTTGGTATCATATCGAAGCCCCATCACCCGGATGACAAATATCGAAATTTCACGTCAAACGGACCACTAAAAGTTGGTCAACTGATCAGTTATCTTCGAGGGGGGCCCCCAAAAAACCTGTCATTATCTATATATATAAAAGACAAATGTTTGTTTGTAACGCTAAAACTTGAGATGAAAGATTCCTCTCCCCTAAGAATAAAACATATGTTCAATATCTGCTTTTGTTTTTTCATTGTTTATACGGTCCCGAGCAACGCCGGGTAGCCCTGCTAGTATAATATAAATCTCACCTGTCTGTTTAAATGTATGTATGTTTGTATGTCTAAAACTTTCGACAGAGGGAACAGATTTTCTTGAGATTGGTATTGTTTTGAAGCTCAACCCTTCGGACGACAAATATAAAAAAATTGGCTAAAAACATTCATTCCTTCACCTAGGCACTTTTCTACAAGGAGGGGTCGTTTTTTTTTTCTGATATTTTCGAAAGTCATCCGCTCTTTTCGATTGACTAGCCTTAATTTAAACCTTCAAAACTTCCAGTATGACGATGAGTGCAACAGCAAAGACGTCACATTTTTTTTTTCACATTCTTTTCCTTCTTCGCGGTATGGGTTCGAGCCTGCCTGCCACCATTTTTTTATTTTTCTCAACACACACCTCCAAACAATGTCATGCTAGTTTATATATATATATATATATATATATATATATATATATATATACATATACATAGACCAGGATGAAACACTAATGTTCTCATCTTGAGTGTTATTTATATGTTGTAGTTGATGTAACTTTCGACCTTCCTTAGGTGTACGTGACGCCTATTAAACCTGATTGGTTGGTTGGTTGTTTTTGTTTTACGGCAGATCAACCCTTTTCGGGTTATTTAATGCCGAATCCAAAGATTTTGAAGAAAATATTTTTTAATAGAATATATTTGTCGTTTTCACGTCGGTTTCTATTTAACCCATAGTTGGGGCCCTAACAGGTACTAGCACTCCGGGTCAAAGTGGACCTGGGAGCAATGGTAATTAAAGGGTGGCTCCACACTCCCCAAAGCCCACAAGCTGGGGCCTCACCACTGGATATAGTTTAAGGTCATATCCAGAACCTCTATTAAACCTGAGAAAGGTAAAAAAATTATATTGACCAAAATGTAGTGCAATTAACACTAAGATGAGAACCATAATCCAATTAATCCGAATAATTATTCCTAAGCTCAAGTAGAATATTATATAAAATAATCAAAGGGCAATAACTCTTGAAACTGATTGACTTGCGTTCATCCCAGGTGGAATCTTAATACATGTAGTCATGGTTTATTCCACGGGCCTCCAAACTATAACCCACGAAGATCACAGTGTAGTATCTGTTCTGATGCTACACTTGATTTGTCCTTAGTCAATGTAGGGGAAACCCTAACCCTTCCGTACCAAATCTGATTTTTCTTTTTGTCTATTTCCAGAGTGTCCCTTTTTCGTGAACTGGGTTTCCTTCCCACATTAAAAACGACCTTGTGTCACATTTTGCTCCTGTGGGGAAGCAAATAAATAGCAACAGCAGATTGCAAAAGTTTTTAATCTGGCCAGTGGAGCAGTTTGGCTTTCAAAAATTGTATTTGGCCTTTTTCAAGGCATAACATATGCACTAAGAAGGGAACAGAATATTATATAGACAGTAAAAATAGAATATTATATAGACTGTAAAAATATATATACATTCTTCATTTTAATAATACTGAACTAGTAGGACCTGTGGACATTCCACAGGTGACTCATTCATATGTAATATATTGATGTTGGCATTCTGTGGATGTTCAGTGTAAATGGAGACGCTATGATATTATTGTAGCTTTTTTGTTAAAACTGCAAAAATATTTATCTAAGCTAGCAAGGACGCCCAGCATAGCCCGGTCGTAAAGTATGCGTAAATATGATATCTTAATTCTTGCAGATTTTGTATATATTATTACAGAGTTAATGTTCTATCGATTCTTATATATTACAAAGTTGTGATTTGTTGCAATATTTTTGACTATTTATGGGGGGGTATGGTCCCTCACAGTTGGGAGATTCTATTTATAAACGCTGCTACGAGGAACTGACGAATCAAATTAATTCACGTTCTGCTACCAACCAATCAGAAACCAGAATTCCTCTACAAAAATTAAATCGTTTCTTTAGCAACCTTGCAAATGTTTTCTTCGTATCAACATGAGAAGAATCTTTTCGTCTGTGGCTACAAAATTACAAAGTCAGAAACCTGTGCAAAACAACTGTCTACTGTGAACCAGTCATCTCCAGGACTTGTATCGAACAACTAAACTGTTCTGAAACTAAACATGTCTTACATTACAGCTCAAGATGATTTCAAAAATAAAAAAGTATATCTATATGACTTGGGCGCACAGTTGGATCGGAATCGAAACTGAAACCAAAACTTATAAAGAATTCTTAGTAAAATCATTTTTTACAAGAAATGGAATGTCACAACAAATGATAAAAAAAAGATGTAAGTGTGACACACAAAACAACACACGCCCTTTCGTATTAATATATAAATAATGATTAAAAAAAAAAATTCATATTTTCACTTGGATTAAAATTGCAAGTGGAAAGAAATAGCTAATTTCTGAAAACAAAGTTTGACGTAAAAAAAAAAAAAAAAAGATCATGTGACACCATTCATAAATAATGCTATAATGTATTTATTTGCTTCCCCACCAAAGCAAATTAGGCACAAGGCCGTTTTTAATGTGGGGTAAAAACCAGCTCCCCCAAAAGTAGGCAAAAAGAGGGCACTCTGGTTACCAAAAATAATAATTGTCTCAGTATAGAGTAAATAATACCTTAAGCATAACTTAAATAATGTAAGGGGAATAACTAATATTTTACATTTTTTTTTTTTTACAAAGAAGTCACGACTTATCAAGACCCGAAGGCCACATGAGGATAAGGGTCAATGAGTGTACGGTGGTCAATGGGACAATATCCCAGTCATCGTTAGTAGTGGAAATTTGGTAAATTGGATTACTTAAGGGGATGGCTCATCAAGAACTTGTTTACATTGAACTTGAAGACAACCATAATGTAGTCAGCTGGAAAGCAGGCAAACAGAAGAGAGTTTCACAGGTGTACAGTTCTAAGAAAGAAACTTTGTTCATGGAATCCATGTTTAGGTTTAGGCACAGATAATGAGTTGGGGAAATTATTGATAGTGGTTTCAGCTAGATGAGTGTTTTCTGTGAAAGTTTAGCAAGGGGGGACCATAGATTGGAGCTAAGATGAAAAATATGAAAAATAGTTGTCTCTCTTACAACTAAAGTTTTATATCTTTTTCTATATAAATTTCAAAATTTGACAACAAATAACAAAAATAAAGCAACTTTAATGCATTCCGGGTATGTACAACTAATTAATTTTTTGATTGGAAAATATAAAAATAGTTGTCGCTCTTACAACTAAAGTTTTATTTCTTTTTCTATATAAATTTCAAAATTTGACAACAAATAACAAAAATAAAGCAACTTTAATGCATTCCGGGTATGTACAACTAATTAATTTTTTGATTAGAAAATATAAAAATAGTTGTCGCTCTTACAACTAAAGTTTTATTTCTTTTTCTCTATAAATTTAAAAACATGACAACAAATAAAAAAAACTAAAACGATTCACCTGCATTCTGTGCAACGACGAGGAGATAAACTAGTAATAAATATAGTTAATAATTAATTACTCAGTTATTACCAACACATTCATTCTTTAAAATGTACTCGGTAATTGACATTTAACAATCGTGAACCAGGTTGCCAAGCCTGAGATAGGTACGATCTTGTTTTGGAAGCGGAAAGAGAGTTTGTATTAAGAGTTCTCAAAAGTACAGATATTTTTTTTTTTTTTGATACAAAATGCTTTAAAATGATGCAATATACATTATTTATAAAATTATGATATGAAAGAATAATGACATTGGATTTTTGCATCGTTTAACATTTTTTTTTTGTTTTTTTTTTTCACTTGTCATTATGTTTGGCTTTCATTTGTTTCCAACTCTTTTTTATTCTTTCTTCTTCTCTCCTGACCGGATTTTTTTTTTTTTTTACATAGATATGTTTATTTCGTTTTGAGTTTCTTTTCTCCATTAAAAGTCTGCAACTTGGTTGAATATGTACACGTGTCTGTAGTATTGTAGAAAGAGAGAGAATCTGCATGAGTGTGTGCGTGCTTGATCGATATTCCATTTCTGAATTTTTAGATGAGGATTGATTATTCGTATTATTTGGACTACTGTTCTCATATTGAGCATCATTTTCACATTTTGGTCAGTGTAACCTCTGACCTTCTTCAGGTGTATCTTGTCGAACTCGGTAATTGGGATGGAATTTCGAACGGAACCTTTTATTTACTTCATGGAGGTAGCATGCTCTCGTTCCATCAGCCGTGACTAGATAGAGGTCCTAAGTAATTCGTGATTGTATTTTTTGGTCGCTCACACTGAGAATTGAACTGTCAACCTTCAGGAGATTATCACTTTTACAACTGATTTTTCCAAATGTGTTAACAATTTTGTCACAGGTCCTTACATCAACCGAAACATGAAAATGACACTTAAGATGAGAAAAGTAGTCTGAAAAAGCCAAATAATACAAAGTGATTGATATTGTTTTTTTTTTGTTTTGTTTTTTATTTAGTTCGATTTTCTGTCTACTTTTTTCATGAACTTTTTTTTGCACATAGAATTAGTTTTCATATATTGCAGTTTCAATTTCTGTCAGTCTCAGCAAATTCATAATTTTGCTATAATAATTATAATTTTTTCATTAATCAAAACACTGATAGATTTTGTAGAAACCCATCAAGATGAGTTGGTAAACGAGCAGAATAGTTAACAGTCAAGAAATAATAAACCCCCAAAAACTTTAAATCCAGAGGAACTTGCACCAAACACAGTAAGAATTTAAGGTGCTTATTTAGAATTACACTTGATTAAAAAAATACAAAAAAACATTTTTATAATGTACATACTCATGACAGAATTAAGATGTCACATCCCAAAAATCACATAAATTGATCAAGTAAATATTTTTAATAAAAATAAAATTTACAATTTTTACGGACTAAAAAGTATTATTTGGAATGCATACAAAATCTCTGTAGTCGAATTAAATTATCTCCCTTGAATTTTGGCAAAATTTACAACAATATGGCCACTCCCAGCCTCCTCCTCCTCACTTCCTCATAAAATTTGATTTCTTTTTAGTTTAAAAAAAAATGACTTGATCAATTTATGTGATTTTTAGAATATGATATCCTCGTTCCATGATGAGTACGTACACCATAAAGATTTTCCTGTATTTTTTTTTATTAACTAAGTAATTAAAACTAAGCACTGAATTTAATTATTTACCGACCTGTATACTTTGACCTGAAAAGAAGAAAAAGAAAGATGGTCACCTATACTTTTGTTCAGTCAATTAATTTGGAGGTGACGTGGTTATAGTCGGTTAACATACTTCCTAACTTCCGGCATAGCGCTATAGGTTGAGAATTGTAGTCACACACACACATTCTCACTTATATATATATAATAAATTCCACCGCCAAACAACGTCGCAGCCCATGACAGTCAACGAACCGGAAGTCCAAGACTCAAGTTTTGCCCTCATTTGGGCTCATCAGTTAGACACATCCGAACTCAAGATTCGAAACCTGAGCCTCTTGCATGTGAGGCAAGCACTATGCCAACTGAGTAAACGCCCTGCACACAAATTCCAAATGAGGGCAAAACTCAAGTCTTGGACTTCCGGTTCATTGGCTGTCATGGTTCTTGTGGGCTATGACATTTTTTGGCTGTGGAATTTATTATATATAATCTCTCACATTCTGAAAATTATATACATATATATATTTATACATATCTGATCAAACACAACTGTCTTTTTTTACAATTTTGCTGATAATCTTTTCTATTTGCTGAGTGATCTTTCTTGTTTCGGATGGAGAATGATAGGAAAGTGCTAGAGAATATGGTTGAACAACAATCACTGGGCGCCATACTACCAGCCGAAATATCGCTTGGTGAATAGAAAAGATTACCAGCATAATTGGAAAAAAGAAATGCACAAATAATGACTTGCTGCCAAAGTATACAAATATATATATATGTATATATATCTATATAAATTTTTTATTTTTTTATTTATCGGCTGTTAACTTTGAAAATTACCCAAAGTTTTATTTTTATTTGTTTTTATTTGCACTGTTTTTTTTCTTTAGAAGAATCCAAACAATAAATGGATTTTGTGACAACAAATGAAGATGATTTCTTTCGGAAATGAATTTTTATGATAAAAAAAAAAAAAAAAAAAAGAAAAATGTTATAAGCAGTTCTGTCGATCGTCGGTTACCGTTTGCCTCGTTTACTTGCTGGTGGAGGAGGCTTTTGCAACTGAAAGGGTCGGTTTTGAACCCCGAATTGTGTTCCCTGGCCCGTTGGCGATAAAGAAGAAGTGCTTCCTGGTTGCAGCGGGAGTTGGAGTAGTGGCTGCTGCTGTTCCCCTCCAAACGTAAAGGTGCCGCCAGCTCCAAGAGTTGGTGCGGTTGCGTTCATCTGTGATAGCTGGTTGGCGGTGCCGGTGTTAGCGCCCACTCCTCCACCAAACATGCCCCCTGATGAGCCAAGGAGGGAGCCTAAGAAAACAGGTGATAATAAAAACACAAGCGTTTGTAAATAGAAAATTATTTCACAACAAATCAAAGAATTCTTTAACTGACCCCGACCCGAAATAAAAGAACAAGAGCAAAAAACAAAAAAAGGCAACCAACCCAGGCATGTTTCACACAGCAGGCAGACATAGTCAACAGAAATTTGGTTCTGTTTTTAACAAAGCAGTCAGAAGATACATATTTTTTTTTTTTTTTACTTACAAAGCAAAAATAAAATATTTTGGGCTTGTTTTGCAATCTACAGAGGTATGAAAAAGTGGTAAAATGACAAATAAATGTTATCAAAGGCAAGATAAGTTACTCTTCTACCTATCTGGAAAAGTAGTGATTTTACTCATTTTAAAGCGTTTATTTGGTTAAAAAAAAAATAGTGTTGCTTTTTTTTTTTTTTTTTTGTTCATATATATATATATATATATATATATATATATATATATATATATATTTCTTCTATTTATTTTTATTTGTAAATATTAGTGTTGGGACGCTTAATCATAAAAATCGGAAATTTTGTGCCTATTTTCCGATGCCAAAAATGATTCTTTTGGGGTATGTTTACAATCTGCAGAGATTCGAAAAAGTGTCAAAAATTCAAATATATAACAAATAAATGTTATCAAAGGCAAGATAAGTTACTCTTCTACCTAACTGGAAAAGTTTTTAGTGGTTTTACTCATTTTAAAGCGTTTATTCAGTTTGAAAAACAGTGTCTAATTTATTTATTGCAGACTATTATCTTCATCTTTATTAATTGTCGACATTTCGTCCAACTATTCCTCTGGTCTTAATCAGGTGGTAACCATGACAGGATAGGAACTCCAAATCTCTTAACTGCATTCGACGACAATTACTGCCTTCCATAGTTGTTGTTGTCTCACTATGATTTGGCCAAGTAAGCTCCTAGCTGGCTTTGAAAATTTTCACCTGGAACCGTAGAGATTCAATGTGTCCACTGTGCCACAGGACAAAATCTTGGCCAAATCGTGGTGAAACGACAACAACTATGGATGGCAGTAATTGCTGAGAATGCAATTAGGAGATTCGAAGTTCCTATCCCATCGCGGTTATCACCTGATGAAGGCCAGAGGAATAGTTGGCCGAAACGTCGTGAAACAACAACTAAAAAGATGAGGATAATAGTCCGCAATAAATAAATTAATAAATAAAACTCATCTCAATAATGAATTCCAATTGAATAATACGTAGTATTTAGCGTTATGCGGAAACAAGAAAAATGGCTGCAAATTAACATGTAAATATTTAGTTCTGATAATGACTTAAAAATAAAAGATTATACAAAATAGTGTTAGAAACCCATCCAATATATGCTAGTATGACATATAATGAGTAGGTTTCTAACAGTATTTATTTTTATTTTTAAGTCATTTTCAAGACTTTAAATATTTAGGTGTCAATTCACAGCCATTTTTCTTGTTCTCACATAATGCTTGACACCATATTTTTTTTCGAACAGAATAAACGCTTTAAAGTGAGTAAAAACATTAAAAAAATTTTCTAGATAGGTAGAAGAGTAACTTATCTTGCCTTTGATAGCATTTATCTGTTGTGTATTTGAATTTTTAACCAATTTTTCGTACCTCTGGATTGTAAAACAAACACAATATTTTTTAATGGATAGGAGAATAGTTTGTTCAAAAATTAACCTTGTCAGAAATAATATATGTCCAAAAAATTATGATAAAAAATAATCAATAATATAAATGACAGATGTGTGTATGTGTGTTTGTATGTTCAGCAAAAAAAAACATACAACAGTTGGCATTTATTTAATCAGCAAAGCCCCGGAAAAATAATATCTAAAATTTAGAAAAAAAAAAAAAAAAAAGAAAAAGATTCATTGGGGAGGGCAAATAGCTATTTGTGTCATTGAATGCTATCAAGAATTCAACACAATTTTGAATGTAATAACTAGGGCTGTGACAACAGAATATTCTTTTCATTCTTTTGACTCTCGGGTATATATCCGACACAGTTAATCAACCGAGAACCACATCACTTTGTATAAAAGCATATAAGATATCAACAGATACACACTCGAGAGTCAAAGCAATAAAAAGAATATGCTGTTGTCCTCTAGTTATCATGTATTAGTTAATGCAAGAGAGAAGTGAAGATTTTATTTCAAGTTGAAAGATGCTAACCTCAGATTTAATTCATTGTTTCTTAATTATTGTCTTTTCTCTACAAAAGATGGGGTGAGAGAAATTTAGTTTCAGTAGCATTCTTCTCAGTTTTACTTTTCCATTCCTCACAAAAAAAAAAAAAAAATTTCGCTTCTCTTGGGGTGGAGGTGGATGAAAAATTCCACACTATTTAACACCTTTTTAGTTTTTTTATGGCAATAGACAACACCAGGTAGCCTTGCTAGTTTCCTTCTATAATATAAAGGACAGTTGTTTGCTTGTGCGTGTGTGTGTATGTTTATATGCCCAACTAAAACTCAAAAACAACAAAACAAACATCCACAAAGTCAGTATTTTCTTGATCGCCATTGAGACAGATGAAAAAAAAATTATTCACGATTTGATTCTAAACTGATGCAGATTTTATCAGGGAGAACTAAAGGGGAGTAATTTTGTTTTTTTTAATCAAGGAGTTAATTCCCTTACGGCAACTAACTCCTTGTTGTCTATGTGTGTGCATATAATCAGAAATATATGGCATCATATTGACAACAAAGCAGCATTGGACCTGGTCAGTACCAAACGGGTGATCATTTAGGAATTCTAGGTGCTGTATCTAAGAGGACTTCAACACCTCCCCGCAAGAACCGCAAAAACCTAACATCAACTCTCTTGACTGAGATATACATGCGACTGGGGATCACTTGTGAATATGATATCCCCATGAAACTTTCTCTTTTTTAAAGAAGCTGATTCAACTCACCTGGAGAAAATGGCGCAATATATACATATATCCAGAAGAACGGACTGCGTGGAGAAGAAAGACGGATTGGGGAGAGGGAGGGGGAAATCAGTGGAAGAGAGAGAGAGAGAGAGAGAAATATGTAAGACTTTTGTCCTGGGCAATGCTGGGTAGCCCTACTAGCAATAAATAAATATAAAAAAAGATTGAAAAAATTTAATAAAAAACAAAAGGAGGAACGCATGCTAAGAGGTCATCAGGACACATTAAAAAATACTTGCAAAACAGGAACAGGGATGCAACATTATGGTGATGAGACAGAGGTTAGAGCTTGGTCGATAGTGTGGGACCTATTAGATTTGAGACTCTTTTTTTTGGACCCTGCTAAAGAGTGAGAGACTAGTTGTAGATGCAGGAGACCAGATGTGGCAACAATATTCCATGCATGGGTGAACGGTCGCTTTGTAAAGATATGGGATAGTCCCTGGTGTGAGTAACCCTAACCCAACAGTCACTTTGTAAAGATATGGGATAGTCCCTGGTGTGAGAATAATTTTCTAGCACGGTAGAGGGAAGTATTTAGTTCTTTCCCAATGCAAGAACTTTGACACCAGGGTCAGAAAGTGGGATTGAAAAGTCAGCGCCCCCAAGGATGGGCATACTGACCTGCAATAGTGCTTGGGCATCCTGGTTGGCATTCCCCAATAAGAGTGCTTCAGGCGATTAGCAATAAACTAACTCCTTCTCAAAGAGAAAAGGCAATATCTGGGAGGGTGGACCTCTTAGAACTGCACGGAACCAGTGTTACACCGCAATCAACACGGACCAGGTCATTACAAGAATGATCGCTTGATTTTGGGAGTCGAGGATAAAAATATTTGCTCCAATTCATGTTGCTTGTAAACATTATGCCAACGAAGATTGAAAGATGGAGACAAACACTAACAATGATAACTTTCGTACACACACACAAATTGAAATCCAATTCCAAATATAAAATCTTAAAAATTAAATAAAAAATTGCTTAAATGAATCCTGAATTTAAAGATTTCTTTCATAAAAAGATATTTTTAGTAATTAAAATGTTAGAAAACTGGTTAATTCACTCAAGAGAAATTAAAAATAGATTTTGAATGTGTGTCATGCAAGCAGAAAATAATTATTTCCTTATAGAAAAAGATTATGACATAATGACTTTAGTGGAACCAAAATCTAAAAAAAAAAAAAATAAATAAATAAATAAAAAATAGGATTAAGGGAGATAATTTCACTAAATTCAAGAAAATTATGGTTCTTGTACAGAGTTCATGTAAATTGATCAAATAGTTTTATTTTTTTAAAGAAAATCAGTTTTAAGCAATTCATAGACATTCCAACATAAACCACGCAAGTTATTGAGTTATCTCCCTTTTTTGTTTAGATTGTTTTCAAAATGGCGGACAAAACAGGAAGGCAGTAATTACTGGGCATACAGTTACAAGACTCAGCATTTTTATCCTGTTGGGGTTAATCACCTAAAGAGGATGAGATGGCCAAAACATGGTGAAACAATAACTATGAGAATAACAGTTTGCAAACAAACAAATAAATACACAAATTACTCATCTCAAAAGATTCCAGTAAAAAATATATAAAACAGTCTTTTTTCTGTTATTCATGAAATACAATTTTCTTTTCTAAAAAAAACAAAAAAAACAAACAAAAACAAAACTACTTGATCAATCTTCATAACTTTTGGAATATATTTTCGTTTCATCACAGGATCTTTCTTTACTTTTGTTTTTAATATAAGTGGAATTCCAATACTTTTCCGATTCTGATATAATTTGTACTAAATTCCTGATAATGTACTAATTACCGATTCTGATTGTTTTAATAAATTTTTAAATATTTAACTCTAAAATTATTATTTTTCCCCCGATTATTGTAAAAACACACACACATTATATATATATATATATATATATATATATATACTTGGGTTTTTTTATTCAAAAGTAATGGACTAATGAATTCAACAAGGTTGTTAGATAGTGCTCAATAAAAAGAGCTGATAATACTTGTTTATTGTTATATAAACATGCTTACATCCCGCTGCTACAAATAGCCACTTGTTTCAATCAAACAACAGATATCATCAGGCAGCGACTTGACTATTCAAAAGTTCAATGAATAATCATATATATATATATATATATATATATATATATAATGTTTTATTTTTTTTATTACCGTTTTATCTGTTTGTTTTCGGTAATAAAAAAAATAAACATATATTTGCTCTGCAATAGTATTGAGCACACTCTTCAAGTTTTTACTTATTAATATCAATAAATGTTTATTATTTTGTTATTATTATCAGCAGTGGAAGATTTTGTTCTAAACAAAATCAAATGAAAAAAGATAATTAAATGGAATCGTTTTTGGCATTGGAAAATGAGTAGAAATTTTTTCTGATTCCGATACAACAAAAAGTTCCAGTTTTTCCGATTAATCATCCCAACACTGTCATCTGGAGATGAAAAATCCTCTTCTCGCTCCGACTCTTAGCTTTCCTACGACTCTAGCTCCTTCCAAAATCTCCGATTCTGATTACGCATTCTCGTCATCAAGTAATTTATTACATCTGAGCCTAAGGGGGATGCCCTTTTCTCTTCCCTGCAACCGCTTTCCTACAAAAGATACATTGCGACCCTGTCTCTGCTTTATCGTTATTTTCATGGCAAGTGCTCGTCTGAGCTCCAATCTATGATCCCCCTGGCCTGACTGTCACAACCCCCCCCCCCACAAAAAACACTCGTCTATTTGAAACCGCTATCAATAATTTCCCCCACTCTTTATCTGTGCCTAAACCTAAACATAGATTCCATGAATAAAGTTTCTTTCTTAGAACTGCACGCATGTGGAACTCTCTTCCATTTTCCTGCTTTCCAACTGACTACAATATGGTTTTCTTCAAGTCCAATGTGAACAAATTCTTGATGAGCCATCCCCCTAAGTAATCCAATTTACCAAATTTCCAATACTAACAATGACTGACATATTCCCCTTGACCACTGTACACTCGTTAACCCTTATCCTCGAGTGGCCTCAGGGCCTTGATAAGTGGTGACTCTTTTGGAAAAAAAAAAAGAAAACGAAATGGGTTCCAGTCTATTTAATGATGTTTTAATTTAACTGTTTTCATTTGAAATTCTAGCTTGTAAAATTCAGATTCTAATACCTAACTTTTTTTTTTTTGGTAAATCTAAACTAAATCTTTTCTAAAGCTTTTCCAATTTTCAACCTATTTGTTGATCATTCAAATAAGAAAGTCTTGCTCTGACTCCTACCCCTAGCATTTTCTTTCTTTTTTCTTTTTTTACATAGGCATCACCACTTATCAAGGCCCAGAGGCCACTCAAGGATAAAGGTTAAAGAGTGTACAGTAGTCAATTGGACAATATAGTAATCATTAGTAATGGAAATTCGATAAATTTGTTAACTTAAGTGGAACGACTCATTAAGAACTTGTTTGCGTTGGACTTGAAGACAACCATATTGTAGTCAACTGGAAAGCAAGACAATTCCACAAGCATACAGTTCAAAGAATCTACATTTAGGTTTAGGCATAGATAAAGAGTGGGGGAAATTATTGATAGTGGTTTCAGCTAGACGAGTGTTTCTTGTGAAAGTTTGGCGAGGGGGGACCATAGATTGGAGCTCAGACGAGCACTTGCCATAAAAATAATGATAAAGCAGAGATAGACTCGCAACATCTCTCCTGTGAGAAAGAGGTTGCAGGGAAGAGAAAAGGGCATCTCCTACGAGGCTACAAATTCTATTTGGAACCCTATCAAGGTAGGATTTTTTTGTTTTGTTTTTATTTATTTGTTGCTAAACCTAAACTAAATCTTCATAATCAAACAGTGTGGAGGAGTCAGAAAGTATAAGGTTCGACTTTGACTCCTAGGATTCCCAAAATTACGACTTCGACAATTCTAAAATATTTGACCCCGTCTCCAACTCTTTATTTTAAATTCTTCCAACATTTTTGTTGTTCCTTTTTGTAGATTTTATAAACATCAATCTTTTCATTAACATTAAGTTCAGGATGGCAATCACAAATACTGAGATCAGGTTCAAAGCCACCTTCATCTCATAATAAATGGGTGATAGTCAAGACATTAAATATGTCTTATCTGTCTGAGATAAATAGTTTCGTCGACTCTTGGACTTCTAAAATTCTAAAATATTTGACTGAACCAAATAAGATAAATTATGCCTATGTAAAAAAAAAAAAAAAAAAAAATACTCAGAAAGTAATATTGTGCTACACAGTTCAATACAAATAATAAAATCATATTGTAAAAGACACTCCTTAATTTATTCCTTCTGTCCAACACCTCTTGTCAGCACGCTCTCATTCCGTCAACCATAAAATGAAACTGCGACACTAGCCCTAAAGGGGTTTGTTTAACTGGCTTCCTCCAAAGGGGAAAGTTTCATAGGAGTATGAAATTTACAAGCTGACTCCAGTCACATATATATCCCTGTTAGGGGAGATGACAGCGTTAATTTTTTTGCAGCTCTTGTAGAAAGATACCGACATACAAATTGTTCACACATTTGGTATTCAAAAATTGGTCACCCATCTGGTACTGGCCAGGCTCAATGTTGCTTAATTTCAATGATCTAGTGAGGACCAGTGTGTCAATCTGATTATACCATGATTGGCTAGAGGTCCTAAAAAAATTCACAATTGTATTTTTTGGTCGCCAACACTGAGGATTGAACCTTCAACCTTCAGAATATCACTTTACAATTGAACTAATACAGAATATCACTTTACAATTGAACTGCGCCACGGGGTCCGAAATATTTTGAAAATGACACTCAAGATGAGAACAGTAGTCTGAAGAATCCAAATAATATGAATAACTAATCTTCATCTCAAAAATTCAGAAATGTGATTGAACTGAGTTTAGAAAATGTTCCAAAAACAAAACAAATCAATTTCACTCACACACACCGTGCATCAAAGATAAGTTGCTTTTATTTTCGCGACAAACGAGGTGCATTTTTTTTTTTTTTTAATTAGAAGGTGGGAGAAAAAAAAAATTGTACTTTTTAGGAATAGGTATCCAAATAAAAACTTCCAGATTTACATCACCGATTTCGAGCTTCACTAGAGACTAGCAAATAACAAACTTATTAGTCTTTCTTTTTGCATTATTTTCTTGGTAGGTGCTTAGCTGAGCTTCAATCTATGATCCCCTCCACCCCCGTAAAACATTCACAGCAAACACTTGCCTAGTTACAATAAGGCAAAAATTTCCCTTATTTCTGTACCTAAAACTAAATGGAACTTTAAGGAAAAAAAATTTTGTTTTTATTTTGTATTTAAATAATTTTGTAATACTGTTTCAGTACTTCTACACAATATGAACTGAACTTTTTTTTTATTATTCTAACTCTAAACAAACCCTAAACAAACTCTAAACAAACCCTAAACAAACCACAACCCTTTTAAGTAAAAGTAAATGGAAATCTATTTAAAAAATTTCAAACAAAAATTTGCAAAATAATAAAAGTATTTAAAATTTTTTGTAAAAGTCAGAGATGCGCCGCTGTACAATAAGTCAAAAATTTCCCTTACTCTCTATCTGTATCTAAAACTACATGGAACTTTAAGAAAAAAACATTTTGTTTTTATTTTGTATTTAAATAATTCTGTAATACTGTTTCAGTACTTCTACACAATATGAACTGAACTTTTTTTTTTTATTATTCTAACTCTAAACAAACCCTAAACAAACCACAACCCTTTTAAGTAAAAGTAAATGGAAATCTATTTAAAATTTTTTTAAAAATTTCAACTCTGTACAACTCGTGCTCTCTACCGATCCAAGTTATGACATTGTTCAGTTATGACCATTGCCAGCACCCTCAAAATACGTCACTGGATTGCCACAAATAACAGAGTGATGAAAACAAAGTTTCCGGCCATGGTTATGGTCTTTGGTATGGTTTCAAGTGAGGGCTCACATCTTCGAAGTCAGCTTGAAAGTCAACACCAAAGTGTACCGGGATTTGCTAAAAAGTGTGGTGATTCCCTGGTGCAATCACGTGGCCGCTGGCAGACCTTAGGGTGTGGCAGCAATACTCAGCGCCAGCCCACAAGTCCAAAAAGACCCAGGCTTGGCTTCAGAAGGAGTGCTACGACTTTGTGCCCTTCTCTCACTGGCCTACTTCGTTTGGTCACATGTCGAGAACACCACCGACATGACCTCTCACAAAACCAAAGCCAGTCTGATCGCCGCTATTGATTGAATATTCGCTGAGCTCCTGCATGAACTTGTGGAAAAGGCATGCTCCCAGTTCCGGACGCGTATCGAGGTGGAGATTGAGGCTGAAGGCGGCTACATTGAATAGATGTCAGCTCTACTACATAATCAAGTTACCTGAATTGATTTTTCAATAAAAGTTTTAAAATAAAGCTGTAATGTTATTTTCTTTAGGGCGACACTTTTTATTGTTCCACGCTATAATAATCTATATAAAGAAATCAGTAGATGTATGTATGTATGTATGTGTGAAAATATTTAACAGATAAACTCTTAAAATACTGGCCATATAACACTGGAATTAACAGGAAATGGTAATCGTACACCAAGGATGTTTTAGAACTAGTAAAATCTTTGGATTAATAAATAACACATGAAATACGGAAATATCTTGGCAAGTTGAAACACAAAATGTTCATATTTCTATTACTTTTGCGTACGTGCAAATTCATTGATAGCTCAAATGGTAGGGAATGCCGCTGGAGTGCTAAATGCTTTGGTTTTGATTCTAGCTGATGGTACCTAAGTCATTTTTTTTTTTTTTTTTTTTTTTACTTTTAAAATCAGTAATATATATTAGGTAGGTACAATATCATATTGAATAGAGAATCGAAATCTGCATGAATTAAAATATATTCAAACCTATTTTATGACCCCCCCCATCTCCACTAATTCAAGCAAACCCTAAAAAAGTTCAAGATAAACCCAACCCTAAAACTTCTACAATATTAAACCATTCTTTATTATTATTTATTAGGGAAAAAGTCAGAAATCAATTCGATTTTCTCCATTTGTAGGTGTAATTGCTTATGAGCTGTGTGTGTGTGTTTCGTCCTCATGGTGTCATGGTTGAACTCCTACCCCCTCCTACTACATTCAAGAGAGATCACCCAGTCAGTCCAAGGGAAGTAACTCTACTTTTTTTTTTTTAAGGTTAAGTTGATCCTAACACTTTATTGACTTTGGTAACAATTATTTGAGAAACTAACTCTTCTCCCTATTTTTTTTTAATTTATTTTTGCCCACTTTCAATTATAAAAGTAGATTTTACGATGTGTTAATAATTAAGTACATTTTTTAAAATAATAATTTGGAAATATAATCCAAGCAAAGCTTAGAAGTTCAAGTTTGCCCTTAAACTTCTACACTATTAAAATCAATCTTTATTTGTATATTTCGGAAAAGAATGTTACATCAGTTTGACTTTCTCCATTCGTAGGCAGAATTGCCTACACCATGACTGCAAATCTAGGGATGCCTATTCCTGAAAACCACCAAAAATTTAAGAAAATCTTTGTAAAAGAAAAAAAATCAATTTCACTCACACACGCGTTGTGCCGTAAAGTTGGCATTACTTTTGTGATAAACAAGATGGATTTTATTCGTATCATTTAGATTCATCCGACTACTGTTCTCATCTTGAGTGTAATTTTCACAACGTTTTGGTCGATGTAACCTCCAACCTTCTTCAGGTGTATCTTGTCGAACTCAGGAATGTTTCTGTAGAACTCAGGAATTTGGACAGAATTTCGAACAGAACCCTTTATTTACTTCACAAGAGCAGCAGGCTCTTGTTCTGTCAGTCATGACTGGATAGAGGTTCTTCCGATTGCCTGCTTTCCAACTGACTACAACCTGATTGTCTTCAAGTCAAATGTAAACAAATTCTTGATAAACCGTCCCCTAAAGTAATCCAATTTACAAAATTCCCGCTACTTATGTTTACTACGCTATAATCACATTCACTAATGTATACCCATTAACCCTTATCCTCGAGTGGCCCCCGGGCCTTGATAAGTGGTGATTTCTATGTAAAAAAAAAAAAAAAAAAAAAATGGAATTCACAATTGTATTTTTTGGTCGCCCACACTGAGAATTGAACCTTCAACCTTCAGGAGAATATCACTTTTACAAATGATGTTTCCAAGTACTCTAACCACTGCACCACAAGTCTTTGCTTGAAATAAATCAAAGGCTCCGTTTGAAATTCCATCCAAATTTCATCCAAGTATGACAAGATACACCTAAAGAAGGTTGGAGGTTACATTGACTGAAACGTGAAAATGACACTCAAGATGAGAACAGTAGTCTGATGAATCCAAATAATTAATCCTCATCACAAAAATTTAGAAATGCAAGATGGGTTTTGAGATTTGGAGGGGGGGAAGAATTAAAAAAAAAAAAAAAAAAAAAAAAAATGGAATTTTTTAAAAAGCTCGGTAGTAATAGAAACATATTTTAATTTCAAAGGGAGCAAAGATAGAAAACAAAACTTGGAATGCAAAAATTTTTAAAAAAAGGGTAGGAGGAGTAGTATGAGTTATTTGTTTGAAAAAAAGTTCACAACCGACTAAAACTACAAGAACTCACTTGCATGGTGAACACAGGATTTTTATTGTGTGTTTTTTTTTTTTTTAAAGAATTTATGTGTGACCCCGAGAAAATAATTCCACGGAAGAGTTTTCATCTGCAAAATACATTTCAAGCAAATCATGATTCCGACTGACATAAACGTAACGCACGTCGGTTAACATTAATTTTAAGAGAATCCTAACAGAAATTTGGTACTATTTCAAAACGTCTTTTTCTCGGCCCTATTTCAAAACGTCTTTTTCTCGGCCCTATTTCAAAACGTCTTTTTCTCGGCCCTATTTCAAAACGTCTTTTTCTCGGCACTATTTCAAAACATTTTTCTCGGCACTATTATCGAGCTACAGCAGATAGATTTGTGTTCCAACGTGATATGATCACTGGCATACTCATACATTTAGTATCGCTCTTCCTCTGGGTCACTTTCTTGTGACTTCTACTGCAGGCAAGTTTTCCAATAGACATTTTTTTTTCTATGAGATTCAGCATGGTCCACAACGATGGATGTGTGTCCATACTTGACACAATCACAGGCTTAGTCTGTGTGAAGGTTGGTTTTTAATATTTTCGTGTTGTTAACTAAAAGTTTTCTAAAAACATAGGGGAGTATTTTTTTTTAATTTTGGGAAGTTGAACTAGATTTATTAGGTTCATTATAAGCCTACAGGAGAGAGCAGTGATAATATCGTCAATGTAGCTATTAGCAAACTTGCTGCATATATATATATATATATATATATATATATATATATATATATGACAGACTAATGATTGCGTAAACAAGAAACACTAGTGTTTGTAGGTATGAAAGAATAATTATTATTTAATAACTAAATACACATCAGTTTTGACTAAAATCTAAACTAAAACTTTGCTAATAAAAAAAAATGTTCATTTTCTAAAGATAGGTTCTTAATCACCTCTTCTAACCCATATAATAACTTTCTCTTATTGTTGATGTACATGTTAAGAATTGACTTACTATAAGCACATTAACATACTACACTTTAATTTCTTGCACGTAATTTGCACTCTGAGATCTTGTTAGAATAGTATTTCCAAAAACATGTAGCTTCCCAATTAAAGAGTTTATAATTTTCGCTTCTATTTACTAACCATAAATGGAGTAAACATTCCCCATTGCAAGGTAACTTCCAGATCCGCACATATAAATAAGAAAGAACTCAATGATGCGTCATCCTGTTTTGTACTAAAATAATTCAATTCTATAGCCATAGTTACACAACCCTACTCTTCTCGTCTTCTTAATGTTAATTAGCAGTGTAGCGCCTAAAAATTGGTTTTCTTTTTTATGATACTTGTAGTTATGTTACCTACACTGATTATTATTATAATTAATGGTATGACTATTGGTATACTTTCTTTATGTCTAAATCCATACATTTGTATACATAAGTGTATATGTATATATGGGTGTGTATGCATGGATATATTGTGTGTGTGCACTTGTCTGTATGTGTATGAGTATATATATATGTATGGGTGCATGTATGTGTACATATGTATATATATGTATTCGTATGTGTGTATGTGAATACATGTATAGGAAACTTTTCCCAGTTAAATATTATTAAATCGTATAATGTTGTGGATATTACCGATCTTTAGACACTTTTCAGTAAGGTATTATTATTACTTTATTATTTTTGTTTTATTTTATTTAACATTGAATTATTACCGTAAGGATTATAAAATAAGGATAGAACATTCTATTAATATGCTTAGCCTTGGTTTTACAATTCACTCATAAACATTAGTATATTCTAAACCTTTATTTCAATTCTCCCTTTTAAGGGAAACTATAAATGCGTATAAAATTAACAAGTATAGCACCTTATGGAATAGTATATATAATTTGAGTTGACTGAACAAATTCGATTTAAACTGACAAGGGAAATTAAGATGAAACTAGTATAAATTTTGAAAAAATGCATTATTCCATTTGCGTTTTGGGCTCTTCTTTTTATTTTTATTTTATCTCTATGTCTCTTCTTGTTCCTCTTTCCTTCCCTGGCCTTGTCTCGATATCCAGTACACAACTTGACTCTAATTAAGCAACCGGTCAAACTTTTTTATGGGTCTTTGAACTTTATTTAAAAAGATATCTCTTCTGCTCTCTCTCTCTCTATATATATGTGTGTGTGTGTGCATGTGTATGTATATATATATAGATATATATGCACATGTGTTCACCCCACTTCTTACCTTTCACCATTACCTCCTCTCCCTACAACTAACACCTGACCCCACTAATAATAATATAGATTTCTAATGATAAGGCTTCCACCAGACTGAATTATTTTCGCTGGACCCACAAACAAATTTATACAAGAACTTGCCGGACAACTTGGATCTTACTACCCAACTGCTTCAAAGAACGTCCACCATGGATTTTACCACACAATCTCGATCTACAATTTTCATATCCTTTTCTTCAAATCTTCTTGCTACATGACTTCTGATTAATTTATTTTGACTTTGACTTTGACTTTCCATGTCTCACTGACTTTAGCAAATAGGGTACATACCTTTATAAATATTTGCTAATATTTTCTCTCCTCTGAAGAGATGGTAGACATCGAAACCCTATAGGTTAAGGAGATTAATTTTCTAAAGTATTCTTTGTCTTGCTTAGAATAATACAAATCTTTGATATGAAACTCAACCACTTCATTTCAATAAGTGTCTTGAAATTAATTGAATCACAATTTTATTTATTTGCTCTATCTTGTATATCGAGCAATTCCTATTTAGATGGGATAATACTTATAGAATATTACTGCCAGTAATATTTTGTAAATCTTATAATCACAGGTTTCCATACCAACTGATTGTTAGTAATTGTCTGTATTTTTGAGATGAGGTGTTTTCATTGATTGAGATTGTCGGACTGACTTCCTCATCTTGGTTGTTATTGTCACAACGTTTCGGCCGTTTTGCCCTCTGGCCTTCGTCAGGTGTTTTGTATCGAACTGGGGAACCGTTTGTTAGGTACCCCCGTAATAATAATAAAGGGTTGGGTTCGAGACTCCTAACAAACGGTTCCCCAGTTCGATACAAAACACCTGACGAAGGCTGGAAGGCAAAACGGCCGAAACGTTGTGACAATAAGAACCAAGATGAGGAAGTCAGTCCGACAATCTCAACTGATTGTTAAATAAAATTATTCTGAAGTATATATATATAATTATTATTTAATTATATATATATATATATATATGAGTGTGTGGCAAGTTTGAGATATATATATATATATATATTAGTGATGGGACGATTTCAAAATTTTCCTTTATTCTGATACAATTACCGATTTAGATTTGTTAAAATCAATAAATATTTATTATCTTAATATTCCAACCAGCAGTGGAAGATTTTATTTCAAATAAAATCAAATAAAAAAGATAATTAAGAGAATCGTTTTCGGCATTGAAAAATAGGCACAAATTTTTCCAAATCTGATTAATCATCCCAACACTATATGGTGGCCCTCAGCTGGAAATGGAGCAAAAGGTGGCTTTATAACTGGGTTTGAATCTCGTGACCAGCAAGAATTGTTACCTTACACTGATGATTACCTAAACACGAAACACTAGTGTCTGTAGGTATTAATGAATAAATATTATTTAATTATAATTATCAAGTCCCTTTAAGAATACTTAAGGATGGGCACTGTCTTCTTCTAAGGCAATCAACTAGCATCTATGAAATGTTCACAATTTCCGCTCATGTGAACAATCTAGATTGCTTAATGTATCTGCCCGAATTCAGCGTTTAATAGTTCTTAATTCCTTTCATTCCTGTGGTAATTGTTTGGTGGTCCTAAGATAGAGGACCAGCAAGAAAAAGGTGGCTTTGTAACTGGGTTCAGATCTCATGACTGGCAGGACTTGTTATCCTACATTGATGATTGTGTAATCATGAAACACTAGTGTCTATAGGTAAAAATTAATAATATATATAAAAAAACCCAAAAAACCTAACCTAGATTTAAAACAGGTCAAGAAACTAGATAAATAGAGCACACACAAAGGAACAGGTCAACCAGAGGTCAAATAGGCCTTTGTCCGGTAAGTGCATGTTCATTGGCTGATAGGAAGGGCGCGATGGATACTAGAAAGCTGATTGGCTAACTAAAATCTCAATAGAAGGTGTGTATATAAAAATGACAGACAACCACAAAATTCGCACATAAGCCTGAAGAGTTCTAGAGTGGATGAAACGTATAGCTTAATCGCCATATATATTTTATAACTTACTATATATATATATATATATATATATATTAGTGATGGGACGATGCCAAAATTTTTCCCGATTCCGATTCCGTTCAAAATTTCCGATTCCGATCCGATTCCCGATTCCGATTCTTGTAAAATTTATACATATTTAATTAGAGATTTTTTTTGTTTGTTTTTTCGTAAATTTTCAAATTATTACATAAACCCCTGGTTAATGTCCGCGTATATTTTATCTCAAATGTTTGCCTTGTAATTGATTAAAAATTGTAACACAACAAAACATTTATTTTGATTTTAAAACAAAGCTATATTGTACCAGTTCGTATTTACTGTATAACATGCTACTTACATGAATAGTGGAAAATATTCGAAGATTGGTAGGCAAAATAAGAAAACGATGTAAGAACAATATATTTAACAACGCCACTTAGCAAAGCCACATCTCATTGTTACGAACGAATTTCTAAATAATAATATTACTATTATGAAAACCATTTTTAACGTGAGATTGCGTGAGCTTTCTGTGCTTTCTCTCGCAGCTAAATCCCTATTCCAAAATGAAATATTACTTTTATAGATTACGTGTTAGAACATTTTTTTAATTGGCGGAAAGAAAAGCGATCATTTAGAATTTAGAGTGTAAGATCAGTTTCGAATATAAATTTAACGTAAAATGATCATCATTTCTGGCCATCCTAATTCTTTATGGATATTAACTAAAGTGTTTCCCACTAAATTAAGTTCGGTTTGCAACGTTGTAAAACCATGTGTAATCGCTTAAAAAGTAGACACCCTATCCCCAATAAGCGCACATAATTTACAATATATATATATATATATATATATATATATATATATATATCACGGAGGCCTCGCTGAAGCCCGCCAATCTCACTCAAAAGTTGAGTTGAAAGTATTATAGGGTAATTAACACCTTCGATGCCGTTGGTTTCGACAACAATACTTTTTCACACCCACTTGCCAAATTTCTCAAGGAGTTTAATATGAAAAGATTTCAAACGAATAGAGTTTTATCTTATTTTCCTGGAGCCACATTGTCTGACACCGTCGCATTTTTCAAGGGTTTCGGAAAAGTTAAAAATATACATGAATATCTCACAATGAATTTATCAAAGTCTGGATAAAATAGATAAAGAGAAAACATTTAGAAATTTTTCAGATTGAAAAAGAAATTATATTTACATTTAAAAGTCCCCCCTCATTGAAATTCTACTTTTGGATGATATTTGTAAACCCACTAAAAACCAAATTATTTTTAGATCTAGGATGAAGTTCTAAACTGTCTTCACGTATTAAAAAAGGGTGCTTGTGCAGTTTACACTATGTTAAAAAACGAAAAATAAAAAAAATATATATTCTACGTACTCGTTATGGAATGAAGTTCTCATAAAAAAATCACGTAATTTCATCAAATAGTTTTTATTTTATGCCGTAAAAACGATTTGGGAAATTCGGAATCTTCCTAAAAAAACTGTGATAATTAGTCAAGGGAGCGTAAAACAAAAACTATTTAATGAAATTACGTGATTTTGTTATGAGAACTTCATTCTATAACGAGTACGTAGATCTATAGAGTTTAGTTTTACTAATAGTTTAAAAGAAATAAATATTTATAATCGGTACAAGCAATTGAAAATTAACTTTTGAAAAATATTCAAAGAATCGATTTTGGAATCGGAAATTATACACAAATTTTTCCGATTCCGATGCCGATTCCGATTCCCCGAAAATTACCGATTTAACCGATTCCGATTCATCGGCACAACACTAATATATATATATATATATGAGAGAGAGAGAGAGGTTTTTGTTTTTTAGCTTGAATTATCTGTTGAGATGGACAGGATTTTTTATTGTCCTGTCTATCGAAACAACTTGTAATGATTTAAGCAAAAATCCCTGAGGTTGAAAAATAAAAACATATATATCTATCTATCTATCTATCTATGTATGTATGTATGTGTGTGAAGTTTGGTAGCATAAGGAATAAGATACATGACTACTGATCATATTATATAATAGTCATCCCTATCTGGTGTTGTAGAGGAACTCGAATTCGTAACAATCATCTGGCCTTGGATTTGTTGAGAAATTACTTTATATTTGAAAACCTAACTACTTTGCGTAGAACATCTCATCACTGCTCAATCCCCTGGTCACTTTCGGCAAGTTTAGTAACGGCATCATCATTAGTTATCAGCAGCATATGTCCAAACCACCCGAAACACTATTCCTTTATCTTGCTCTCAATTAGTGCGATTCCACAGTTTTACAGAGGTGGGAAGAGGGGGGGGATTGCAGAGGTGAACGGCCGGCTGTCCGAGCTTGCGAAGATGAGTTAAAGTAAAATCGGTCAGATACTGGGTCAAGGCAGTGATCCTGAATCCAGGTGCCCTGCGAATGACACCAAAGAAGTCAAAATTGAGGACGTAGAATCCTCGAGGATTAGGTCAGTATGGCTGACTAAAATTTCAGACAATGTATGGTGGAATGTTCTGACGTCATCCATGCCAATAAAATAGACGATGAGAGAACAAAGCGGCGACCACGGGCAGGACAGCAGACACATTATTTCTCTGTCATTCTGCACACACACTTCACTTGGCTGTCAGCGTTGTCACTAGAAAATAAACATTGTCAAATCTACCTTCCTATTTTAAAAGTGCAAAGAACTTTGTTTTGTGTTTATGTCTATTGTGGATGTACGCTTAAGTTGTATAGATTTCAAATAAACCCTAATTAGCGATCGGGCTAGTGTTTTTTTGAATAACACAAAAGTAGCACTTACGGATATCCTCATTGCAGATGTATCTGAGCAGTGTAGTTTCAGGATTCTAACGTCACATTTTAGTTCCTATAACGTCGAATGTGCAATCAAAGCAACATATTGCATTTTATTTTTAAACTTAGAAAAAATAATTTTTATTCTTGTCCAAAATTCCCTTTATATTAGAAAAAAAAAAAAAAGAAAGAAAAATCTGTGTGGTGTATATATTGTGACAAAACAAAAATATCATATTTCAAAAAACACATAAATTAACCAAGTAGTTTTACTTTTAAATAAAAACATCAAATTTTATGAGCATCTCACAAAAACAAGGGAGATAATTTAACAATACAAAACCTGAAAGATTTATGTTGTAATGCCTACAAATTCCTGTTAATCACTTAAAAATGATTTTATTTAAAAAAATAAAACTACTTAACCAATTTACATGATTTTTGGAACATGATATTTTCATTTTGTCACAGCTTTGTACACTATATAGATTTATCTTTATTTTTTGTTTTTTAATATACGGTTATTTTGGACAAGAACCAAAATAATTTATGAACAAAAAATCCGGTTTTGCTGGACTTTTGACCACTATTCTTTATTCTGGGTAGGAACTAAAAATTTGTATGAATCATTTGTATGGTACAACTTCATTTTGATCAGTTTGATTACATTTTAGTTTTGTCCGATTCTTTCAGAATCAGGTACTTCCAAGAGGAACCACATGAAGGTTGCCAACATCCATAGTTAAAGTTATGTTATGAAATTGACTGGATTAAAATTTGCCTTTGGCATCATTAGTCTGCATGGTCATCCACTACAAACGACCCTTAGTACTTTATATTAAAATAATAAAATGGGTACTTGTCCAGAATTCTCCTTATATTAATACAAAAATAAAGAAAAAAAAACTGTACGATGTACATACCTGTGATGGAAAGAAAATATTGTATACTAAAAATCATATAAATTGATCGAATAGTTTTATTTTTATAGAAAAAATTAGAGTGTGGCTTAATGAACAGCAACGGTATCATACACCATCTTGAAAACAAGGGAAATAACTTTGAATAATTAAAACTTACAAGATTTTAGAAAGCCATTTTTAACACGGGGACATTGGGAAAACTCCAATTCACTTAAAAAAATTTTTTAATGGAAATCGATCGAGATAAGGTGTGAAGCCACTTGATGTAAGAGGCTAACAAGAACAAAACTGACTATTGCAAAAACAGGAGATGCCTATTGACTTTAGCCTTGAAAAGATCAAGGTTATAAGCAGAAGGAAAACAGTGAGCAGGAAGAGAGTTCCACAAGATTGCAGTCCTTGAAAAGAAGCTACTGGAATGGGAAACTGTATTACAATGAGATATTAAAGCAGTGAATTGATGGAGATCTTGAGTCAAACGAGCTGGAACAAAGGAGGCAGGAAATAGATCAGACAATTCTGAATAACACATGTCATAATAGTATTTGTAGAAAAGACTGAGACTAGCAAGATCACACCCATGAGAGAGAGAAGCTGCAGTGAAGAAGAAAGTGTGGACCAATCAAATTACAGATACGTTTCTACAATTTATCAAGAACCTTCAAATGGGACACAGATTCATCAGCCCAAATGCAACAACAGTATTCCATACATGGTCTGATAATAGATTTGTAGAAATGGAGAATAACCTCAGGTGTGAGAAAATGTTTTCAGCGATAGAGAGAACTGATTTTACAAGAAACAGAAAGAGCAATGGATTTAATATTTAATGTTTTCTCTATACATACTTTGCAATATAAATCCTTGTAAAATCACCAAAATGACATTATACCATGAGAAAACCTACTTAAAACCGATATTTGACAGAATGCAACAGAGTGAGGGTGATATGATAGAGAATATCCTTGGATGTGAGAAAATGATTTCCTTTATAAAAGTAAAGCTCTTTAATCAATTTATGTGATTTTTGGAATATGATATATTTTTTTTCTGTTAGGAATATGTGCAGTATGCAGATATTTTTTATTTGTTTACTTAATATACTTGGCCTTCGGGACAAGATCAAAGTGTAGTATCTGTTCTTCAGATGCTGCACTTCTATTTCTTGTTCTCTTTCGGTGGAGGAGAAATCCTTCACGACTGAGACAATTTTTTATTTTTGTACCTTTTCTCCACGTTAAAAAAAACGACCCTGGTGTCTAACTCTGTCCCGTGGGGAGGCATAGTAAATAGGTACTTAATATATGGGAAATTCTAGATAAGTAAAACGAAGCAAAACATTAATTTGAATTTGACATCTGAAATAATCAGGAAAACATTTGGTTGTACTAGATTTTGTTAAAATTTGTAAATATCAGTTGCAAGACAGAAGGGAAATAAGTTAGTTCATATTATGTTACAATCCTCATTCCCTTAATAAAAAAATTTTCACACTTTTGCACTAGTGTAACGGTACAACTTTTTTGTTTTCAGATTTGGATATTTGGAGAGTGCATAGCAAGGGCAGAAAACTATTTTGTATTTATAAGTTTCTTATATTTATTAAAATTTAATAAATGTGCAAAAAAAACTTTTTTAACAGCAACAAAAAAAAAACAAAAAAACATGTATTTGAAAATTTAAGAATTTTGGCTTTGTTATAAAAAAAAAATTTAATTTCCAATTTGTGTAAAACTGTACTATAAAAAAAAATGTATTTTGTGTTATTATAAATTTTTTAAATATTTAAAAAAAAAATAAAAACACATTTATTGTTGTATTATTTTTTTCAAGTCATTTCAGAAATTGCATTTGTCTGCCCCTGCTATGCAAATGTCTCAACTGAAAACAAAACCAAAAAAATTGTACCTTCACACTAGAGCACGAGTGCCAATTTTTTTTTTTTTTTTTTTTTTAAGTCAAGGTATTATGACATAACATGATCAAATTTATCTCCCTTCAGTCCTACCCCGGTTATTTATAGCAAATTACAAATATGCAATGTACCTAACATTGTTATTTCACAATTTTTGGCTATCAGATTCAAATTACTTATAACTTACAAAAATTAAATTAAATCTAATGGTATAAAATGCAAAAAAATAGACATTTTCAAATAGTACCAAGTGAAGTTTTTTTAGGATTTCCTTAAAGTTAATATTAATAACATTCATATTACGGGTTAAATAGAAAGAAAAAAAAAATCATGCCAGAGTCCTTAACCAACTAGGAGACAAAAAAGTGTTAAAAACAAATAAATAAATAAAATAAAATAAAATAAAAAAATGGCTGACTCAAAGGAATTCTCAACTTAAAAGATTGTTTGATTGTTCAATATACAATGTTAAACAAATATAACTTATTTATTAATAGCAACATTGAAAAACATTTCCTTTTTAATATTAAGTTTGTTTGAGGTCAATTTTTTTTTCTTCTACAAAATAATCACGTGATTCATTTGTACTCAATAGTAACATTAAGCAAATGAACATTTTCAGCAATTGTTTTTAATATGTCAAATTCATTTCAATAGCAAATTTCAATCTCAGAAAAAAAAAAAAGTGGGAAAATTAAAAACATGAAAGAAAAAAAAAATGGAAAAGAGGGGAACAATAGGAAAAAAATGAAAAGGAAAAATACAAGGGGGGAAAAGTAAAGGAGAAAAGAATAAAAAGGAAAAAAAATTAAATAAAAGAGGAAAATATAGGAAAAGGAACAGAGGAACGAAATGAAAGAGAAAATATGAAAAAGAAAAAAACGAAGAAATTAATTTTTAAAGTGAAATTTTTTTTTTTTAAATTGAAAAAAAAGAAAAACTGATAAAGAAAAAAGAAATAATGAAAAACAATAAAAAAGATAAAATGAAAATAAAGATAAAAAGAAAAAAACGGTAATTGTACAGTTTAATCAAAACATTAAAAAATGAAAATATCGAAAAAAAAAAAAAAGAAGGGTTATATTATACATATCTGTTTTGGACTGAAGATCTCTGAAAAAAAATTTAATTTAATTTGATCGAGTAGTTTTTTTTTTTTACAGCGAAAAAACACATTTTTATGAGAGCACGTTGAAGTCAGCCATTATGGAAATTTTTAACACGCCACGGGGAGATAAATCAATGTAAAGTGCCGAAACTCCCTCCCCATCTTTACTTGCTTTTCTTCTTAAAAATCGAACCTTTTGCTTGGTATCATAACAAATTGTTTTTTTTTTCGCTGTAAAAAAAAAAAACAAAAAAAACTACTTGATAAAATTATATGAAATTGTTTTACGGAGAACTTTGTTTCGTTACGGATATGTACAATATAACCTTTTTTCAATATTTTCATTTTTTAATGTCTTGATTTTTTTTTTAAAAAGTATGAAAGAAAATTTTTTTAAATGAAAGGATGAAAAAAATAAAAACGTTAAAAAATAGATAAAAAATTACATTTTTTTAAATAAAAAATGACTAAAGTGTAAAAAAAAACCCTCAAATTATCTAACTAAATGCTTAAGCTTTCAAGAAACTTGCCTTTCTTAATGCAAATGTTTATAACTTTTTGAGATAACAATCCTAAGTAACCACAAAAAAAAAATTATATGGAAGAGTAACTTGACCAATGAGGGTTGAGGACATACGTTGCATGGCGAGAGATGATATGCAAATGAGATAATGGATGTGAGTTTTAAAGCTAAAGAATAAGATTAAATCTGGACAGTATAGAGCTGAAAAAAAAATACAAAAAATAAATTGGCGCTTCTACACTATCAGAACAAAATTTCGAAAATTGTAAAACTGAATTTCACATGAAAACAATGGTATCTACGTATTCCTCGTATTTTTCAGATGATTATATCCAAAAATTATGAAAATCGATAAGGTAGAAAATTATTTATTAAAAAAATAGAAAATAGAATTTGAAGAAAACGATCGTATTTGCTTATCTAAGACACAGGAGAGTTCAAAAGGGAGGTAATTTTCCGTTTCGATTTAAACAAGATGGCCGCAATTTTTCACTTGCTAACACGATTAAAATTTTTTTTTTTTTTTTTTAATAATTCAATAATATTCAGGTAATTTCGACTGCATAATTTGGAAGCTAACATTGTAATTTATTAAAATTGAGAAAAAAAAAATCAGTAGAATAGAAACCATTGTTTTAATCTGAAAACTCCATTTATCGACTACAAAATTTTGTTCTGATAGTGTAGAAGCGCCAATAATTTATACCAAATGCAAGAACATTTAACCTTCTACCAAGCTTTTTATTAGGTTTGATACTTTTAAGATTTTTTTTTTTATTAGATTTTATTGGTGCTTTGTAAACCCGACAGATTTAACATGGCATTGAATTTTACTTGGTAGTAAGCCTTGATATTGCATTTTTAAGTAAAAGAAATCAATAACTCGCCAAAAGTAAAGTTAATAACTATCACCAATCAGTCAAATATTTAATTTTCAATCGGTCTGTATATTTTTATTAACTTAGTATTTTTATTTTAGTTCTCAAGAAAAGATACGCAGATAGAAATCTACCAAGTCTTTATCAATTATGCAACAGGTCCTTGCGCAGCGTAACGGATAAAGTACTTGGTTAAATTCAGTTGTAAGTGACACTCTTTTGGAAGCTTTTCAGTTTTGGAACTGTTTTTATGTGTTCATTTTTTTTTTTTTTTTTTTCAGATTTTGTAATACAGCCATTATGTTTCAGAACTTTTGAGATGAGAACTGATAAGCTATATATGAATAGGATAGAGTGCATGTTATTTATTTTGTGTGTCGTGCTTAAATCCAAGTGACTATCATTTAATTGTTATGGACTTCCATTTCTTCTAATGAATAATTTTACCAAGAATTCTTGATAAGTTTTGGTTTCGGTTTCAATTATAGCTGATGGCACTCCAGTAATCTATTTTTTTATAAATAATTTTATCAAGAATCCTTCATAAGTTTTGGTTTCAGTTTTGATTAAAGCTGAAGGAACTCGAGTTATATTTTTTTTCCTAAGTTTTGGTTTCAGTTTAAATTCAAGCTCATGCACCCAAGTCATATGGATTTTTTTTTTTTTTTTTTTTTTTAAATCGCAACTTTATAATATATAAAAATCGATAGAATATTAACTCTATAATAATATATACTATACTAGAACATTAACTCTATAATATATATTCGAAATCTGTAAGAATTAAAATATCATATTTAAACGTATTTTATGACCAGACTACACCGGGCATCCTTACTAGCTTAGATAAATATTTTTGCAGTTTTCACAAAAGAGCTACAATAATATCAGAGCGTCTCCATTTACGCTGAACCTCTACAAAATGCCAACATCAATATATTACATATGAACGAGTCCCCTGTGGAATTTCCACAGGTCCCGCTAGTTTGCATTATTTAGTCAACAATTGAGTAGAAGTATTAAATAATTTGCAACTGTATTCTTAGTATTGTCCGTACTGAGAAATGAACCAACCATCTCCATAAGACTGACACAAAACTGATATTGACCTTTTCTTTTTCTATTTGGGAATCACCACTTATGAAGGCCCAGAGGCCACTCGAGGATAAAGATTAATCAACGTAAAAAGTGGTAGTGTAGTAATCGTTAATGGTGTAAATTGGGTAGAATTTGATTATTCATGGGGACGGCTCAACAAGAATTTGTTTACATTGGATTTGAAGGCTACCATGTTGTAATCAACTGGGAAGCAGACTCAGACTTTTCTTTTGTACAGGCATTGAAAATTGTTGTAGACTTGAAAATTTAGTATGTTATTGCTATACATCTTAGGAGACGACTGACCAATTTTTATGATTCCAGGTTCAAATGAACAGCCACAGCAAGAATTGGAATACATCCTACTAAAGTCGGATTGTCACAGCTGGTGAATTTCTGAAATGCAATCTGGAAAGGAAGACAATATGGTTGTGTTCAAGTCTAATGTAAACAAGTTCCTGATGAGCTGTTCCACTTGTTAACAAATTTACCGAATTTCCATTACTAACGATTACTATATTGTCCAATTTCTACTGTACACTCTTTAACCCTTATCCTTGAGTGGCCGCTTGGCCTTGATAAGTGGTGATGCCTATGCAAAAAAAAAAAAAAAAAAAAAAAATTATTTTTTAGAAAAACGATATGCAATAAAATTCTGTTTTAAACTTGGAAAAAAAGCCACAAAAACGTATGGAATGCTTCAGACTGCTTTTAGATTATCTTGCATGAATTGAGCATCAGTTTTTGAGTGGAATAATAGATTCAAGGAAGGCAGGGAGTCTGTGAGGAGTGATGAGAAGTGTGGGAGGAGTAAGGAAGTCAGAACATGATTGGCCAAATAAAGAATTTCATGGATAATGATAGTCGTGTGTCTATAGAAACAATAAGAGCACAGTTTGAGGTCAGTGTGGGAATTATAAACACAATTATTCACGAGGAACCGAAGATGCAGAAGATTTGTGCAAAGTTTGTCCCGAGGGTGCTTAGAGAGGATCAGAAAGAAAGACGTTGTCATGACCAAGATGGGCATCAAGACAGTTCCTCACCCTCCCTATATAGTCCAGACTTTGTTTGCCATGACTTTTGGTTATTCCCTATGCTCAAGGAAAACCTTAGAGACTGCCGTTACGAGATAATTGAGTAGAAAGACGCTGCGACGAGGGTCACTGACTGTTCACAAAATAGGACTTCCATGAGGCTTTCCAGAAGTTGTTGGAACAGTACAAGTGGATTGCAGCCGAAGGAGATTACTTTGAAAGGGACTAGAGTTTCATGTGTGTACTATCAATAAAAGTGCCCATAGGAAAAAATGTCTGGAAACTTATTTAAGGCACCTCGTATATTTTGTTTCTTTCATTAAAGGATAAAATATTACTTTTGTACATGATGATTAATTGGCGTAACAGAATCATATCTTTGGTAGTTGCCGAGCATTGTTATCGCAAAAAAAAAATTTTTTTAAATCATAAAGGGAGATTACCCATGGTTCCAGCAGCTATATAGTTATCTCTCCTTTTATTTAAACTACTTTCACATTGTTATTAACATTTGAAATTAATATATCTTCTGACGAGAAGCATTTAGCTTTGAAATGCCACGCCCTGAAGAAGTTTCTCCCTTATTCCTCTCTCTGTAACCCTTATTGATAATGTAATAAAGTTCTTAGGTAATTTTACGCTTTATCTTTTTAACTTTTTATATATATATATATATATATATATATATATACACTAGACTACCCGTGACGCATTGGGTCAGTATGTTATATTAGCTATGGAATTCATGTATGAGCGTGACACTTGTGATGTAAAGAAAGTAGTTGTTTTTTTTTGATATAACAGAAACATTTCTATGAAAATATATTAAAATGAAAAAGAATATAGATAGATTTCTAGGAGTCGTTCTGTTTATTATAATTGATTATTTAAAAAAAAAAAAAAATTTACAGTTACTGAATTATAAGTGGTTGGCCATACTTATAGGTAAATGTGCACTGAACAGATACCATAATACTTATTATAGTTAAATTCAAATTTTGATATAGCTGCCTTTTTTCTTTTTTACATTGTTCATTTCTGTATTACGTTTAAGTTATTTTAAACCCCACTCTTCCCATGTTAAATAATAATTTTGAAATAATAACGTTAATATTTCAGTGCGCCGGTCATGCGCGCATGCGCAACCAGATTTCGTAAACCGGAAAGTGGGTTACATACATTGTTACAAGGTCATTTGAGTTTTATAATTATATAGATGAATGATAAAAATGACAAAAGTCTATATATCAAATTTCATGACGCTGACCATCTTACAATTTATTCCTTTAGTTCCAGTTGACATTTAAAATTCTTGACAGTATCTGTTTCATAGCACAAAATCATTCACTTAATTATTATATCAATCAATGAATCTATTTTGCCCTTAACTTATCAGAAGAAATAGCAACTATCAATCCACCTATCAATCTGGCATAATGTAAGCAAATAATAAGGTAATAGCAGCTTCTCTTCCAATTTTCTTAATCATGACCAAATTTTTTTATTTCCTTTTGACGGATTGATCGTTGCTATTTCTTCTGATGAGTTAAGGGCAAAATAGACTCATTGACTGATATAATAATTAAGTGAATGCTTTTGTAAATGTCAACTAAATTAAAGGAATAAATTTTAAGATGGTCAACATCATGAAATTTGGAACATAGAGTTTTGTCATTTATTCATTACTAGCAAGGGGTACCCGGCGTTGCCCGGGTGTTTGGGGGGGGGTAAAAAAAAAAAAAAAAAGTAAGTATGAGGATCGAACCCGAACCGTTGAGGCAAAGTTGTAAATTAAAGTGTTAAAAAAAAAAAAAAACGTGCGATGTTAACCATTGCCCCACCGCGAGATGCTAACAGAAACATGTTTGAATTTATTTAATTAGTTGGATTTAGCAGGTGCCCGTTTTAAAATGGGGTCAAGTTTTGACTGCGGGATAGTATTCATTTACTGCTGAACGCTTTTTTTTTTCCCCCCTGAAGATGTTATAGGAAAAAGACTAAGCCACATGCGGCGAGCGACAAATATTGAATATTTATCTCCCCGAACTCAACCAAATTAAATAGACGGGCGAGCTTCATTGTTAACTGTGAGATATTACTATTTGTATGTGATATAAAAAGTTTTAAAATGTTGTGAACCGACCAACCGCTTCTCTGAAAGAAGCCTTTTGTAGACACACAGAAAAAACGAACACACATACAAACATTTTCGCTTTTATATTTATAGATATGCTCTGTAATTACATTGAGCTACTTAAATAAGGATTGGTATATATAAAAAGGAAATATAAGTAAAGAATATTTCCACAGAAATATATATATATATATATATATATATATATATATAGTGAATGAACGACAAAAGTCTATATTCCAAAGTTCATGATGTTGACCATCTTATAATTTATTCCTTTAATTAAGTTGGAATTTACAATTCTTGACAGTATCTGTTTCGTAGCGCAAAATCAATGACTGTCTTGCCTTCCATTTTATAAAAAAAATTTCAAGGAAAAAAAGAGAGATAACTCAACAATTCAAACTTGAATTACTTATTTTGTAATCCCTATGAATTCCCATTAATCACTTAAAATTATTTTCTTTATAAAAATAAAACTGCTTTATCAATTATGTGATTTTTGGAATATGATATTTTCGTCCCCTTATGGGTATGTACATCATGCAGATTTATTTTTGTTTTATGGTATAGGGGGAATTCTGGACAAGCACCAAATATTCTTACGCGAATAATACCAATCTTTTAACAAATTTAAAAAATAATACTTATCTTTTAACTTGATGATGCCTCAGTTCAGTCTCGAAAGACAAAGGACATCCCCTGTATGGGTAGCTGCACGTGTAATTGTGAGGCAAGGGTTGCGCAATCACCAACCCCACCTCTCTTGAATCGGCACTGTTCGAGTACAGTGGCAAGGAAAAGTCTAGGACGACTGGAAACAATGCCGAGATAAGCGGAGAGCACATATAGCACCTGGAAGTCCCAAATGGTCATCCATTTAGTACTGCCCAGGTTTAATGTTGCTTAACTTTGGTGATCTGACTGGAACCAGTGTGTCAATGTGATTATGCCGTAACTAATTTAAAAAATAATATTTATCTTTTAAGCAATTTAAAAAAATAATACCCATCTTTTAACTAATTTACAAAAAATACCTATCTTTTAATTAATTTTAAAAATAATACTTATCTTTTAACTTGATGATGCCTCAGTTCAGTCTCGAAAGACAAAGGACATCCCCTGTATGGGTAGCCGCGCATGTAATTGTGAGGCAAGAGTTGTTCAATCCCTAACCCCACCTCTTCTAAATTGGCACTGTTTGAGTCCAATGGAAAGGAGAAGTCCAGGATGACTGGAAACAATGCTGAGATAAGCGGAGAGCATATATAGCAACTGGAAGTCCCAAATGGTCACTTATTTAGTACTGACCAAGTTTAACGTTGCTTAACTTCGGTGATCCAACGAGAACCAGTGTGTCAACGTGATTATGCCGTAACTAATTTATAAAATAATACCTATCTTTTAAGCAATTTAAAAAATAATACCTATCTTTTTACTAATTTAAAAAATACCTACCATTTTACTAATTTAAAAAAGATACCTTTTAATTAATTTTAAAAATAATACTTTCTACTAATTTTAAAAATAATACTTATCTTTTAACTAACTTAGAAAATATACCTATCTTAAGTAATTTAAAAAAGAAAGAATTTTCTCTACGAATTATTATCGATTGGACATTAATCTACTAAATTAGAAAATTTTTTTCAATATTCCAATATTTCTAATACAACGTTCTATTAAATCAATCCTCCATATAAGAACCACTCGATGAGAGCATGCACACCCCTCTTATATAAAGAAATTTTCATTTATTAATCTAAAGGTAATGATATTAAGACCTTTATTATCCCATGTTCCATAGTTTTTACTGGTTGCCATGTTTGTTTTCGCACTTGGTTCACCAGGTATATTTGCCAAGTAGTTTTTGAAATTCTCTTTTTTTTTTTTTTTTTTTCATTTCCTTTCTTTGAAGATTGTAATGCTGGGTATGGGGCAGCCAAACCAGCTGCCAACATTGCCCCGCTTTTTATTGAAACCAACCGAGAGCTCTTTTTAGTATCCTCATCGTTTCCTTAAGTGCAATTGTTTGGATCTCTTTTGCACTTGGTTCACCAGGAATATTAGTTAGGTAGGACTTTAGGTTCTTCTTCATAAGACCTGTGGCACCTATAGTAACTGGTATGATTTATATCTCCCCAAGATTCCAGTTTTTTTTTTTTCATATCATACATGAGACCTTGATATTTGGTCTGTTTCTCCTTTCAGCTCTGTTCAGATATCCATCATTAGGAACACTCACTTCAACTAAGGTTGCCACTCCTTCTGACTTATTCTATATAACTATGTCAGGTTTGACAGCAGCATTTTCAAGGGAGGTGATTGTAGGGATTACATGGTCGTAATATGTGGTATATAAGTCATTTCCAACTGCTCTTTCAGGTTGATATTACGAAGACTTGCTGCTACACTTGATGTTTAATGTCCTCAATTATGATTTAGATGACTAAAAATATTTATTGTTAATTTTAGATGGCGGCATACCAAATGTAAGCAATAGACAGTTGCAATCTGGAGGTATCTGGTATCTACCCAGATACTGAACTAATACGTACAAGGTGTGTTTGATAGAATTCCCATTTATGCCATTATATTCATTTATTTACGACTGAACGAATTAGTTCAATCATGTATTAAAAAGTTTATTTCGGTTCGTTGAAAGTGAAGATATGACATAACTGAAGTTATGGGATTATAAACTTTAGATTTTTCTGTTAACATTTTGCTGTTGCATTGAAACGAAGAGAAACTCAGTTTTGTGGTTAAAAAAGAAGACATCATAAAAAAAAATGCGAGCATGAAAAGTAATATGGTTAAGCTTAAACATGGAAAAGTAAAGGACTAGTTTGTAAATCTGGAAAAGAAAATGACAATATTTTCTTTTGAGGATTACAATGCTGGGTATGGGTCAGCCAAACCAACTACCAGCATTCCCCTGCTTTTTATTGAAACCAACCGACAGCTCTTTTTAGTATCCTCGCTTTTCCTTATGTGCAATCGTCTGGAGCTCTTTTGCACTTGGTTTAGCAGAAATAGTAGGTAGGACTTCAGGTTCTTCGTCATAAGCCCTGTAGCACCTATAATAACTGGTATGATTGATATCTCCCTAAGATTCCAGTTTCTTTTCATATCGTACATGAGACCTTGGTATGTCTGTTTCTCCCTTTCAACTCTGTTCAGATATCCATCATTAGAGACACGCACTTCAACCAAGGTTGCCACTCTCTCTAACTTATTCCATATAACTATGCCAGGTTTGACAGCAGCATTTTCAAGGGAGGTGGTTGTAGGGATTACATGGTCATAATATGTGGTATATAAGTCATTTCCAACTGCTCTTTCAGGTTGATATTACGAAGACTTGCTGCTACACTTGATGTTTAATATCCTCAATTATGATTTAGATGACTAAAAATATTTATTGTTAATTTTAGATGGCGGCATACTGAATGTAAGCAACAGACAGTTGCAATTTGGAGGTATCTGGTATCTACCCAGATACTGAACTTATACGTACAAGGGAGCCTCACTTCAACCAAGGTTGCCACTCTTTCTGACTTATTCCATAAGTATGGTTATTCCTTTAATTACTGGAATGATAGAGATCTTCCTAAGATTCCAATTTCTATCCATGTCGTATATAAGACCTTGGTATTTCATTATCTTTTTAGCTCTGTTTAAGCCAGCATCAACACACAGATACAGTGACGTTTGCTAGGGTTGTTACTTTCTGCCAACAATTCATTAGATAATATGTTACTGCTCCATCTACAAACATGTGCGGCAGGGCATGTTTTGCTGGTGCATATGAGTGGCAGGTGTGTAGCGTTAGATGCTTGGCCAAGACAAGAGGGGATACAGAAATCTGTAAATATCTCTGGCCAGAGTCAGACCATCCAAGAGATATTCTCTTTGCTTGAAGAAAATAAAACCCTCATTAAGTAAAAAGAGTTCTGTGGGGATAAGCCGTGAGAGAAATAGTGCCTGGGCGTCATCTACAGGTAAGCTGGAAATAGAAACCAGCTAGGTATCATCTTCAATGGATGTCTCCTTTAAGCAGCCAAAAAATGTCCGCCAACAAAAGGTCAGTTAGGCATGAAGAGATACTGGAGGAATAAGAGCAAAAGTGGGAGTTGGAATTGTACGTTGAAATGTAGAGCTGTAGTGCAGTTTGGGCAAGTATGCCTCTTAGGGGCTTTTCGCTGAAGGACAGTCTCAAGGGAACTGGTGTGCTTTCGACTGGTGAGACAAGATCAGTCATGGTGGAATTTGAGTAAGGCTATATTATATAAATGGACGTCTCAATAGGAATTTATTCACAGTAAACTTGAAGACAACTATGTTATAGTCAGCAGGGAAGCAGATACGATATTCCTTCTTATATGAAGATGATACACTGGTTTTGTCATTCGGTCAGCTAAAGTACTTCTTAAATTCCAGCATAGTAACCACCAGAAGCAGTGACAAGGCAAGACGAATTGTGTTATTTTTATCTGTTTATACTTTTGTTAATTTCTATTGTATATTTTTTCAATAATGTCCTTTTCTTATATTTTATTTCAATAAATCGCTTCACAATAGAAATACTGAAGTACAATAAAAGTGAAGGAACTGATTTGCTTTGTCACTGCTTCCGGTAGCAGCCATGCCGGAAGTTAAGTATGTTAGCTGACTATAACCGCCTTTCTTTTTTTTTTTTTTTTTTTTAATTTTGGTATACACTAATTTTTTTCACTAATACGTGTTTCAGAAATTTTGCTGTGATTTTATTTTAGACTACCATATTTTTTGTCTGTATCTCAAAATAAAAAATTTGTCTGTATCTCAAAATAAAATTTTTTATTTTTAACCACCATATTTTTTGTCTGTATCTCAAAATAAAATTTTTTATTTTTAACCACCATATTTTTTGTCTGTATCTCAAAATAAAATTTTTTATTTTTAACCACCATATTTTTTGTCTGTATCTCAAAATAAAAAATTTGTCTGTATCTCAAAATAAAATTTTTTATTTTTAACCACCATATTTTTTGTCTGTATCTCAAAATAAAAAATTTGTCTGTATCTCAAAATAAAATTTTTTATTTTTAACCACCATATTTTTTGTCTGTATCTCAAAATAAAGAATAACTTTCATCTATATTATTTGGATTCTTCGGACTACTGTTCTCATCTTGAGTGCCATTTTCACAACATTTCGGTCGATTATAACCTCCAAACTTCTTCAGGTGTATCTTATAAAACTTGGGAATTTGGACAGAATTTCAAAGAACCCGTGGTGCAGCTGTTAGAATACTTGGAAAAATCAATTGTAAAAGTGATATTTTCCTGAAGGTTGACGGTTCAATTCTCAGTATGGGTGACTGAAAAATACAATTGCGAATTACTTAGGACCTTTATCCAGTCATGGCTGATGGAACAAGAGCATGCTACCTCTATGAAGTAAATAAAAGGTTCCGTTCAAAATTCCGTCCAAATTCCTGAGTTCAACAAGATACACCTGAAGAAGGTCAGAGTTTACATCGACCAAAACGTTATGAAAATAACACCCAAGATGAGAACAGTAGTCCGAAGAATCCAAATAATATGAATAACCAATCCTATTCTCCAAAAATTCACAACCGTAACAACTTTCATGCTAGTTTTTGATAAACAACTTTTTAAAATAGTAAATGATTACCGTACTGAATTTTTGCGATTATGAATGATTGCTAACAAAAACAAAAAAAAAATAAAAAAATAAGCGCGGGGGGGGGGGGATTTAATTAGTGTATTTAGATCCATTAGCCAATAATAAGTTCTTAAAAACTTAATTTATGAAAATAAGATGCTACCAGTAAGCCATGAATGTTAAACCACGTGCGGTTCTCATCAATTCCTAATTCCCATTAATGAGATGCTATTTTTTGAGTTTCATATAAGTACTTTTTAATATATTTATTATTTAGTAACTGGTATATGATATATATATATATATATATATATATATATATATATATATATATAAATAAATAAAGGAACTATTAATTAAAACCTAAATTTTTATAGTTAACCAAAACAATTTACTGTTGAGGTTCTTTTTTTGATACAACAAGATAAAACAATATTAACAAATTGGCAATGAAATATATAAAAAAAATTATTTATCCCCCCTCAAAAACAGAGGAAAAAAATACATGCACACACAAAGCAGGTATTACATACATACTAGAAGGGCATTGTCTGATTATAAAATATGCTTAAATACAATATTTTAATTTATGGAGATTTTTTTATCATTATAGAGTTAATTCTCTATTGTATCGTACCTAATATATAGTAGCAATTAAAAAAAAAAAAAAATACTTGGGTGTCATCAGTTAAAATCGAAACCAAAACATTTAGTGCACAAGTTTTAGTTACTATCATTTGAGCTATCGTCAGATGGATAAAAAAAAAAAAAGCTACAGATGAACATACTTTAACGTATAAACGTGTGCGTACAAGAATATTTTTAGTCGACTTATACCTGCTAAGTTCCAATTTGTTTTTAAATTTTGACTTCTTAGCATCTATTTTTATCGACTAAAGACCCATAAAAGAACAAACAACAAAAAAATGCAATCATTTGACCTGCCTTGAGATGCTCTGCGACCGTGTCTTGGAGGAAATGCAGTTTGAAAAAAAAATGGAGACAGACAGACACACACACATACATACATAACGAGTTTTATATATTATAACATTGCTTAGTTTCCTTTTTCAGAAAGGAGCAATTATTTGATGAAGATCCATGAAATAGATTTTTCATAAGTTAATATTTTAAAATATTATTGTTTAAGGTCATTAAAATTGTATACCTATATATACATAGTGGAGATGGTAATTAATGAAAACTGAAGAAAGTGCTCAATACTGTTGTAGAGCAAATATGCGTTTTATTTTTTATTACCGTATCTTTCTGTTAAGTTACATTATTGTTTCGGCTACACGGCCGTTTTTTTGGACGTCTGTAGCGTCCTCAGACTTTTACAGGATGCTACAGACGTCCAAAAAAACGGCCGTGTAGCCGAAACAATAATGTAACTTAACAGAAAGATACGGTAATAAAAAATAAAACGTGTATATATATATATATATATATATAAAACATTTCAGCCCGGCAGTGGTAGTAGGAAGGCAGGATCGAACCCGTACCGCGAAGAAAGAAAAAAAAAAAACGGAGGAAAACCTGATGTCTATGCTGTTACGACCACCACCAAACCGGAAATGACATTTTTTTAAGTTAAGGCTAGACAATCGAAATGAGAGGATGACTTTCAAAAATATTGGTGAATAAAGCGACCCCCTAACCCTGTAGAACAGTTCCCAGTTGAAGGTGAAGATATTAATGTTTTTAGCCAATTTTTCAATATTTTTCGCCTGAAAGGTCGGACTTTAAAACGATACTGATCTTGGTAAACTCCGTCACCTCTGTCAAAAGTTTTAGGCAGACATGCAAACATACATACATTTATATATTGGTAACTGAAAATTTTCGACCCAAACCGATTAAAAAGCTTGCTCTATCTCTGAATACCCTTTATGTAAAATTTCAAATGTTTAGACCAGAAATTGTCTGAGTAATTTGGTAGAGACCGCAGTGGTCAATTTTTTTTTTTTTTTAACTTTGACCCCTATTATGGCCCCCTTAACATTTATTGTTTTGGGCTCAAATCAAGTTATTAAGTTAGATCCATGTCCAAGGAATCTATATCTAAAATTTCAAGTGTTTAGACCCAAAATTGTCGGAGGAGTTTGGTAGAGTTCTCAAAGGTCAAATCGTTGAACGTTGACCCCATAACAGCCAAATTTCTGGCCGAAAACCCGATCAAATATTTTCCCAAATCTCAGTACCCTGTATATCAAATTTCGAGTCTGTAGACTGAAAATTGAGAGAGTTATTGCGTAGGGAAATGTAGACACACAGACATGTTTACTTTTATAGATAGATAGATATACACACACACACACACACAAAATAAATATTCCAAAAACGTGAAATTTTGCAAGGGGTTTCTCAGAATAAAATGATTAAAGAAGAAAATAAAATGTTTAAAAAGGAAATGTTTTACTTTATAAAACGATTTTATTATTTAATTTGAGAAATTCCAATTCAAAATGTGTTTTTAGGAGCAAAGTGTAGTATCTGTTCTAATACTATACTTTACCTTTTCTGTCCTCGATCAGCGGAGGAGAAATCCTTCTAGACTGGAGCAATTTTTATTTATTTATTTTTTTTTTGGAGGGAGCTGGATTTTCTCCACATTAAAAACCGACCTTGTATCTAACTCTGCCCTTGTGGGGAGACAAGCAAATAGGAACAACAATAATGATGCTCATAACAATAATCTGATATTTTGACATCAGTTATTGGAACAGGTTTACATTTTCTGCAGGCCTTAAATAAAAATTCGACCGAGAAAGAAGTTTTAACCTCTTGCACAAATAATGGATCAAATAGACATGAGGCACCCCCAGAATTAGCAGCAACCAAAAGGACACATTTTGCTTGAGCATAGATCTTTTACTCTTTTTACCTACTGGCAGGGCTACTTAGCATTGCCCAGGGCAAAATTGTAACAATTTTTACCTCCTCCTCCACTTTCCTCCTACTCACCTTATCTTTCATCTTTGTCCAATCCATTCCTCTTTCTGTACATGCACACATAATTCAAGTCAGCATAAGGAAAATAACTTGGAAAATAAGAGCTGCTTCCTTTTACATGTTAACATTAAAAATTGTGTTTACTTTTTGAGAACATTAAACGTAAAATGTCAACTTGGCCTCCGAAGAATTTTTTTTTTTTTTTTTTTTTAATTTTAGTTATTTTTGTGGTGATATTGATTTAAAAAAAAAAAATACCAACTTTATAAGGATTTGTTAAGTATTTTTTCAGTTTTAGCGAGACATACAAAACATACACACAGACGTTTGCTTTTTACATAAAAAATGAAAAATTGTTTGCCTTTTATATAATAAAAAGATTTTTACAGCAAAAAAATATATATTTATTTAAATACAACTAAAATTAGGGCCCCACAAGCCAAAATTCTAGTAGATATCAAATATTAAAATGTTGATAAAGCAAAAGAAATTGTTTTTGGACTATTAAAACAATTTCCAATGCTATTCATTTATTTTTTTTTTTTTTATCACTTATGTTTAAATTCATAAATTAATTTTACCCATCCTAGGAAGAGAATTCTTCTTGCTCTTTAATACCTCAAAATACATGCTAAAATAGAAAATATACTTTAATTCTGGGATTAAGTTATGTCTAAAAAAAAAAAAAACAATTGCTTGAATTAACCATAATTTATAACTGAAGAGATCTGCACTTATCAATTTTTAGTCCCCCGACAATTCACCCTTGTCTGTCTGTTCGTCCGTACGCACTTTTCTCAATAACTAAACTTTGGAATTTTTTGAAATTTTGCATAAACATTAAACATATGAATAAAAAAGTAACAACGGATTTTCCAGGAAAACTCCGGTTCCCCCTAAGGGTGCCTTTCGGGTTAAAATAGTTAAAATTGACACTTTTGTGCTTATTAAAAAAAATTGATGCCTTGGATTTTCATAAAACTTTCAGAAAAGTTGTAACTAACTGATTTCTACATAATTTTGTTTGTCTATACTTCACGATAACTCTTGGGTGTGCCCCAAGGGCCGTTTTAGGGCTAATAGAAACACTCCACTTTTTATTATCACTTATGTTTGAATTAATGTTTTGAAACATGTAAATGGAATCTATGCCGTCATGTAAAAGCTATAATTATTTTAAGGTAATGTTTTAAGTTCTATTTATAAGAAAGTCCAAATAACTTAGACGGTAGAATTTAAGACTGAAGATCAAGGGTTTTGTCTTCCGGTCATGGTGTTATCTCCCTTCCATAGCGGGAAGATGTGAAACTAGTCAGAAGTGTGATTGAAAAGCCAATGACAATGAGGAGAACTTTAGCCAGCAAAAAATGCCCGAGACGACTTGTCGGCATTCCCCAGTAGAGGGGTCTCAGACAATTAACAATAAATTAACCCCGTTTTTAAGGGGAGAAGGCAAAGCCTGAGATAGTAGACTTCCTAAAATTGCACAGAACCAACAACATACCTCAATGTCCCAATTCAATCTCAAGTGATGATGGATACTCCCTGTGCATGTAATTGTGAGGCACGGGTTGTGCAATTCCTAGCTACATCTCCTCTGAATCAGCACTGCTTGAGTCCAATGGCAAAGAGAAGTCCAGGACGACTGGAAACAATAAGCAAACAGCACACAAGCATCAAATTCCAAATGGTCACCCATTTTAGTACTGACCAGGCCCAACATTGCTTAACTTCAATGAACAAACCAGAACGAAGACTAGTTTGTGTGGAGTGAGAGAACAACAGTATTCTAACAATACCACCCCAGATCAGACGGTAGCTGCAGTTGTTAGCGGACGCATACAACTCTGCCAACAAATGTTTTGGGATGTAGGTTAATACTAACAAGACCAAGACCCTTGTCCAACATCCATCAGGACTGATGCTCCCAAACTTTAACACCACAGTAAACAACCAACCATCAGAAGTTGACCAGTTCTTCTACCTAGGGAGTATCCTAACATCTGCTCCCACATGCCAGAAGGACATGGAGAACAGGTTCAGGGCAGCCCACTGATTCAACTGTCACGTATTCAAGAACCATGTACTAGCGATGGCCACCAAAATAATGATGTCCCAGGCAATAGTTGTTTCCAGACTCCTGTATGCATGTGAGACATGGACGCTGTATCTGGAATGCTTACAGCAAACTAAACTGAGGCAGATTTTGAAAATCCCTTTAGAAAGCCACACCACCAATATTGAAGTCCTAGAACGAGCCTCATTGACCAGCGTTGAGACCACCACCATCCACCACTGCCTCCGCTGAGTAGGACACGTCTACAGGATGGATAATTCAAAGCTCCCCAAGAAAATGCTGCATGGAGAACTGGCCCAGGGTATGAGGCTATGAGGAGCCCTCAAAATGTGCTACAAAGACCAATTCAAGAGAACTCTGGCTTTAACATCGAGGAGGAAACTGCCAGGGATAGGAAGACATGGACAGGTGCAGTACACCATGGCACCGTGGACTTTTAAGGAGAAGAGGAGAGAGAATGAAAAGGCTAGGAGGAGGAGGAGGAGGAGAAGAGAGCGATGAAAACAACCCCATCCTCCCTTGTGAACCCTGTCCACGACTCATCATAGACTTGGACCACATCATACATAAACATCCATCCCAAAGATGGAAGAGTAGTGACAAATGATGGGACCCGATACTCAGAAACGAGCGGGAGCTGACTATGAACCAATCAACAGAGGAAAGGCCATTTCAGAAATGTCCTAGACCGTTCACTTTGATGCTGAGGGAAATAATCCGCTGATTGAAGTGGTTTCCGGCCACAACATTCACTTTATATTTTTTTTTGGGGGGGGGGGGTATATTTACTATTAATGCAATATTTCATATTGTTTAAAATAGTAAGGATATGATATTTTGAAAGGAAACAAAAAATCAATGGAATCTTTATATAATATAGGGCTTTTTTTTTTTTTTTCAAAAAAACCCTTTAAATAAAATGCTTCATAAATAAAACTTTCTATTATGAAAAGGAAAATGTGCTTATAAATAAAACTATGTATATTTTAACTTGTTGAAAACAAAATACTTGTCTATATAAAAAAAAAAAAAAAATTAAAAAACAGTTGTCTGTGTGTGCGCGTGTATGTCTGTCTAAAAGTAAAAAGAAATTACAAAAACAAACAGCCACAAAGTATATTTTTGATAGGCATTGCCTACAACAAATATAATTTTTTTTTTTTTTAATTCATTCTCTGGAAGTCAACTAAGCCATTTTTTTTTTTTTTATAAGAGATTTAATGTACTAATTAGGAAAGAAAATGCTTACTTATTCCTTGAGGCACATATATATATATATATATAAGGAGAGTTGTTTGTGTGCATGTCCAGAAAGAGGAATGAGCTAGGCTAAGGAGAAAAGATAGACACAGAAGTTTTAATAGCACTAGGGGTGCTTAATCAGGTTGGTACTTCTAGTGATAAACAAAAATGAAGAACTTTTATATTGTACATACTTGTCATGGAATGAAGATTTTATTTTCCAAAAATCATAAAATTTGATTAAGTAGTTTTTTTTTTATGGAAAACAAATTTGCCATATTTTTTTTTTTTTTTTTTAACCAATAAGTGACATAAGAGGCCATGTTTTTCTAGAGGACATAAGGCAAGGGAAGTAATCAGTGATTATTTTGACAGTTTCCACATGCATTGGGGTTGTCTGTCCTTGTCCACATATTCATTGATTGCAATAAATTAGCTTTTTTCAATCTCCAACCCCCTATGTCCATGACAAATAAGCACCCTACCTGAGAATTCTACGTTCAAACTTCTCAGCCTAACATTTGCGGGCAATATGAACTGGGACAAATACATAGAGGACATTGCAAAGGCTGCTGCAAAGAAGGTGGCTTCCCTCTATCAAGCTAGAAGACTACTCGTGCCTGAGAGTATCTTGTACCTTCACAAGGCCACCATTCGCCCAGTATTGTTGCATCTACCACTTGTCTCTCCCTCTTAGATAAGTCCAAAAAAGAGTTGTCAATCTAATTGGTCCCACTTTATCAACTAAGCTCCAGCCCCTGTCCCATCGCCACAATGTTGCATCACTGTGCAATGTGTTCTGATGAACTTGTTTCACTTGTACCCCCTCGGCATACATATCCCCAACAAACCCGCTTAGCAATAAGACCTCACCCCTTCACTGTTGTTGTCCCTAAATGCCAGAAAGCTTTCTATTCTAATAGTTTCTTCTCTCGAACAGCTAGATTTTGGAATTCCCTTCCTGCTGCCTGCTTCCCTGGCTGTACTGATATGCAGAAGTTTAAATGTAACAAATACCTTGTTAATCTTTCTCCTAAACATGGCTTCAAATAGTAGCCCCTTTACGTCCGAGTGATGATATGCTTTGTAAGGGGTTAACACGAGTAAAAAAAAAAAAAAAATCTCATTGAAACCCAAAATTTGATTTTCTTGGAGAGAGAGTAAAAAAAAAAAGAAACTACTTGATCAAATTATGTGATTTTTGGAATGTTTAATTTTCGTTCTGTGACTGGGTACGTACATCATACAGACTTTTCTATATTTTCTTTAATTTTAAATTCCGCCATAAGTGCCAATCTCAATAAACATCGAAATATGTTACACTTTTGCCCGGAGCAATGCCAGGTAGCCACGCTAGTATAAAAAAAAAGGGGGGGGGTAATATTAAGGCCAAATGTGTTCTATTGGTTATTACCTGTTTTAGGGTACCTTAAATACATTTGATCCTAAATTAAAAATAAAAAATTTGAAAAAAAAAAAAAAAAAAAAAGTTTAAGTTGAAATAAAAAAAAAAAAAATATTAACCATAAGAATTGGAAAGTTCTTATATAGCATTGTATTAATTATTACTAGGGCTATGACAACAGAATATTCTTATTGATAGTATATATCTGACAATTAATCAACCGAGAACCATATCACTATATAAAAGCATATAAGATATCAGCGGATACACACTCGAGAGTCAAAACTATGAAAAGAATATGCTGTTTTCTTAGCCCTAGTTATTACTTATTTAGGGTGGCTCAAATACTAAATAATTAAAAAAAAAAGTTTGTTGGAAAAAAAAAAAAAAAAAAGAAGAAAAGAGAAAAAGGAAAAAAAAATTTAAAAAAAAAAAAAAAAAAAGAGAAAAAGGAAAAAAATAAAATAAAATAAAAAAAAAAGTTAGTTGAAATTAAAAAAAAAAAAAAATAACCATAAGAATTTGAAAGTTCTTAAATAACAAACAAATTAAATAATTATAAAAGCAAGCGTATCGTGAACCCTTCACTCATTAATGTGTTTTCGAAGAATTAATCTAATCCATATATAAAGGGTTTCTGGTTGAATTTACCTACAGCAATACACCTACTTCAATTTGTCTACAAATACAATTCAAGTACAACAATTTATCTATAAGGAATAGTTGATTAGAGCGTGTCATCCTGCCTCCTGGACACATCAAAATCTAAAAATACAAAGGAAATTATATCTTGTATTATTCGCATTTTTCAGATTTCAATCGATATCACTTCTGATCTTCTCCAAGCATATTTTTACAAAGTTGGAATTTTTATCTTGAGCTGTACAACTACACAATATTTTGAGCTGAGCCTTTTATTTCACCCACGGGAGTATATTGTTCTTATTCCATCAGCCATGCACAGATAGAATTCTCAAGTAAGTAACGTTTATTTTATTGTCAGTAGTGAACATTGAACCTTCAACCTCCTGAAAACTGTTACTCAGAATTGATTATTGCTTAACACTTTATCTGTTGTGTCATGTGAAGGTTGATGTGTTAATCCTTACTGCAGGCAATATTATGAATAAAATAATCTTATAGAGCTTCTACACAGTTATGGCTAATTCACAATCCACCTCCTGTAGATTAAATAAAAGATTCAGTTTGAAATTTTATATAACTTCTTGAATTTGAAATTATGTATCTGAAGAAATTTGGAGGTAACATTGACTGAAACGTTGCGAAAAGAACAAGATAAAAATAATATTAAATAATATTCCGAATAATCAAAAATTATCATGCCTCAAATTCTGAAGCATGAACAATACCCGCGCATTCCAAAGACGTGCTTTAATTTTCCCCAGTTGTTAATTTCGTGCAATTTTGTATTTGAAAAAAGAAAAAAAAAAAGAAAAAGAAAAACAAACAAATTTTCTCCAGGGGAATTGAAATTTATTTCCTGAGATGTTCACAGCAATTTGGTCAATTTCATTTGATGTGTATAAGAAGAGGTAGATAGGTATAAAGATTACACATTACCAGAAATAGAGAGGGGGAGAGAGAAAGAAACGGCGACTGACTCCCAACCCCCCATTTCCTAGGTATTTTAAAATTTAGTGCTGAGGAAATTTGGTAATACTCAGTTTTTTTGTTTTTTTTTTAATTAGTTAGTTTTGAATTTATTGAGTATATAGATATATCTAAAGTTGAAAAATGTAGAAGCATCTTGAAATAAATGAAAAATATAGAACAAACACACAAACTGTTTTAAAAATATGCTTAGATGCAAAAAAAAAAATAAATAAAGACAAATTTTTTTTTTTTTTGCATCTAAGCATGTTTAAAACATTCTGTTTATTCTATATATTAACTCATAATTCTGGAAGAATTATTTTTTAAAACTGTGATTAAGTGACTGCGTTAATTAAATTTGAAAACTAAAAACAAACAAAAATACATTTGTCAACTAAGATATTTTGTTTATTTACATAATTTAAGGTGATTAAAAGTATTTTTTCACAAAGATGATAAAAAAAAGAACAGAAAGTCAGTTCTATAAAGGTTGAGAAGGGGGGGGGTAGCATTTCAATTTAAACTAAAATTCATAAATAAACTTCTCAGAAACCTATTCTAATGCTTATCGGTGTGTTCTGGGAACATTTTACAGCATAAAAGCAATTCATAACCCAAAGTCTTAAATTTAAGAAAAGAAATCCTTATTATCTTATTTTTTTTAATATAAATTAGACAAATCACAAAAAAAAGGAATCACGAATATTTATGACTTATCAAAATATACTGCTCTTTACAAAATGTAAATAAACTTTAAATATATATTTTCAATTCTACATAATATAATCTTTTACCCAACACTTAAGAAACGTGTAAATTTAATTAAAGTTCCATGTGTATGTTAAAGTAGAAAAAAATTACTCAAAATGAAAAGATGACCTTGTGTCTAACTTTGCCTACATTAGGACGCAAGTAATATTTGGAATTACCTCCTCCACCTGTCTGAAAGTGGTGGCGATTTATTGCCAGTCGTCTGACTAAAGACAGAAGAGATACTACACTTTGATCCTAATCTATAGGTCAGGTAGTACAAATTTTTTTTTTTTTTTTATGACAGATTCTATTTATGACATTTGATTTCGAAACAAAGCATTTATTAGTACATGTCCGGAGTTGAATCTAATTTAAAAAAAAAAAAAAAAAAAAAAAGAAAAGAAAAAGAAAAAAAAACAGAAATATCTTCATGACATATACCCATTACAAAATAAAAATGTCTCTTTAAAAAAAAAAAAAATGACGTTAATTGATCAAGTAGTTTGTGTTTTCGATACTTGTACAGTTTAATCAAGACATTAAAAATGAAAAAAAAAAAAAAAAAAATTTCACTTAATTACATAAAGTAGTTTTTGTCTTTTTTTACAGCGAAAAAACAATTTGTTATGATACCAAGGAAAAGGTTAGATTTTTAAGAAGAAAAGCTGGGGATGGAGTGTCGGCACTTTAAATGGAGTTATCCCCCGTGGCATGTTCAAAAAATGCAAAAGATGGGTACCTTCATTGCACTCTCATAAAAACATGTTTTCCGCTGTAAAAAAAACAAAAAAAAAACTACTCAATCAAATTAAGTGAATTTTTTTCCGGCGATCTTCAGTCCAAAATGGATACGTACAATATAACTTTTTTTTTTTTTTTTTTCTGATATTTTCATTTTTTAATCTCTTGATTAAACTGTACAAGTACCGTTTTTTTTTTTTTTTTTTTTTAAGAAAATCAAATTATGAAGAAGCAAGACGTTACATCATTATCAGTTCTTGTTAAGATAGAGTTGACGGATTGATTTTTTTAATACATAGTTTTAAGGAAAAACAGTACTTACTTTCATGTCAAAAATAGTAATATATACAAAAATACGAAAATTCATTGAGTAGAAAATTATAGTTAAATGTAATTTTTACGGAAAATTGGTAAATTGCATTTTCTCTAGATGTGAACATCTTGAAAATTGTGAATACAAGGGAATACTTATCTTCCTTTTTGCCACTAATTTGTAGCCTATAGCAATAGACTTTATTTTTACTAAAACACAATAGAAGTTGTTTTACTCAATGAATTTTTGGATATATTACTATTTTCGACATGACAATTAGCTAAGTAATATTGTTTTGGCTTAAGACGACAGATTTTTTGGATATATTACTATTTTCGACATGACAATTAGCTAAGTAATATTGTTTTGGCTTAAGACGACATACTTAAAAAAATATCACTCTTCCAACTATATTAACAAGCACTGCTTTTTCTTCCATATTTATTCAAGGGAGAGAACTCAATTCTAACTACCAAGAGATCAAAATCAGCCCTTTAATGCATGTATTAATTGCTAAAAAAACCTTTAAAATTTGATTTACTTAGCAAAAAAAAACAAAAAAAACAAAAAAAAACCCAATACTTTGCATATGACATTTTTGTTCGTACATTGTAAAGATTTTTCTGTACTTTTTTTTTTTTTTTTAATTAGGTTAAACTCTGAACATGCACAAATTTTTAAAATTAGTAAAACCTAAATTTTCCACTCATGGCAACACCAGATATTTCTCAAATACCTTCTTGCATTTCATCATTTGTGATTGGACAACCTTAGTTTTGAAAATGGTTCTCGAAGGTGATAATTAGGGCTATGACAACAGCATATACTTTTCATTGTTTTGACTCTCTAGTGTATATCCAACAGTTAGACAGTTAATCAACAGAGAACCACATCAATCACTCTAAATAAAAGTATATAAGATATCAATGGATACACACTCGAGAGTCAAAACAATGAAAAGAGTATGCTGTTGTCCTAGCCCTACTGATAATGTACATACAAAATTTTATTATATAGATTAAGATATGCTATTAAAACATTTCAAACTAAAAAAAAAAAAAAAAAAAAAAAAAAATGTAGATAAATTGTTTCAGTAAGTATATTAGCATAAATTGTATTTGTAGACAAATTGTTGTAGATGAATTTACCTAGAACTGAATAAAAAGATTTTCAATGTTTATATGCATTCAGATTACAAACCGATACATATATACACACAAATTATGTAAAAACTATACCTTATGTATTCCAGAAATGTATCATGGTTTCATTGACATTTAAATAAATAATTTGTAACTTCACATTTTCACGATTAAGGATTTTATTGATTTCTTTCCAAAATGCCCTGATATATTTAAAATAAAAAACAGATAACTCAAATTTACAGATAAAAGTTTCTTCCAGAGTAAACCAGTATATAATGTTAATTTCCTTCCTCTTAAGAGATTCAGAACCTCTTAAAGCAAGATAGAAAACTTTTAAAAGGTGTTATTTATTTATACAGGCTGCCTAAAAAAAAAAAAAAAGTATCCACTTTAACTTAGCGTTTTCTGGACAATAATGGTCACCAATCAAGATACTAATCATGATGAAAGACCCATCCCCACCCACCCGCAAAAGGAATATAAAACATCTTTATTGTCACAAGATAATTACGCCGGAGTATTCCATTACACTCTTTGTTCATAAACAAAAGTTCCATTGTTATTCGAAGTGTGAGTACATTTTGTGAGAGACTGCATATGCAAAAACAGAAAAATAATTTAGCATTATACACAGAGCGTCTCAAAAAAAAAAAAAAAGTAAATAAATAAATACCGTGATGACCAGCTTTGTGACGTTTGCAAATTCCTTGAATCACTTATCGCTGTCTGGACAATAATGATCATCAATCTGAACATTTCCAAACATGATTCTTTAATTACATTTGTCTTTTCTCAATTTTGACCACTTAGCAGCTATTTTTGCCAGCTAAAAACCAAATCGAATTTGCTCCACAGGCCCGAATCCCCTACATATCAAGTTTCAAGTCTGTAGACCAAAAATTGACAGGAATTTAGTAGAGATTGTTCTACACAGACAGAGCCACTTATATATAAGAGATTTCCAAAGCAAAAATATTTGGTAAAATATGCAAACATTGTTTTATCCGAATTATTTCATTTTGTTCTACAGGTTCGAATCCCTACACATCAAGTCTATAGACCAAAAATTGACAGTAGTTTAGTAGAGACTGTTCTGCATAGACAAGGTCACTTTTTATACATAAAGCCTATTTGGTAAAATATGCAGACGTTTTCTATTTTCATCTTGAATTATTCAATTTTTTTTTTGGGGGGGGGGGCTTGGAGAGGAACTGCTGGCAAACAATTCTAAAGATAAAATTTAGTAGCATTATCTGCTGATTTTAAATCTTTGTGATGGAACATATGTTGTCAAAACTAATCTATTGGTGGAATTAATTTTCTCACAATGGAACATTTATTTATTTTAGTATATGTGTGTGTGTGTCTGGGTGTTTTTATGGGGGACAAAAATGCTTATTCAATTACGTTTCATCCTTTATTTATACGAATCCTTTAAGCTCGATATAACTACAGAGCATCTACAAATAAATGACAAAAAGTCTTTATTGCAAATATGAAGATGTTATCCATCTTACCATTTATTTATTTCAGCATGGTAAAATGTTAGAGAGAGAGAGAATGTCTATAAAAAAAAAAAAAAAAAAAAAAAATTTTAAATGGGGTGGGGGGTTGTGATGAACTGTATCGTGAGGTTTGCGAATCTGTTGGTGCATGTTGTCTGGACAATAATGATGCTCAATTTGAACATTTGCAAACATATTTCTTCAATTACATTGGTCTCCTATACTCTGACCTATTCAATCTGTCCTATGATAGCCGAATTAAAAAGCTTAACCTTTTCTCCTTTGAGCACCAATGATTACATGGTCATATGATTTTGGCTTACAATCTCAATGAGCATTATGAGATATACCTTAGGACCTTTTATTCACACCTGCACCAGAAAGAGGAGTACGTGGACACTATATGAAACATTTTTTCTTACATGACATTGAAGCACAATTGTTTTATTTTTTTTGCAAATAAATTGAATCGAATTAAATATCTTAACACTGTCTATTTTAAAAACGTATGTACGGCATCATCGCGTTGACACACCGGTTCTCGTTAGATCACCGAAGTTAAGCAACATTGAGCCTGGTTAGTACCAAATGGGTAACCATTTGGGAATTCTAGGCGTTGTATGTGCTCTCCGCTTATCTCGGCATACACTCCACTTGCCACTGGTATTTAATAATGTTGACTCAGAAGAGGTGTGGTTGGAGATTGCGCACCTCCTGCCACAAAAATGTCACACGCAGGCACCTCTATGTCAAAGACTGAAGGAGCCTGTGTATTTTAAAAATGTAAATATTTGTTGAATTGATATATGTCATAAAATCGATATCAGGTGATCAAAAGTAGGAAATGAAGGTAACTTAGCAAACTTTTTTTTACAGGGAAGTCAACATTTATCCTGCATTAGAAAGATGAGTATGTGGACACTTTCACCACTGATTTCAATTCAACCAAACGAGGGCTGTGTTCTTGTTCAGACGCCCAGGATCTTGGAATAGGCTTCCAAGTGAAGTAATAAATGCAACAATTTAAGGTAAATTTACACAAGTGCTAGACTACTGCGTCATTTAAGCTTTTCTGCCTTTTCCCCACGTGGTATTGAAGCACAATTGCTTTATTTTTTGCAAAATAAATTGCAAAATAAATTGAATTTCACAATGTTCATAAAAAAAAAAAATTAAAAAAAACTTTTTAATAATTTGAAGGGTTGTAACAAAGTGCGCATGGGTGCGAGATAATCAGCAGCAGCCAAAGGATAGCTGGCTAGCGAAAATGTTAGCAGCAGCAGCAGTTGTTAAAGCACGGATGCAAATTAGCAAGTGTGCACAACCTTGTGTCACAAGAAAAGGAGAAAGAATACACCATGTGGTCAAAAGGAGAAGCAAGTTGCGGCTGGCTAACGGCCAGCACGAGGTGGCTGAGAGAGAGACTTTTAAAAAGCATATGTGTGCGAAAAGATTGAAAGATAATGAAATGTGTTGTTTTGAAAGAACCATGAATAAATGCATTTCATTTGCACTTTTATTTTTTTCATTTTTTAAAATTTTTTGTTCATTTGTGATGGTGCCAGACGGCGTGCAAGTCCGAGAGGTTTGAAATGTTAATAGTTAAAAATAATGGGGATGTTGCATTATGAGTACATTTTTTTGAGACACCCTGTGCATATTTACTTTTTATTTTCAAGACGATTATCAAACGTAAATTAACATCATGTATTTATCTACTCTACAAGAAACAGCTGTAGAAATTAATGTTTTTTTTTTGCTTTTTTTTTTTTTAAATAAATTAAAGACTTATCTTAATTTTGAATATTTAAATAGTTGTGCAAAAAAAAAAAAAAAAAAAAAAAAATAGAGTTGCTTTTTGTGAGACTAAAAATATCAGAAAAGTACATACATAATATGAGAGTTGTTCCAAAATTAATGCCTCCTATTTTTTTTTATTTTTAAATTCTGACCGAATGGATTAGAGGGTATTGTAAATTGCATTGTTATCATGACTGAATTTACACATGCATAACCTGAAAACTTCATCTCTCTGTTGCAGATATTGACGTTATGAGACACTAAGAAACTAATCCCAGTATCATGGATGTGTGTCAGAAGTAGAGATGCATCATTGAATTCCTCCATGTAATAAAAAAAAAAAAAAAAAAAAAAAAAATCGCACATTTACAAAGCCGATACAGTTGATGCCAGCACACCTAGGAGATGGGTTTGTTGATTTCAGAGTGGCAACAGATGCACAGCCACCTTCCCAGAAAACACTGGGTATCAAGGCTCTCATTCATCATTGGTAAAAGAGAACGAGAGGGACTATATGTAGAAAAATAAATTCTGGAAAGGTTGCTTGTTTTAATGGTACCGATCCCATTTTTGTAACTCTTCAACTTTTTAAGTACAAAAAAAAAAATTAAAAAAAAAAAAAAAAATAGGAGCCTTTACTTTTGAAACAACCTTCATGTTTATATATAAAATGTAAAATGTATAAATAAAAAAAAAAAACCTTCGGAGCAAAGAAAGTAGATATGTAAACTTTATGGGTAACTGATTATAAAATATGTAATAATAAAATTAGAATTAAAAAAATTAAGGTGTTAGCATTTCATTTCAGTATATAAAAAAACAAATCTTATACAAAACTTTATTCTCTATTTGCACATTAATAATGCTATTTTTTTAACATATTTTGTTGTTATAGTCAGCTAATGTACTTCCGGTTGCAGCATGGATGCAACCCGAAGTGGTGCCAAGGTAAATCGGTTCCTTCATTTTTTTCTTTCATTCCTATATCTCCCCTGTGTATGTACGTTTTTAAATTTTTTTTTTTTTTTTTTTTTTTTTTTTTTTTTTTTAAATAATCATTGAAAAGTTTTTTCAGTCTTATTTTAATTAATAATTATTGAAATTAATTCTATTTTTCTAAAAAAAAAACAAAAAAAAAAACCCCCAAAAAAACACTTTAAAATCTTTTAAAACTATTTTCGAAATATTACGTATTGGATACATTCTTTTAATGATGTTTGAAATTTTGATTTCAATAATTGTATTTTTATACTTTCATAAATATATATTATATAAATACAAATAAATGTATTTTTATAACTTTATAAAAAATATTTCTTATAAAATTTCAAATAAAATAAAAACTTATTTTTTAATTTTGTTATTGAAAATAAAAATAAAGATTGTGTTATTTTTATCTGTAAAATTTTGTATATTTTTCAATCATACCCGTTTCTTATATTTAATTTCAATAAATCTTTTTGCAATAGAAATATAAGTGAAGACCTTATTTGTCTTGTCATTGCTTCCGGTAGCAGCCATGTCGAAAGTTAGAAAGTACGCTAGCTGACTATAACCTATATAAAGTTAGACACAAGGTCAGTTTATAGTGGAATTCAACCCAACACCCTTCAAAAGTGAACCCTGTGAAATACAGAGTAAAAAAATTAAATTTTCAAGAATTTATTACTCATCAATCAAGTCGGTTGAATGGCGAGCTAATTAGTAAATTAATTTTTTGGATCTGTGATTCTATTAAAAATACCTTTTATTTTCTGCAAAAAAGTTTATCTATTTTCAGTTTTATGCTAATGATGCTGGTTTTTTTTTATTAATGTTTATCATTTGATGAAAAGGGCTTATCTTTGAAAATCCATGGATTAAGGATATTATCTTTATTATAATTCCTTGTTTGAATTTTTGACCGATTTTTTTCATCTGCTTTGTCTATTATATTGAGTTTTGTTTTGTTTTAATATTTCTCGAATCCACTCAACTGAAGATCAACTGTGCTATTTTTGGACTACTACAATAACCACAAATATAATTTCCATGAATTTAAGCTGCGTTGAATTTTTTCCAACCGGACTAATTGTACTCAACTGGATTTAAATTTGGATTATTTGATTCTTTCTAAGGATTATTTTCTCTTTTTGGATTACCTTTGAAAGAGTCTTCATGTAGTAAGCTGCAAGTTTATTCAGGGTTTGTTTATATTTTTATACATATACTTTTTTCACTCGTTTTAAAAGGACATGTACACTTTGCAATTCATTACTATAATAAATTGCGGTTTCATTTAATGCCGTAACCAGCAAATTCTAGCATTGCTACAAATATGATTTACTGATTTCTTTCTGTCCTCTGGTGAGAAGAATAGCAAGAATAGCATTCTTTGAAACTCCACGGAATAAGAACTTTGAAAATTGTTTTTTGGAGTAGTCAGTCGAACAATAAATTTAATTGTAAATTTCAACTTACTTTTAATTTCTTTTCTTATATATATATATATATATATATATATATATATATATAAATTGCTTTTTCACCCCGAACAAGGCCTAGTACCACTTGGACGTAAGGAGATACCATTTGAGACAAAATTTGCAGGGATGCAGCAGCAATATGTCTGTTCATATTAAACTTTACTGGAAGCAATTTTTTTTAATTGCTAGTAAGTCTATTTTTTGTTTATAATATGATTCCCTATGAATACAATATGTTCTGGGTATTTTTATAATATTTTATGAACGTTCATTTTCATTGGAGCTGGTTTTGGGATTTCAATATATTTCAATTATTCATCGAATTACAGTGGTGAGAATTTTGGATCTTATTAAGTACAATTTTTCTCAAAACTTATGAGAATATATAATAATCCCTTAACAACTGTGCTGGTATTCTCTTCATTGCGGATATATATATATATATATATATATATAAGTGAATGTATCTGTGTGTACATTTTCCTACGCAATAACTGAATTTTAAGTCTACAGACTCGAAATTTGATATGCAGGGTCTTCAGATTTGGGAAAATCTTTGTGATCGGTTTTTGGCCAGAAATTTGTCTGTTAAGGGGTCAAAGTTCAACGATTTGACCTTTGAAAACTCTACCAAACTCCGACAATTTTGGGTCTAAACACTTGAAATTTCAGATATAGATTCCTTGGACATGGATCTCACTTAACTTGATTTGAGCCCAAAACAATAAATGTTAAAGGGTCATAATAGGGGTCAAAGTTTAAAAAATTGACCGCTTTTTTTTTTCTTTGCCTAACATACACCTCCAAACACCCGGGCAACGCCGGGCTGAAATGCCAGTACATATATAAAATATAACTTTATTTGCATTTTTCAAATTTTAACAAAGTTTCTTTTACATGACGCAATAATCAATTCACACTTGAATTCCAGATTCTCCTTTTTTCAATTACTATTTCATTAACTAATTGACTTTTCTTTTTCTTTTAATTAGTTATTCTATTGAAAATGCCTTTTGTTTCACAAATGTTTCTTATCCAGCGCGACCATAGCCAAGATTAAACTCACTACACGAGTTTGTAGTGTAATTCATATCTTGCGGTAACTTAATACTTGATGCTTCGCCAGGGATATCAAGGGTATCTTTTTTATCGTGACGCCATCATTTAAGAGCGCCCCATCTACCCTCGAGAGAAGGATAAACTGCGTCAGTTTCTCAACCTGGTATTTTACCTCTCATATATATATATATATATTTATTTATTTATTATCTTCCACCAGACTATCCATTGACGTGTAATCACCTTTTTCTTCACCATATTCCCTCTGCTTCACCTTTTGTTTTCAAGTAAGATCTTTGACTTACTTGTTGTTTCATCAAATACTTTTGCATGCAAAATCCGATCTCGCATTTTGCTAATATCTACCCTCTGATGAGAAGGAAAGTATTTCTTCGAAACTCCGCGGATTAAGGACTATCCATTTATCTAGTGTTTCCTTTTCAGATTAAATATGTTTTTAACTCATTTCAAAGTGTTTTTTTAACATGTTTTATTAACTGTTTGCTTGTTTTATAAGCTCTATTTCCTATTTGGTTTTATCGAGCTTTTACATCTGGCTGAGATAACTTTATAAATATTAATTCTTTAATATTTATAACATTCTTTAATTTTACCATCTTGGATCATTTTGGTAAATTTAATTGTAATTTTTATTTTATATATATATATTTTCAAGCACATGCCTGCTGAAATTAAAAAGACCACTCAGCAAATGGAAAAGATATCCAGAAAGATCGGAAAAAAGAATAACTGTCGTGTTCAATCAGACATGCTTGAATAATGACTTGTTGACAAAATATACAAATATATAAGCAGTAGTGTTCATGAGTGTGTGCGTGTATGTACAACTTTCCTACAGCACACACCATTGGACCGATCATGACCAAACCTGGCATAATGATGGTCCCCTACCTAGGAATGGTTCACACCATTCTCCAAGGTAAAGATAAAAAGTCAAGGTCATAGCCGATGTATATATACTGTCCTACAGCTTACACCACTAAAGTAATCATGACCAAAGCTGACATGATGATTGTCTCTATCCTAGATATGCTGCACACCATTTTTCAAGGTCAAAGATTAAGGTTAGGACTTTGCCATGCAGCAAAATCCTGTGTGAAGCGCAGGTATCTTTGCTAGTACACACACATATATAACTAATTTCTGACACTTTACTTTTCAATTTTAACTGAGGCAAGCTCCTGCTGTTGTTCATTTACCTGCAAATAATAACCTCCATTACACTGGACTTCTTTAAATATGGCTGGTTATCTTTATTTTAATATTGAACTGTGAATAAACTCTCTGCATGAGCTATTTTTCCATATTTATATTTTATATTCTTATGTTTTTTTTTTTTTTTTTTAAAGTTTTGTGACTACACAGCAACCAGCAAATACATAGAAATGTAAAAAAATGTTTTTGGCATGACTATTGGATTATTTTGCTAATTGTTTTTTCTCTGATGAGAAGAATTTGCATTCTTTGAAACTCTGTGGATTAAGGAGCACCTAGCTACCAGCTTTGGAGTATTCTACCAAATAATAAAAACTTTGTAAATTTCTACTTTACATCTGTTCTTTTTACACAAACACACACATATTATATATATAACCAGCACATAGTAAGCAAATTTAACTCGTATCCCCTGATTTGATTAACAATGAGTAAAAAAACATTTTGGATCTACTTTTTAACATAATTTATGTAGAAACTTGAATGTTTTCTTCCACGTTAACGAAACTCATCTTTGCTAGTTTCTGCTCATTTGATAGGTTCCTTAATTCAGGTACCATCTTTGTAATCCTTCGTCACACATTTCTTTATATCATTTTGCAATGAAGAGTTTGTGGCAATGGAGCAGCAAAATGATTCCAATTGTTTTTTCTTTTTTTTAATCTGTTATTCTATTAAAAGTACTTTTTATTTTTTCACAAAACAAGTTTTTCATAAATTTTCAAATTTATGCTAACCATTGATGCATTTTTTTTTTTTTTTTTTTTTTTGCTAATGTTTAATCTGATGAAAAGCGCTCATCTTTGAAAAACCATGAGTTAAGAATATTTATTTATTAAAATTCTTTGTTTATTATAATTTATTCAATTTCTATTTTCCATCATCAATTTTTCCTATAAATAATTATTCCAAATATTAGATCTCTTGGCCTGCTACAGGGATGGTCTTTGTTCTCTTTTATAAAAAGCATCAACATTTCTTAGTGTAATTTCTGATGGAACAGACAGTTTATATTCCCTCCTTGAGTGGTGTTAATACCTGGTATGTTAATTTTTATCTTTAACTAGGTTCGTCTACTTTATAACTACTTGTGAAATTTAAAACTTTATCAAGAAAGAAAAAAAGCTACTTAGTATTTGCTGGAAAGAGTTAGTAACTAGGATGAATGAATTTGGGTATTGTTTTTTAGCAAAATGACAATAAAAGTTGAGAAACAAAATTACTTTGCATATATTAAATTCATTATAGAGATGAGTATCATTTATTTATTTAGTGCAGACTGTTATCCTCATCTTTATTGTTGTTTCACGCTTCGACCAACTATTTCTGTTATAGTGGTTTCAATCCTACTCAAAGCCGGCCAGAGGCTTACTCAGCCAAAATATGGTGAGACGACAACTATGGAAGGCAGTAATTGCTGAGAATACAGTTACAAGATTCGGAGTTCCTATCTTGTCGCGGTTACCACCTGACGAAGGCCAGAGGAATAGTTGGCTAAAACGTCGCAAAACAACTAGGAAAGATAATAGTTGGCAATAAATAAATTTGTTTTAAATATTGAATATTTTATGATTACCAGAAAAAAAAGAAAAAAAAAAAAGAAAAGTTATTTAAGAAAAAATATTCTCCTTGTATTGAATTCTCGAAATTGAAAATCAAAAACATCTGTATGATGTACATACCCGTGATGAAATGAAAAATATTGTATTCCAAAAATCACATTAAACAGATCAAATACTTTTATTTTTATAAAGAAAAATTTTATGAGCATTGAAGGAGTGATTGTCTTGCCAGTCATTTTGAAAAAAAAAAGGGAGGAGGCACTAACCCTATGCGGGTTTAACCAGCTTCCTACAAGGGAGGAAGTTCCATGGGAGTATGAAATTCACAAATGGTCTCCAGTCACATGTTAGGGATGTCCTCGCACATATATTGCCTGGAATTCCCAAATTGGTCACCCATCTGGTACTGACCAGACTCAATATTGCTTAACTTCGGTGATCTAACAAGAACAGGTGTGTCAACGTGATTATGCAATACAAGGAGACGGGATAACTCAACAATAATTCAAAACTTGTGAGATTTATGTTGTAGTGCAAATGAATATAATAGTTTTCTTAATAAAAATAAAACTATTTGATTAATTTATGTAATTTTGGGAATGTGATATGTACATCATACAGATTTTTCTTTTCTTTTTTTTTAATATAGAAGGAATTCTGGACAATAAGTAAAAATATTTAATGTTATTTTGTTAATTTGTTTAAATTTATAAAATATATATCCAGTTTCTACTCCTTTTTTTTTGTCAATTACTCAAGTTTCTATTTTCTATAACAGACAAATTCCCAAACAACTTTTTTAATAGCATATAGATGGATATTGTCAGGTAATCCTGCTGGTTTTCATTAGGTGAACTAACATTAGTGAGTAAAGGGTCGACATCAATGAATTTTGAACTGTTTAAGAAATGTGAAGTTTTCAACAAAAAAATTATTTTGCAAATTTATCTTTCTGCAGCATTCAAATAAAAAATTTTCTTTGGAAATTAACATTTCAAATTTTATTTCCGAAATCATTTGACCAATTTTATTTAGATTTTGTTATTCTTAAAAGGATATTTTGGTGCTTATTTTGTTATAATATATATATATATATATATATATATATATATATATATATATACACACACAAATTTTAAATAGAAATAAAGAAACAAAATGCTTGATTTGTCTGTTCAGTGAGTTTTATTCAAATGACTGTTTTCAAATGTGAAGTATATCCCTTCAGCTATCAGTTAGTGTCAGATATTCAGGATAATTTAAGTGTTTCGCAAATATGCAGCTTTATTTATGAAACACTTAAATTATCCTGAATATCCAACATCGACCGGAAGCTGAAGGGATATACTTCACATTTAAAAACAGTCGTTTGAATAAAACCCACTGAACAGACAAATCATTGAGCAGTTATTTTCTTTATTTCTATTTTAAATTCGTATCGGATTTTTTTAATCCTTTTATTATCGTGTGTGTTTATATATATATATATATATATATATATATATATATATATATATATATATTGGGTGCGGCAGAAATACCTCCCACAGATTAAACTTTCAACTGTATGTTACTAATGAACTTAGTGCAACTTTCAACTGTATGTTACTAATGAACTTAGTGCAAGTGCCAATGATATTTTCATTTAGCTAATAACTTGCCATTTTATTTCAGGTACCCTCATCAAACAACATTGTTTGGACTGATATATATAGTGCTTTTATTGTAGAAATGTTTTTGAAGAATGGTGAATCTGCAACACAGCTTTCCGGGTTTGTTACAAGTTAGGACGGCATGATGCTGCTCCAGATAGAAAATACAGCTATGGGTTGCAAATTTCAGAGTTATGGGTTTGGCACGTAAAAAAGCCACTTGGAAAGCTTCAAAGCACTCGAACACCAGACATTATTCGAGCGGCGAGACTTCCGGTTACTCAGTCTTCTACATGTTCAGTTCACAAAGATGCTTTGGTCTTGGGATTGTCTGATTGAACAGTCGGGAGAATTCTACACGCTGATATGCAGTTCAATCCATATAAATTGATGATTGCTCAGAAACTGCATGAGTGCAACTGGGAAGGCCACATATCAAAATGTGGGAGATATTTCTGCTGCACCATAAGCAAAATATGGCAGGGAAAACTTATAGATATGCTTAGTGAAAAATATTAGTGTACATCAAAAGTTACGAAAAAGTAAGCAAATAGATTTTTAATCAAATTATAAAACTAATTGTACTATTTGAAGGCAACAAACTTAGAAAAACATTTACATCAAGCCTGTGTGTTAGCAATTATCTCCATCCGCCCGATATGAGCATGTCACATAATCATGTGATTCAAGATTCATTGATACCAAATAGTAACTAAATTAGTTACTATTAAGAATTACACTTATTTTGATAAACCAATATCTAGAAAATGCAGAAAAATCTATGTATCAGAAAAAATGTATGTATCTATCATGGAATGAAGATGTCATATTCCAAAAATCACGTAAATCAATATAGCAGTTTTTATTTTATTTTTTTTTTTTTTTAAAGAAAACTAAATTTTATGATGTGCCAGACAGGAGAGCAACCAGTTGCCATATTTGTTTAATATGCATTTAAATTCAAGGGCAGACAACTCAAACTAACGAGATTTATCTATTTTCTCCATCAGTAAGACATCATCAATGACTGCAAAAAATACTTAATTGCTAAAAATCATAAAATTTGATTTTCTTCAATAAAAAGATAAAAAAAATAAAATAAAATCACTTGATCAATTTACGGGACTTTTAGAATATAACATCTTCATTCCATGACATGTACACCAAAAAGATTTTTTTCTGTATTATTTATTTTTTTAAATAAGTGTAAATTCTAAATATACACAACTTGATATAATTTTTTTTTTTAATTCTATATATGATTATTACCTGAAATTTTTGGTGCACACTAATATTTTTCACTGGTAAGTAAGAATATCCGGAAGTTTCCCCACTTTATTTTATTTGGAACTACCATATTTCACACTTAAGCATCAATAAAAATAAGCACCAATACTTTTTTAATAATTGTCTATCCCCTCAACTGTGATCCTTCAAGAATTTAAGAACTCATGGATATATGTACACGTCGTAACTCCCAATAGATATAGAGAAACATGTATATAAGTATGTATACGTGTATGATATATGTATATAGCGAGAGAGACAGAGAGAACGCTAGGAATCCTTACCACCCACTAACCTAAAGGTTTCACAGCCGCAGTATTGGAAGCACCAAAGGAGAAAGCAGTAGAAGAGGTGGCACCTGGATTAGAAGTTGTACCAAAACCAGCAAAGCCTGAAATGAAGAATAAATAATCTATATAATAATATGCTGGTGCATACATTATCACCTTTCACGCATAAAAAAAAAAAAAAAAAAAGAGATTGGTGATTTAATCTGATGTTTATCAAGTAAAATTCCAATCTCACCCATTTTAAAACGGTTTCAAAACCAAATTAGGTCATCCAGTTGAGTAAAACAATTTTAAATACAAACAAGTAAAACATGCATGGTCCCCCATGAGTGCACAGTGCGTTAAAAAAAAAAAAAAAACGACAAAGTTCAGCCCCCCCCCCATTTAGCCTCAAAAGTCCCCAGGGGATGTCAAATCCTGGTGAAAATGAACAAATGGTGCAGTTTTAGGCCTTAACATATGTAAATTTGAGTTCTGCACCATGCAAAAAAAGAAATGACCAAGTCCATCAGTTGCCCCCCCCCCCACTTAGACCCAAAAGTCCCCAAGGCCTTAACATATTTAAATTTGAGTTCAGCACCATGCAAAACTGCTAAATAGATACACACAGAAAATTTTGGACAAATATGGTAAAATAGTCCCAAAAATGGAGTATTTTTATTAGCCCTAATAGAGCCTCTGGGGCACACCCAAGAATTATCGCAAAGTATAGACAAACAAAATTATATAGACACCAGTTAGTTACAACTTTTCAGAAAGTTTTATAAAAATCCAAGTCATCAAATTTTTTTTAATAAGCACAAAAGTGTCAATTTTAGCAATTTTAACCCAGAGAGAGTGGGGGAAGAGACAAGATTTTTCCTGGAAAATCTGCTCTGTTATTTTTTTTTTACTCGCATCATGTTTAATGTTTGTGCAAAATTTCAAAAATTCCAAGGCGTAGTTATTGAGAAAAGTATGGACAGACGAAAGAAAAGACAAGGGTGAAATCCTTTTGTCGGGAGACCAAAAAGTAACATTAGTATTATTTACTTGCAAAAAATTTACCCGACAACCATTTTTACACTAAAACAGAATATTTACTGTTTTAAAAAGAATTAAATTGCTACAATCTATTATATAAAGGGCAGTTCTGTGTACGTCCAACTAAAAGGTAAGTTATCCAGTCAGAAAGGAATGGGCTGGACTGAGAGAAAGAGAGGGGAGGAAACAAATGGGGGAAGTAAGATAAAAAAATGAACAGAGATAAACAAAAGTTTTAATAGAAATATGTAACACTTGTCGTGGGGCAACACCGAGTAACCCTGCTAGTCCCTATATATATATATATATATATATATATATATATATATATATATATATATATATAGATATATTTAAAAAATGAATGCATTTTTTCCCCTATGATTTTGACCTTAATAGGATGAAAAATCAAGACATTTCATGTGAAAGTAATATGCACAAACTGCAGCACAACATCTGAGGTGTGTTATAGGCATATCACCTCTCCTTTTCCTCGATAATCGTGGATTCCTATATTTTTCTGCTGAGAGTTAACTGCCACAATCGGTTAAAAATCAATGAAAGTAGTAAATCTTTTCTCTCTAATTAATTCCTCCTTCCCCTGCCACCACTTATAGTTTCCGGTTCGTTCACAAGGGACAGTTACAAAAGAACACCAGTTTGGGTTTTCTTTACTTCCGTAGTTGCTTGAAAAAAAAAAAAAAAAAAAAAAAAAATGGAATGGAATTTCAACGTTCCTTTTCATTCTATGCTTTCTACTGGGTGAAACGGACCATGGACTTAACTGAATCGAAGGGTTATTTATGCCATTTTTTTTTTTTTTTTTTTTGCTTTTCGCTGTGTTTGTTTTGTTTTTCCAAACACGTTCATTTTTTTCTCTTTTTTTTTGCTTTTTGTTTTTCCGATTTCTTTTTTAAAGAAGTTTTGTTTGTTCGCTGTTTCTTTTTTTTTTTTTTTGCTTTTTCCAATTTTTTAAAGTTTTTTTTAACATCATTTTTTTTTTTTTCTTTTAAATATTTAAACAGGGTTATTACTTGACTTATTCTTTATTTTACCCCCCCCTTTTACACACACACATTCCAAACATCCGGGCAACGCCGGGTACCCCCGCTAGTTTTAAATAAAAACAACAAAAATTATTCATTTTATCTCAAGAATAAGTAGATTAAAAGTGATTTGGTTATAGTTAGCTAACATACTTCCTAATTTTTGGCGTAGCGCTACCGGAAGCAGTGACAAGGCAAATCAGTTTCTTCACTTTTATTGTTCTTCAGTATTTATATTGTGAAGCGATTTATTGAAATAAAATATAAGACAAAGTCCATTATTGAAAAATATACAATAAAAATTTAAATTATAGGGATGAAAAAAAAAAAAATTACTCTTTACTTGTACTTTTAATAACAAAATTATTTTTATTTTTTAATAAATTTTATAAGAAATGTTTATGAAATTAAATAAAAAAAATCTGAAATTTTTATAAAATAAGTTTTTTTTTTATTTATTTGAATTTATAAGCATGGACTTTTGTTATAAGGTGTAGCGAACTAAGTATTATGGTATCCATTTGATACACAGGCTAGGCATTAATAGAGATTAGTTGCTACAACACCACATTTACTTAATATTTAATACAAAATTGACTAAAATTTAACCATATTAAACCATTAATTTGGCATGAAGCAGTAATTTTTGGTCTATAACCTGTACCAGTTTTCCAAAGAAAAATGAAGCTTAACAAGCCGCGCGTGTGGTGTGTGGTCCCCCTCTGGTGCTGCATGTGGGATGATGCCACAAAAAAATAGTGAAGAAATTATGAATGTGAGAAGTGTGAAGGGCCCACATTACTTACACATTTTCGTCAAGTTTCAGAAAAATCTAATAGATGGAGCAAAAGTGATGGGGTAAAAAGTGTAATTTTGGAAAATTTTGGGGCATTTGTAACCCCTTTTGAGCTCCTGGGAACACTGAATCCCAGTGAAAATAGACAAATGGTGCAGTTTCACGCCTTAAAACATGTATATTTGAATTCAGCACCATGGGAAACTACCCACATTGAATTTATGTTAAGAACAATTGCCTCCACATTTTGGCCAAGTTTCAGAAAAATCTAATGGATGGATCAAAAAAAGTGTCATTTTTTGGCCATTTTGGGACATTTTTGATCTCTTGAGCCCCTGGGGATGCTAAATTCCAGTGCAAATGGATAACGGTGCAGTTTCGGGCCTTAACACATGTATATTTCAGTTGACCACCATGAAAGACCACTATATAGTCAGACATATCAGATTTTATTGAGAAATATGAAAAAAGAGCCACAAAAAGGGATGTGTTTAGCACTAAAAGTCCCCAGTGACGTGAACCAGAATTTTGTCAGAGTCACCCATACTGGATTTATATCAAGAACAATGGGATCCACATTTTGTCCAAGTTTCAGAAAAACCTAATGCACGAATCAAAAGTTATGGGGGCAAAACATGTCAGTTTTGGCCATTTTGGGGCATTTTTGACCTCTTGAGCTCCTGGGGATGCTACGCAAATTTTTGCAAAAAATTTTTTTTTACTGTGCACATCTATTTAATGAAATACAATTTGCGGCAAAATTTCAGGAGAAACTAATGGACAGTTATTTGGCAATCATTCGGACTAAGGACACCGCTGAAAATATAGGTCCCTCTCTGATAAATTGGGAGACTAATATTCAACATTTAGTTATTAATAAAAAATAAAAATTTTAAATCAAATTACCAACCCTTATGAAATATCAAAAATAAAATTCTTTTTGATGCATATTTACCAGTGACGGGGGGGAAAAAAATATTCACCCAAAATAACAAATCGATAGAGTAGTTTTATTTTTATAAAGAAAATAATTTTTAAGCCATTTGTAACCTACACAATGCCTTTCTAAAATACTGCAAAAATTTGAATTATTTGGAATTATCTCCCATGTCTCTTAAAATGGCGTTCAGAAATCAAGCAGCCATACATTTGCTTTTCTCTTTTGAAAATAAAACTATTCGATCAATTTTTTTTTAAATTTTTTTTAATTTTTTTTTTTTTTTTTTTTTTACAAAGTAGACCACCTAGCAAGGCCCCAAGACCATTTGAGGAAGAGGGTAAAGGTTGATGACCATATTGTAGTCAGCTGGAAAGCAGGCCAGCGGAACAGAGTTTCATAGATGGGCAATTCTAAGAAAGAAGCTCTGTTCATGGAATTCATGTTTAGGTTTAGGCACAGATAGAGTTGAGAAAATTATCGATGGTGGTTTTAGCTAGACAAGCGTTTTTTGTGAAAGTTTGGCAAGTGGGCAGGGATCATAGATTGGAGCTCAGACAAGCATTTGCCATGAAAATAACTATTAGTTATATATATTTTTGATGTACGACATTTTCTGTCATGATTATGTACACAGTTTTCTTGATTTTTGTTTTTTATGAGAGAGAAGAGGAAGGTATGGACATATTTTGAAACATTTTTAAAATGACTGTAATCTTAAACTTTCATTGTATGCCTTAACAATGTATATGTCATTTGTAGTGTATAACTAAACAATGTATATGTCATTTGTAGTGTATAACTAAGATTATTAAAACTAGTGGGACCTATGGAAATTCCATAGCGGCATATTTAATATGTAATATATTGCTGTTGGGCGTTCTGAGGACGTTCAGAGTAAATGGAGACCCCGCGATATTATTGTAGTCCTTTTATTAAAACTGTAAAAATATTTATTTAAATCTGATTAATGTACTATCAGAATATATCTAGTTGTCACAGTTTATCTTCCAATATCCTTATAGAAGTCTGAGATTTCCATTGTATGGATGCCCTACGTGAATGAAAACCCCCACGATATTATACTACTTTTTTTTTTTTTTTTTACAGTGATCACCACTTATCAAGGCCTGGAAGCCACTCAGGGATAAGGGTTATTGCAAGTACATTATGTTAGTGTGGAGATTCGATGAAGTGTTTACTTCAGGGGGCGGTTCATTAGGAATTTGTTAGCGTTGGACTTGAACACATCCAAGTTGTAGTCAGGTGAGAAGCAGGCAGACGAAACAGAGTTCCACAGGCGTGCAGTTCTAAGAAAGAAGCTTTGTTCATGGAATCCACGTTTTGATTTAGGCACAGATAAAGAGTGGGGGAAATTTTTCACAGTGGATTCGGCTAGACGGGTGTTTTTCGTGAAAGATTGGCGAGAGGGGGATCAGAGATTGGAGTTCAGACGAGCACCTGCCATAGAAATAACGATAAAACAAGGAAAGGCTCGCAACATCTCTTCTGTGGGAGAGAGGTTGCAAGGTAGAGAAAAGGGCATCCACCACTAAGCCACGAAGTCTATTTTGAACTCTGTCAAGGCAAGATAGGCTGTTTTTAGCAGCTCCTGCCCAGATATGGCAGCAGTATTCATCCTTTAAACAGAGCAGATACTATGCTTGGATCCTATGGCCTGAAATTGACCCATTATCATTTATTTTTATTCAATTTCTTTTTTTTTTTTCACATTGCGTCTTCCATGATTGAGAGATCCTATTTATTGGAGAGGAGGGTGGTAGCATGCTGCAAACATTAAATTATCGTATCTATATACTAATTTAAAGCTTCTGTCTTCTTTTTTAATAGGATCTATCAATCAAATAATTTATAATCTGGAAGCCGTGCAAAAAGTATGTACTGAATTAATATAAAGATAACTAGCAGTTCAGCCCAGCTTTGCTTGAGCCTTATGTACTCTTCATAACTGTATGTGCATACTAGCATTTCAGCCCGGCGTTGCCCAGGTGTTTGGATGTGTATGTTGAGTAGCAAAAAAAAAAAAAAAAAAAAAAAAAAAAAAGAGTGGTAGTAGGAAGGCAGGCTTGAACCCGTATCGCATAGGAGGAAAAGAACGGGAAAGAAACGTGATGTCTTTGCTCTTACGACCACCACCAAACCGGAAGTGACTTATGTTTAAATTACGTCTAGACTATCGAAAGGAGAAGACGTTACAAAAATATCAGCAAAAAAAGCAACCCCCAACCCTGTAGATAAGTTCCCAGTTGAAGGTGAAGATATTAATGTTTTTTAGCCAATTTTTCGATATTTGTCATCTGAAAGGTTGAACTTCAAAACGATACTGATCTTGGTAAAATCCATCGCTTCTGTCAAAAGTTTATGGCAGACATGCAAACATACATACATTTATATATTGGTAACTAAAAATTTTCAACCCAAACCGATTAAAAAACTTGCCCTATCTCTGAATACCCTTTATGTAAAATTTCAAATGTTTAGACCAGAAATTGTCTGAGTAATTTGGTAGAGACCGCAGAGATAAAATTTGACGCCTGTCAAGGTTACCTACATCTAAAATTTCAAGTATTTAGACTTAAAATTGGCAGAGGAGTTTGGTACAGTATGCAAAGGTAAACTTCTTCAACATTGACCTGTTGCCAGCCAAATTTTCGCCCCAAAACTGATTAAAAAGCTTGCTGTATGTCTGATTACACTTTATGTAAAATTTCAAATGTTTAGACCAAAAATTGGCTGAATAGTTTGCCAGAGACTACAAAGGTCAAATCTTTTAAACTTTGACCCCTTAACATTTGTTTTGGGCTCAAATCAAATTAAAACGTTTGATCCATGTCCAAGTAACCTACATCTAAAATTTCAACTGTTTAAACAATCTATACCTCATTTGATTTGCCTTTTATTCCTCTATAATTTTACCTGTTCGTATTTGACTTTTAATTGAATTATTCTAGTGTTCACGTCAATTTAAAAAAATAACTTCAAATTGAGGAGGCAAAAAAAAAAAAAAAGTCTGCAGCAACAAATTCGCTTAAAACCAGCTAAAATTATCGCCCCTAAATCAGTTTAAAATATCCATCGAAAGGCAACAAAGCATATCTAATCGTAATTGTTGTTGTTCCAGGTTATACAATGTAACATTTAGTCCATATGCCACGACTTTCTCTTAGTGATCGTCAGGAACCCATTAATCTCCAACTTTCTGGTTTATCCAATCGAGAAATTGGCCGCAGATTGAAATGTAACGAGAAAACGGTACAAAAGACTGTGCAAAAGCACCAAAACACCGACAGTGTTCGTAATGATCCTAAATCTGGTCGTACTAGAGTTACTTCTAACAGAGAAGACAATGCTATCAAAATCCACAGCCTAACAAACAGATTTGGAACGGCTCCCCAAATCCAACAACAGTACAATCTTGTTAAAAAGTACTCTCTTTCTACTGTCAAGAACAGATTAAAGGAATTTAATTCACGAGGATATGTTGCAAGACGCAAGCCAATGATTTCTGTAAAGAACAGAAAGCGCTGTCTGGACTTCGTCAGATGAAATGAAGATCATGATTCTTCATATTGGTCAAAAGTGCATTTTAGCAACAAAAGCAAGTTCAATAGGTTAGGCAGTGATGGTAGGCAGTACGTCCATTGGAAGAAAGACAAAGAATTTAATACTAGGTGCTCAGTTTCAACGCTGCAAGGTGGAGGAGGTTCAGTTTTAGTGTGGGGCATTATTAGTACCAATGGTCCAGGGCCTATAGTTCGCTTGCAAGGTCGAATTAATTCGACCAAGTACATTAATATGTTGACTTAGAATTTTCTACCCTACTTTGGTCGGAATTTGGATGATAATCCCATCTTCATGCAGGATAATGCTCCCATTCACACAGCTGGCAATGTCTAGAGGTTCCTGGAAGAGCATGATATTCCATGTTTGGATTGGCCTGCACAATCTCCAGACCTCAATCCTATCAAAAATTTATGGCATTGCAACAGCTACGCAATGATAAAATTTGAAATTTGGAAGATCTTTGGACAAAAATTAAAGAAAAGTGGGATGACCGTTCCCTGGAGTATTGCTGCAGTTTAATTCAAGGAATTCCCAAAAGATTGCAGGCTGTCAAATTGCAGAAAGGCTATGCTACTAAATATTAAGTAGTTCATTGTGTTCCTGTTGTATTTGTGTTGCATTAATGTCCTAAAGTTACATTTAAATAACAATTTTCCATTGTGTGGACTTTCTTTCAATTTGAAGTTATTTTTTTAAATTGACGTGAACACTAGACTATTTTAATTAAAAGTCAAATATGAACAGGTAAAATTATAGAAGTTAAAATTATAGAAGAATAAAAGGGCAATCAAATGAGGTATAGTTTGTTTAAATAGTTACATTAAATTTAGCTTAAATTTGCAGTTTTTGAAAAAATTACAAGTGCAGCCTTTTTTGCTGCCTGTATATATAATATTTTATTACACATTAAGAATCAATGATTTCCAAAGGATATGCAGACAACGCTCAATGGGTGAGAGAAGAATCATGTGAAACGACTGAGTCAAAGCACAAAAACATTTAAACAAAAAAAAACTCTGCAACTCAAGGGATGGAATGGGTCAGGGAAACGGGAAAGGGTGAATACAAAATGAGGAAACAGGTATTATCCAACAAAATAAAATATTCAAGAGGTATTATTTTTCCTTTGAAGATTTGCAACGATTCAATGTATAATGGTATCATCCAATATAATCAAGTTCTGATTTGTATATTTTTCCAATTTCCTGCGGGGTCAAAACATCCAATGTTCCAAGAGATAATCTCCATTATCCTTTTTATTAAATCGCTTATTTTAGTGTAGAAGTGAAACGAACTCCTTTGCATTCGATAGCCTTTGGTCAGCTTTCCCTTTTGTGTTCCATATGCTTCCTGCGGGTGCACATATTTCTGTATACGTCTCAGCTCAAAATTTAATATATTTCCTTAGAGGTTCATCCTGTAGGGGAGAGTCCATGTCCTGTAGGGGAGAGTCCATACGTAGCTTGATTCCCTCTTAGCATAATGTCATGGATACATAGATAGTTATATATAGCTCTGCTTGTTTCTAAGCATCGTTCTCCTTTTTAGTGGTCTACCCTTTACTTTACTACGTTGGAAATTTCACAAGGTGCTATGCTCATTTCCATGTACACATATCTGTCTCATTAGATATATCCTTGCTTGTAATTTAAACATAGTTTTCCTTTTGGTGAGCAGCCCTTTTCTGCTATGTTGGAAAAACCTGTACGCTGCTTTGTTCTTTTCCATTGCAGTTATAGTCATTAAATCAATTTGGGTACACTATGACACCTAGTTGGACACAGTGGGTCGCTTTTATGGTGCTGTGGGTTAGCCGGTTAGTTCTTCATATCTTCACAGAAGGCCTGTAAAATCTCCGCCTAATTTCCTCCAAGCCTTTAACCTCTCTTGATTTATTTTGTTCAGCATGCTTTGTTCTTGAGATAGTAGTTGGTATGTGTGTGGGAGGGGCTATATAACGATAAGAGAATTGGGTGGGGTCCTGGCGCATGTAGACATTATACGTGTGGGCATTATCCGTCTACTGAACATTATATCTATATATCTTTAAAAGCAAAAGTGTCTGTTTGTCTGTGTACACATTTCCCTACACAATAACTGTCAATTTTCAGTCTACTGACTCGAAATTTGATATACAAGGTAGTGAGATTTGGTATATCTTTGTAATCTGTTTTCAGCCAGAAATTTGGCTGTTAAGGGGTCAAAGTTCAACAATTTGACCGTTGAAAACTTTACCAAACTCCGACAATTTTGGGTGTAAACACTTGAAATTTAGATATAGGTTCCTTGGACATGGATCTAACTTAATAACTTGATTTGAGCCAAAAACAAATGTTAACGGGTCATAATAGGGGTCAAAGTTTTAAAAAATTGATTTCTGTGATCTCTACCAAATTACTCAGACAATTTCTGGTCTAAACATTTGAAATTTGACATAAAGAGCAAGCTTTTTAATCGGTTTGGGTCGAAAATTTTGAGTTACTAATATATATATGTCTGCCTAAAACTTTTGACAGAAGCAACGGATTTTATCAAGATCAGTATCGTCTTGAAGCTCGACCCTTAAGATGACAAATACCGAAAAATTGGCTAAAAACATTAATTTCTTCACCCTCAACTGGGCATTTTTCTACAGGGAAGGAGGGAGGGGGTCGCCTTTTTCACCAATATTTTTTAAAGTCATCCCTTTTTACGATTGTCTAGCCTTAATTTAAACCTATGTCACTTCCGGTTTGGTGGTGGTTGTAACAGCAAAGGCGTCACGTTTTTTTCACATTCTTTTCCTTCTTCGTGGTACGGGTTCAAGCCTTCTTTCCTACTAACACTTTAAAAATTTTTTTTTGCTCAACATACACCTCTAAACACCCGGGCAATGCTGGGCACACATGCTAGTATATATGTGTGTGTGTGGTGGTGGTGGGGGGTTGTAGCCCCTGGTATACTATAACCCTACCAGTTCTTGTCACAATATATAAAGTCAATTTGTCCTCATGATCTACCCCTATCCTACCTACTAGCATGCACTCCCCTTCCTTATCCCACTACCCTATTTTGCAACTCCTATGTTAAGATGGTAAATACGTTTTTCAGTACTTTTGCATTTACTGACCTGCAGTTCCCACCAAGTTTTTCAGGTGTGCTCAGCCGCTGACGCGAATAACCAGAAGCAGCCAATCGCAAAACATTAAAGCACTATGAGAAAATTATGATAAACAGGAAAAACAGAAATACAATGAATAAAATCACAAACACGTATCTACCCCAACCTTAACCTGCGTAATTTAATTTTTTTTTTTTCTTCCAATTTATAAAAAAAGTATCCTTCATAGATTCATATTAGCTTAAAACAGGCAGTGTGTTCGTAAAAAAATGAGGAACACTTGGCTGGCCTTTTCCGGTTACTTCTGTCAGCTGCTGAAAGAGCCAGAGCCAACTTTGTGGAAATCACGGGTCGGTATATGCAGAAGCATAATTTTTAATTTTTTTCTATGAGCAGATTGTATTATTCGCCTGCTTTTCCCATCTTGAGTTATTTTCACGTTTCAACTGATGTAACCTCCAACCTTCTTCACGTGTCTGATATCTTTGTGTAGAACTCTGGAATCGCCACAGAATTTCTAATGGCACCCTTTATTTTATTTATTTATATATTATTTAAAAAGGTAGCATGTTCTTGTTCCATCAGCTTTGACCAGGTGAAAGTCAAGTAATTCGCAAGTGCATTCTTAAAATCACCCGAACCAAGGATTGAACCTTCTATCTACAAAAGAGTGTTACTTAGAAGTGAATTTACCAAACACTTAATCCGTTATGCCACTTATCCTTGTAGGTTAATGCTAGATTCATTAGTTTTTATTACAGACACCAAATCTCCATTATAACATGTTCCTAAAGAGATATTAAAATTACATACCTTGATTATTGTTGGTGTTTCCAAATAAACTTCCTCCTGTACCTGTACTGTTAAATAAACCCTGTTGCGTACCAAATGCAGATCCAAATCCTGTTGGTTGGCCAAGGTTCGTCCCAAGACCCATGGCAGGAGGAGCAGCTAAAAAGAAAAAGTTATATATACATATAATAATGTTTGTCTGTGTGCATGCCTCTGTACAACTCTCCTACAGCCCACACCATTGGACCGATCATGACCAAACCTGGCACGATGATGGTCCCCACCATTTTTCAAGGTTAAAGTCATAGCCTACGTGTGTGTGTATATATATATATATATATATATATATATATATATATATATATATACATACACACATACTCTCCTAACATGCTATTGGACCGATCATAATAGATGATGATAGCTCGAGTTGTTCTTACACCATCCACTACTGCAAGGGTAGCTGCGTATACAGCAAAATCCCTCACAAAGCACGGGTATCTTTGCTAGTGTGTATATATATATATATATATATAGGCATCCACATACAGTACTGTTTTGCTGTTTCTCAGCGCATCAGTGCGGCTAGACAGGTACCTATCAAGCCAGAATTGAAACCCAACCGCCTGTACGACAGTGAAGGCTCCTAACCATTACGCTGATCGGCGGCTGCTGTGCGAGTCATGAATTAACGATGGATGTTTTGATATCGTCCGAAATACCTAAGCTCAATTTGTTTACACAAAGCGCATCGCTTTATACGCTAATGGTAATTCGTGTATCACTTCTCAATATGCTCAACTCAAGATTATATATATATATATATATATATATATATGATGATGATGATTGCAACATCTTGTCAGACGAGTGCCACTCCCTCAGACATTTAAAATCCATGAGCCCAAATGCCTGAGGGAGTATCTATACAAATATGATGTTACAGAGTCTTAGCTTTGTACGACAGCTAAGTCTCTCTCTTGGTTCAAAATGTTGAGATCCAGCAACAAGCAAGAGCAAGATAGCCAGCAACAAATTAAACTGCAGACCAGCGTAATGCGGGTAATGGTCTTCCGCTTTATGGTTTTTTAAATCAGAGATTTGCTTCTCCTAGAAAATATATATATATATACACACACACACACACAGGGTGCCCACAAAGTCTGGCTACATAATCTAGAGGATGCTTCCACAAAGTCTGGCTACATAATCTAGCCAGACTTTGTGGACACCCTATATATATATATATATATATATATATATTAGAAAGATAGGTGCACAACTATAAGAAATCTTCTGGGTGCTTCATTATAATAAATATATCGAAATATTGAATTTCAAGTAAAACCAAATGGTATCTACTGAATTGTCATGTCACAGTAATGAAAATAATATAAGAAAAATTACAAAAAATGCTAAATTAATTATTTATGAAAATAATTTTTGAAGACAATTAGTGAAAATGCTAAAATAAAGAAACCGGGGAGTTCGAAGGAAGGTAATTATTCTCTGAAAACTCAACTTTTGCTAATTGTCTTTGGAAACTTTTGGGTTAACAGATGTAGGACAGTTGAGGCAGCAGGGGTGGCGGCCAAGTAAAACATGGGAAGAAGTGATAAGGATATATTTGAGATAAAAAAAGCAGAAATAGATTAGTTTAAAGAAAATTTTTTAAAGCTGTCCAAAACACGCCATCATGTAAAAGAGTTTTTAAAGCGAATACGATGAAACTTGTAAAAGAATGACGTAAAAAATCAGAAAAAAAAAAAAAAAAAAAAAAAAAAAAAAAAAAAAAAAAATCAAAGAGCTTAAAAAACTTACTTGTTGCTTGCTGATTTCGACTGAGAGCAGTGGCTAAGGCAATGGCTGTCGTGCTTGGTAAACCGCTGAACGGATTAGGACCCTGTCGAGATTTAAGTGCTGGGATGTCTGTCCGAGAAGAAGCTTTCTTTTTCAGCTCAAATATATCTTTGGTATCTCCAAGAAAAATACGCCGGTAATTCAAATACTTCTCCTTTAGTGTCTGCAATTATAAAAAGGAAAAACTCTGCAATTTATATTTATTAAAATAAAAGAAATTATAAAAGTCTGTTGCTTGTTGAGTTTTACAGCATTCAAACCCTTATTTTGCTGTGCATTCAAACCCTTATTTCGCTAAAATACAAATGAACAGTAGATCATCGTTCCTTTTGGTATACAATAGATCAGGGTTATGTAAATCAACTTTAAGTAATAGTCTTCTAGAACAGGGTTTCCCAAAGTGAACTCCACACAGCTTTGAGGCTCTGTGATTAAGGTTGAGGGGGCTCCAGAAGCCCTTTCTTAAAGACTAGCAGGGGATACCCGGCATTGGCCGGGTGTTTGGAGGTGTATGTGTTTTTGGGTAAACGAAAACAAAAATTGTTGGCCGGGTGTTTGTTTTATAAAAAAAAAAAAACGAAGCCTTGATGTGCAGTTGGAAAATAATAAAATGTGAAAAAAAAAAAAAAAAAAAGTGCAACGTTTAACGGCAGGTGCCCGTTTTTGACGATTTAACGACGTCAACTTTGAGTGCGGGGCATTGTTTTATTTACCGCGAGTCTGTTTGCTTCTTTTTTTATACGAAAAAGCTTAATGCACATGCGGCGATCGAAAAATGTTGAATATTTATCTTTTGAAAGTCGGGCAAATTAAATAGACAGGCAACCTCGGTTGTTAACTCGTAGATATTATCATTTAGGTGTGATATAAAAAGTTTTAAGAAATGAGTCTACCGATCGCTTCTCGGAAAAAAGCCTTTCTTGGACATACACAAAAAGCGAACATACATACACACACACACATATATATATATATATATATATATATATATATATACTAGCGAGGGGTACCTGGCGTTTCCGCGGGTGTGTTTCGGTGTGTGGGGTTGGGATGTTAATGAAAACCTAAGAATAAGCGAAGTAAAAAAAACCTGAAAAACGAACGTTAAAAAACCCTGCTTAGTGGAGGGGGTGGGGGGCATACCCAGCGTTGCTCAAGTGTTTAGAGGGGGTGGGGGTGTTAATGAAAACCTAAGAATAATCGAAGTAAAAAAAGAAAACATAAAAACGAATGTTAAAACTTAAGCTGGGGGAGCAAAACATTGAAAAAAAAAAAAAAAAAAAAACTAACGTAAGGCAAACGAATGATGTTAAATGTAAAAATCAAAAAACAAAAAAGAAAACAGAAAAACGAACGTTAAGAAAAAAAAACACATGAAAAAAGGCTTAAATAAGCCTGTTTCGATATTAAAATTTAATTAAATTTTTATTAAAAAAAAAAAAAGAAAGAAATCGGTGGGCATAGTTTTTCTATCCTTTAAATATCTCAACATTCTTGAAATTACCACCTTTCTTTCTAATTATCTAATAATTACAAGAAACCTTCTGAACCACTGATGCCATGGCTAATGATACACTGTCTGAAAGTACTTCCTTCAAGCTCCTAGGGTTAACATTCACAGACAACATGAATTGGAACAAATACATTGAGGCTATTGCCAAAGCTGCTGCGAGGAAAATGGGTTCTCTCTGTGCTAAAAAGCTACTCACACCTGAGAGTATCCTGTATCTCTACAAGGCCACAGTTCGCCCATGCATGGAGCATTGTTGCCACATCTGGGCTGGTGCATCTGCCACTAGCCTCTCGCTCCTAGACAGAGTTAAAAAAAAAAAGAAAGAAAAAGTTGCCAACCTAATAAGTCCTGAACTATCAGCTAAACGGCAATCTCTGTCCCATCACCGTAACGTGGCATCCTTGTACCTTTTTTACAAGTATTTCAACAGCAAGTGCTCTGACGAACTCCAAGCACTAGTATCCCCTCAAAGACAAGCCTGAAAAGCAGCAAAATCCCCCCCCCCGTAGAGATCCCTAGATGCTGTAAGGCTACTCAAGTAGCCCCCCCCTCCCCCACCTCGGATTGCTGCACTTTGGAATTCCCTTCCAGGCCCCTGCTTCCTTGACTGTACGGACATGCAGAAATTCAAGTGTAATGTGAACAGCCATCTCGTTGCCCTCCATCAAAAAGTATCCCTGCAAATCTGAACTCAAATAGTAGCCCCTCACAACAAAGTGGTTCTGTGCTTTGTTTTTTTTTTTTTTTTTTCTTTTCCAATTTTCACCCCAAACAAGGCACAGTGCCATTTTGAAGTAGGGGGCTACTGTCGGGGACATAAGTTGAAGAGTATTATGAAGGGAGATGAGCAGCAAGATGTCTGTTCACATTACATTTTAACTTCTGCATGTCAGTACAGTTGGGAAAGCAGAATCCCAGAAGAGAGTTCCAAAGTCTATCAGTTCTGGGAAAGAAACTATTGGAGTAGAAGGCCTTCTTACACCTGGGGATCTCTACTGTGAAGGGGTGGGACTGAGCTGCTTGTCGGGGGTATTCACGTCGAGGGGGTACAAGTGCTTGCAGTTCGTCAGAGCATTCACCATTAAAGTACTTGTAGAACAGGCAGAGGGATGCAACATTTCGTCGATAGGATAGAGGTTGAAGCCTAGATGACAATTCAGGACCTATCAGGTTGGCGACTCTTTTGAACTCTGTCCAGGAGTGAGAGACAAGTAGCAGATGCACCAGCCCAAATATGACAACAGTACTCCATACATGGGCGAATGGTGGCCTTATAGAGGTACAGGATACTTTCAGGCGTAAGTAGTTTTCTAGCATGGTAGAGAGAGCCCAGCTTCTTCCCAGCAGCTTTGGCTGAAGCGTCAATGAAAATCTATATAATTATAAAACTCAAATGACCTTGTAACGGATGTTGTAACCACACATCTGGTTTATAACTTCTGGTTGCGCATGAGTACATAAACAAACCCATAACAGCGTAAATGAAATAGTTACGATCGTCCCAATTGCTTAGTTTTTTTTTGCGTTTAGATTATCCAAATAAACAATTAATACTTTCTGCTTTTTTTTTTTTTTTACATCGTTCATTTCCGCATTGTCTTAATTAGTTGTATTGACCTTATTAACATATAAATTAAATATTGGGTCATGAATGTTTAAGATAAATGAAAAAAAGTTACATTTTATTTTCATTTTCTATTTAAACAGCCATTCTTAACATGGGGAGAGTGTTTTTTAACTATTCTATACTTTCAACTAACAATTTCATTTAAAAAAGATATATCAAAATTTGAATTTAACTTTAAGTATTATTGTATCTGTTCAGTGAACATTTACCTATAAGTATGGCAAATCACTTACAATTCAATGACTAAGTCTTTTTTTCAAAAATAAACAATTATAAACAGAACAACTCATAGAAATTCTTTTTTCATTTTAATATACTTTCACTGAAATGTTTCTGTTATGTCACAAGTGTCACGCTCATACATTAATCTCATAGCTAATATAACATACTGACCCAACAGGTCACGGGTAGTCTAGTAAATTATAGAATTAAATAATACAAACATTAATGTTTAGTATTATTTCTTTTATACAAACAAACTTTGTTTATCTTCAACACATGTGGAACCTCCACCTAACCACCCCAGAATCCAGTTGTTATTCAGCATAATTTATATTTTTCCACCCCTTTCTATGAGTATGTTTTATGCCCAAATGCTTTCTATTCTGTAAGTTTATCAAGTCTACAACTATCTTTAAAGGTATTAATAATCCCACATCTACATTTTGTATCTACATGCATTTGAAGTAATGTGTTTTGTATTCCTTTCAATTTTACCTTTGTCTGAAACATAAAATGTCCACGTCTTGATTGCCGATGACAGTTTATATTGTCTAAGGGTTCTTTACATTATAACGAAATACACGCAACTTGGAAACGGTATAATTATTATAGTTTTTTTTTTGTACTTATTTATATTGAGATACATGCAAAAAATATCAGTTTAAAATAAATATTCAGAAATTTTACTATTAGAAAAATATATTAGTATACAGCAAAATTACAGAAAGTTATTGCAAATTACGTTGGACTTCCACCCAACCATGGTCGACTGAATGAGAGCATGCTATCCCCTTAGATTAATAAAGGATTCCATTTGAAATTCCATGTGGATTTCTGAGCTCAACCAAAATATTTGAGTTCAACAAGATACACTTGAAGTTTGGAGATTATATCAACCGAAACATTGTGGAAATAAGATCCAAGATGAAAAGCTATCTGAAGAATACAAATATGATAAAGGGGGAAGAATTGCTGTTTTCTGATTTGGAATCGATCCAACTAAAACTTATTTGCTAATTTTAACCTTGGAGTATTTGTTTTAGCGCCTTACATTCATGTCTTGTCTGAAGAGATTTCCGTTAATAAAGGAAAGTATAAATGTTTCTAACTGCCAATAATACACTTGATATTCCACTAGTGCTTCAAGCCAAATCTGGTGGAATTATGTAGATAAGTTTTAGAATCTATAAGTGAGAGAGAAAAAAAAAAAAAATTTTTTTTTAAAGATTTGATGGGTTTTTTTGTTACTTACTTTCACAGATTCGTGAACTTGATGGAATACAGCCGCCAACGCTAAAAAGTTTTCATGTGATTTGCGGAGAAGCATTGTTAATTCTGCAATAAAATGAAAACAAAGATTCAAAAACTCATGTAAAGGATAGTTGTCTATTTGTGTGTCCAGCTAAAAGTAAAAAACTAGAAAACAAACACTCACAAAGTTGATATATTCTTGATCAGCATTACCTTAAATTAATACCAGGGCTCCAGAGACAAATTTATCTTTAGTTGACCTTTTACAACTAAATATTTTTGTTTAGTAGCTAAATAGAAAAGTTACTAACCAAACCCACATGATTTTTGGAATATGACATCTTCGTTCCGTGACAAGCACGTACATTATAAAGATTTTTTTGTATTTTTTTTTTAATAAGTAATTCTAAATATGCACCTAATTATATTTTAAGATCTAAAAGGTATAAACAGTTTCTTCAGATGTTTTTTTAACAACCTTTGTTAAGATAAATAAGTGAAGCATGCATGGTCCCCAGTAAGTGCACAGTGACCGAGGCATAAAATAAAAAAAAAGACTAAGTTCAGCACTGTGCCCCTCCATTTAGCCCCAAAAGTCCCCAGAGGACATCAAATCCAGGTGAAAATAAACAAACTATGCAGTTTTAGGCACTAACATAGGTAAATTTGAGTTATGCACCATGAAAAAAAAAAAAAAAATGACTAAGTCCATCATTTGCCCCCACTCCTATTTAGCCCCCAAAAGTCCCCAAGGCTTTAACATAAACTTCAGCACCATGCAAAACTGCTAAATAAACATACACAGAAAATTTTGGACAAATATGGTAAATGGTCCCAAGAATTATCAACAAAGTATAGATAAACAAAATTATATAGAAATCAGTTTCAACTTTTCAGAAAGTTTTATAAAAATCCAAGTCATCAATTTTTTTTTAATAAAGCACAAAAGTGTCAATTTTAGCTATTTTAACTGGAAAGGCACCAAAAAGTTTTCCTGGAAATTTGTTCTGTTACATTTTTACTCGTATCATGTTTAATGTTTGTGCAAAATTTCAAAAAATTCCAAGGCGTAGTTATTGGGGAAATTGCAAACAGACGAATGGACAAGAGTGAATTTACAGGTCCACCCTTCTTTTGTTGGTGAACCAAAAAGCGAATATATTGTTCTATTAAACTTTTATTGTTTAAATAATTTTACTTTGACAACGTTTTATTAAAAAAAATAAATAAATTTTTTTAAAATAGAGGTTGAAAAGACATTTTTCACCCAGTCATGAGCTTTGGAAATTGTTGGTAAAACAATCACCAAAACAAGCCTTTAATTATTTCTAGTCACCATTTTGAAAAAGAAAAATCACTCACAAATGCGACTGTTTCATTTATAACGTAAAGCCCTGAATACTATTTAAGATTAAAAAAAAAAGTATTGTCTTTGTGGTTCAACTAGGTCAGGTTCTTTGGGGGAGGGGATGTAGAAAGAGATATTTTTTTTTTTTTTTTTAAACATGTCCAATGTTAACTATAATATAAAGGAGAGGTGAAGGACTTAAATTATTATTTTCAAAACAAGAGAGGAATGGGCTGGACGGAGGTAAAAGAAAAGGATGCGGAAAAACGAGAGAGAGAGATACAGGTTTAATATATACAACCTTTTTAATCTGTTCTATGTTATATGACCCCGGGCAACGTCGGGTAGCCATGCTAACCTAAAAGAAATGAATTATATCCCTAGAACCATTGTTAATCTTCTAAAAATAAAAGTTGTTTTCAGGCAATTACATGTAAACAGTCTGAACGAATTAGTAGGAAAAGAAAATTTAGACTTTAGAATGGGGGCTCATTTTCGCAGACAAATTTTATATAAATTGAGCACTCACTTCGAAACAACAAGGCAGTAATGATCATCAAAGTCCAAACGAGATAACTAAGGACACTACTTCAAAAAATGCAATCTGATCCAGAAGCGAATGATCACCGTAAAATATTTTTTTTTATTCTTGGATTGCTTTTTACTGCCTACTTCTTTGGGTTGTTTACATGTAATCACTTATCTTTATAAAAGTGGGTATGTGTGTGTGTGAGGACATTTCTTAACCTATATACTCAACAAATTTTTAATCTACAGATTTGAAATTTGGTATATAGGGTATTCAGACATGTGGAAAACTTTAATCAGTTTTCATCAGTAAAAAAAAAAAAAAAAAAATATATAAAAATAAAAAAGGGTTGCTAAGAGGTCAAAACTGACAAATTGGTACTTGGGAGTCAAAGTTTTTATCTGTTTGCTAATCGTTTTATGAATGTGCATGCGCAGCTTTGAAACATGACAACTTCTTTATGTTAAGAATAAGTAGGTTTGAAAACTTTGTAAAGATCATGTCAAGCTGGTCTAATGGTTATCGTACTTGATTCAATGTCTTTATATTTTGGTCTCGATTTCAGCTTGAGTATTATAATAATTTTTTTTTTTTTACTTACAAGAAACGAATTGTTTAGAATAAAAATCATAATACTTGCATACACATTTCTCAGTTTCTGTAGTAATTAAAATATTATATTTATGTATTTAGTGATCTGCTAGTATAATATAAATATATATATATATATATATATATATATATATATATATATATATATATATATAAAAAAAAGTAAAATTTAATCTTTCTATTTTTTTTCTAAATAACCAAAGTGTCCAAGGCTGCAAAAATAAATTGACAAAGAAACAAATAAAAAGTAATTTAGAAATTATCTCATATTTCAAGAATGAGAGTTCATATAGAAACGTTGTTTGAATTTGAATAAAATATGCATCAAGTGTGCTTGAAAACCAATTCACAACGTAATATAAGGGAAATAAATATTTTACGTGTTTGAAATTTATCACAAATATATTTCAGAGCTATACTCCATCTTCAGTATGTTGTTTTGTTTCTTTTCTTCCTTGCCATGTTGTAAAGTTGGAGAAAGAAGTCTGTTTGTAACAAGTCGCGCGTTGTATCTCAGCGGTTGAATTTTCCAATGTTTGAACTATGCGTAGTCAAGAACGAGAGTTCATATAGGAACATTGTTTTATATTACTTTTATATATAATGAATTTCCAACTTGAAAGGCTTCTCCCCTTGTGTGTATGTGTAGTAGTGAGGGCAGTACAAAAAAGAAATATAAACTTTTTTTTTCCTAAATTAAACTAAGTCAAAATGAAGAGAAAACACCAAGCATGCATGTGGGAAGGAGGTTGGTTGGTTGGTTGGTTGTTTTACGGCATATCAACCCTTTTCAGGTTATTTAATGCCGAATCCAAAGATTTGGAAGAAAAATTTTTTTATTTAATATATTTGTTGTTTTCAAGTCAGTTTCTATTTAACCCATAGTTGGGACCCTAACAGGTACTACCACTCCGGGTCAGAGTGGACCTGGGAGCAATGGCAATTAAAGGGTGGCTCCACACTCCCCAAAGCCCGCAAGCTGGGACCTCACCACTGGATATAGTTTAAGGTCATATCCAGGACCAGAGGGAAGGAGGAGACAGGAAGTCATTTAACTTCCCTACAGCCATCATGAATTGTAGGCACGGCCAAAACGAAACGAGGGAGTAAATATTTTTTGACAGAGTCTTTCTTTAAAAATCTACCAGAAATCAAGTAATTATCTAATCAATACGAAATTTTCACTGATTATTAAGTGAAGAGTAAACTTTATAAACGGTGTACTTTTTTTTTTTTTATAATTGATATTTATATTTTTTTTGCCTACAAAACCCTCTTTATTTGTGGGTACAAATGTTTAAAATAATCAGTTGAAACTGGACGAAATATAGTGCATTGTAGGGAGGGTGAGGATTGTAGATAAAAAAAAAAAATAAAATTTAAAAAAAACAAACAATGTATCAGAGGTTGAAATGGAAATATTTAATTTTTCATCTTGGTGTTTTGAAGTGTGAAATTCATTGACCATGCTAATAATTATTCTTTCAGATTAGCAAAGAAAAAAAAGAAAGAAAAATTATATATTTTTATTATTTTTACAAAAAACACTTTTAAATCTTAGAAAAATAAATTAATAATTTTCTTTTAGTGGGCCCAATATTGCAAATATACCATTAAATAGGAAATGCTTTGAAGAATCGATAAGAAAAAGAAAAAATATTAATAACTGCACATTTTGCTAAAAATACGATACTTTCTTTCTGCAATTCGTTGTTAGGTAATATTACCTCATCTATGGTAGACCATAAGGCCTACACACAGTTGTTCGTACTTAAAAGTTTTCCTTTTTGTTGTGACCTGCGCTTGACTTAGTTTTAAGTGTGGGGCACTTGCATCTATCAAACTCGTCCAGAAACACTTGGTCCTGATGGCAAGACAGGGTCAAGAGAAACAAGTGTGATACTAGAGGCAGGAGTTGTCTTCAACACATACGGCACCTAGCATTCCTAAAATGGTCACCCATCTGGTACTGGCCTCATCGTTGCCCAACTTCAGAGATTATGTAGGTAATATATATATCACTTATGAAAAAAGAATTAATCTATATATGTAAAAGCGAAAATGTATGTATTTATGTGTGTATGTTTGGATGTCTGCTAAAAACTTTCGACAGACGCAACGAAAATTCACAAACTCGGTATCATATTGAAGCTCCATCCTTTGCTAAAAAAATATCGAAAAATTGGCCAAAAACGTTAACTTTTTCACCCCGAAATCAACAATTTTCGACGGGGGGAGGGGGGGTTCAACAAAAACGGTTGTCTCGTGACAATGACCGATTCTACGCATGCGTCAGATGACGTCGTGACCTGATTTAATTTAAATAATTGAAAAACCGAACAAATTTCATGTACGTCGCGTTAGCTCAGTTGGTTAAGGCCTTGGTTCATTATCTAAACGTTAGTGTGAGATGTTTTTGTTTTTTTCCCCCGATTTTTTTAATTTAAATATTGAACCAGTGTTATTTAAGCCATTTTTTACGTAACGTTCGTTTTTCTGCTTTTTTTTATTTTTTTTTTTTACTTCGCTTATTCTTAGCGACACCCAAAAACACCCGGGTACCCACCGATTTTTTAAAATTTTAATATCGAAACAGGCTTATTTAAGCCATTTTTCACATGCTTGTTTTTCTGTTTTCATCGTTCGTTTGCCTTACGTTAGTTTATTTTGTGTTTTTTTTATTGTTTGATCGCCGCGTAGCGGGGAAAACAGAAACTGGCTTCCGCAACTTGACGTTGTCGCACCTGCTAATTTCGGTTTATAAACGTCAACTTAACACTTATCAATTCATCTGTTCCCGTGATCGAGATTGTTAGGTCGCAGGGTTTTTTTTTTCCATTTCCTTTCCACCTCCGCGTCAAACGTTCGGGGTCCAAGCCTACCTTTATACTAAAACTATTTTTTTTCTTTTACACCTCCAAACAACCGGCCAACGTTTTTTTTTTGTTTTTTTTTTTTAACAGGGTTGTTTTAATCTACACCCCCCACCCCACCAACACACACCTACAAACACCCGGGCAACGCCGGGTACCCCCCGCTAGTCTAATATACAGTTGATTCTTCACTTAATCGTCAAAACATTAAAAATATATGGAAATTTACAGGACTAAATGAACTTATTTGATCCTATAAATGCTACCGTAATTTCTTCCAAACTATCATTAAACTTTGGATTTTTTAATTTAGCCACGCAAAATCTATAAGGTGAGATAAAAGATGGAATTATTTGAAATTCAGATACTTATGTTATATTTTTGCATACTCTTACAGCAAATCATCCTAAATCTTATTTAGAAAAAAAAGAAAAAAAAGAAAAATTGGTCTAAAAACCTTAAATGTGTTATCCATAGAGACAAAACTGGGGGTGAATGGTGTTTTTTGGAAAATTTTAAATTTAAAATTCTATTAAAAATAGAAAAAGTTTGATATTATCCTGCTTTTCATATAAAATTCAGGCTTTTATCTTTCTGGAAAAAAAAAGTTGCTCAAAAATAATGAATTTAATAAATTTTAATTCGCTTAAAAAAAAATTTCAAAAAAGAAAAAATTGTTTTTTTTTTTTTGCTGTGCCTAATGAATTTTTTGTTTCAGGGTAAAATTAGCATTTTCTAGTTTTCAGAGAAAACTGTCAGAAGAAGGGAAAAGAAGGGGGGCAGGAAACGAAGAGAAAAAACAGCAAAAAAAGAAAAAAAAAACTTGGAAGATAGCGGGGAAGATAAATAAAATGCAGCCAAACAGCGATAAAAAAAAAAAAAAAAAAAAAAAAAATAAGGATCTCACTAAAATCTGCTTTTTCAAAAAAGGGGAGAAGAAAAAAAAAACTGCATAGCCATGGTTCTTATATCTTTACCTTCAGGTGTTAACCGACTTGGTTGATGTAAGGACATTATATGACTCTCCAGATTTTGAATTTCCACTTTATAGGCTTTCATCTGGACTTCAAAATCTTCAAATAAATGCTGGAAATATCTAAACACAAAACAAAACATAATTAGCTGAGAGCATATGATAACCGGCATCAGGTTTTAACAAGTTTTTGATTCATTAAAAAAGTTTTAATTTTTAAAATGATAAAATAATTTTTAAAAATTAAAATAATTAAAACTTTTAATCACTTGAAACAAAGCAGACTGCTACTGAAGTGTAAGTGGTTACTGTGATAAGTGTTAACTTTAGGAGGAGGAGGAGGAGGAGGGCAAACCTTGGTGGAGAGTTGGGTAGCAAGATGTTTATTTACATTACATTAAACTCTTCATCTATCAGGGTAGAAAATCTGATCACATTCAGGGATAACAAATAGTGAAAGGGTGGGATTTTGCTGCATATCATTATAATTTTTGTTGTAGAGAATACAAGTGCAATAAGTTTGGCGCTTATTCAGTGGAAGTACCTGTAAATCAAGCACAGGGATGTGAATGTGGTGATATGGCAACAATACTCCATCTACCGGTAAATGGTGACTTTATAAAAAAAGTCACACTTGTTTGTTGATTAATAGAAAACGACTGCCACAAATAAATTTGATACGGTTCTTTAATGAAGATGAGAGATGAATATTTCAATTAGAAAACCTACAGAAAAATGAAGGATTAGAACTGAAATTGACTGTCGTTATGATCATCAACACTTGGTCACTTGAACATTTTATATCTTCAATAAGTTTCCAGACTTTTTTTTGTACAGCCGTTTAAAATCGTCGTAGACTCTTGAAAATTCAGTATAGGGTGGAACAATAAAATATCACCTTAGAAAAGATGACATGATTCCATTTCTATTTGATAAAAATCACCTACCTTTTTTTGTTGTAGACCATCTACTAGTTGGCCAGTTGTGTTCAAATCCCAAGGCCGATAGGAGCTTTCTATCATGTTTGAGGTTGAAGGCAGCTACATTGAATAGATGTCAACTACTATATAATCAAGTTAACTGAATTGACTTTTTCAATAAAAGTTTTAAAATAAATATGTCGTCTTGTTTTCTTTAGGGTGATACTTATCGTTCCATCCTTTACTAATATTATTATTCACCGACGAAAGCAGGGAGTCTGCGGGGGATGATGAGGTGTGGGAGGACTAAGGAAGTCAGAACAACAGAGTTGATCGGCCAAATAAAGAATTTCATGGATATAGACCGTCATGTGTCTAGAGACAATAAGTAGACAGTTTGAGGTCAGTGTGGGAACTGTACACACAATTATTCGCAAGGTACTGAAAATGTGGAAGATTTGTAAAGTTTGTCTCAAGGGTACTCAGAAAAGCTCAGAAAGAAAGATGTCATGACAGTAGAGATTGTCGAGCCGATCAATTCCGATCTCAATTCTTGAAGCTTGATCTACTACTAGGACCTAGAGATCAAGAAACAGAGGTCCCAGTGGAAGCACGCTGGCTCTCCCAGACCCAAGGTCAGACAAAGCAAATTCACATAGAAACTTACGAGGATCCTTTTTTTTTTTTTTTTTTTTTGACAGCACGAGCATGATCTACATACACTGAGTTCTCACTGGACAGACAGTCCATAAGGAATATTATGTTGAGATTTTAAGGGAGTTCAGGAAGAGATTCTATTGGAAGAGGGCAGCACTATTGAAATTGAGTCAGTGGCATTTCGACCAGGACAATGCACTAATCCACAACACCATCCTTGTCACAGACTATTTTACCAAGATGAGCATCAAGACAGTTCCTCACCCTCCCTATACCCCAGACCTTGCTCCCTGTGACTTTTGGTTATTCCTTAAGCTTAAATAAAACCTTAGAGGCTGTTGTTAGGAGACAATTGCGAAAATGAGATATGAAAGAGGTTGCGATGAGGGTCATTAACATTAACAGGACTTCCATGGAGCTTTCCAGAATTTGTTGAAACGGTACAAGTGCATTGCAGCTGGAGGACGAGAAGGGATTAGAGTTTCATGCGTGACTATCAACAAAAGTGCCCATACAAAAAAGTCTGGAAACTTATTCAAGGCACCTCATAACTTTTGGAATTTTTAAATCGAGGATCGATAATTTGGGGGATTATTTGGATTATTCAAACTATGGTCTCTTCTTGGATGTTATTTGCACAACGTTTCGGCCAATGTAACCTTCCTCAGCTGCGTCTTGTTGAACTCTAGAATCTGTTCAGAATTTCCAGCGGAAACCTTTAATCTGCGAGAATAGCTTGCTCTCGTTCCGTCAGGTAGAAGTTTAAAGTAATTTGTAATTTTATTCTTAGTATTGCTTGTACTGAGGATTGAACCTTCAACCTCTAGAAGAGTGTCACTTAGAACTGATTATTACTTAGCAGTTATTCTAACATCTTTTCAGCGTCGAGGATAGGGGTTAATGAACATATGGTAATAGTGTAGTAATCGTTAATATAGATTGGATAGAATTTGAATTATTTAAGGGGACGGCTCAACAAGAACTTGTTTACATTGGACTTGAAGGTTACCACATTCTAGTTGTTCGCGAATTAAGCCAGTAGAACAGTATTCCACAGGCAGGCAGTTCTAGGAAAGAAGCTTTGTTCATGGAATCTACGTTTAGATTTAGGCACAGATAGAGAGTGTGGTAAATTGTTGATAGTGGTTGTAACTAGTCGAGTGTTTTTTTTTTTTTGTGAAAGTTTGGCAAGTGGGGGAACCATAGATTGGAGTTCAGACTAGCACTTGCCATGAATATAAGAGCAGAGAAAGGCTTGCAATGTCTTTTCTGTGGTAAAGAGGTTACAAGAAATAAGAAAATGGCATCACCTACTAAGTTTTGAAGTCGGTTTTGAACTATGAAGGTAGAATAGAGCATAGCGAGCAGCTCCCGCCCAGATATGGCAACAGTACTTCATTTTAGAACGTAAAAATAATTCAAATGATTAAAATGTGTTTTTTTCTTTACATTTTTTATGTTAAAAAAGAAATTCAAGAAACGAGAAAAACTTACTCAGTTGGTGCCGTGTTTTCGTCTTGTAAAACAGCAGATATTTCTTCGGTTCTTTGACCCATTTCGGTGTTTTTCAGTTCCTAGACAAAATAGATAATCTTCATGTCACAATAAGAAATATTTCATTATGAATAACTTCGTTTTTAGAGAGCGAGACATTTTTTTTAATTAGTTTTTGGATGTAAGGTTTTTACTTGCCTACCCGCGAAGGCAAATACAAGATTAGTTTTTAATGCGAGAAAAATATAAACAAGTATTTTAATGGAATGTGCTCCAGCAAATTCAAAGCACTTGTATCCCCCTCCCACTCAACATAAATACACATCACAATGCTGACAAGCAGCAAAATCCCACCCCTACACAGTAGAGATCCCTAGATGCTGGAAAGCCTTTACTCAAATAGTTTCTTCCCTTGAACTAATAGACTTCAGAATTCCTTCATGAGCTCCTGCTTCCCTGACTGTACTGACATGCAGATGTTCAAGTGTAATGTGAACAACAGACACCTCGCTCCTCAACTCCCTATATGGTGTCCCTGTAGATTTGATCCCAGAAGTATCCCTTATGTTCAAGTGGCATCATGTTGTTGGGTGGGGGCAGAGTAACAAAAAAAAAAAAAAAAAAAGATGGGTAGGGTCACTAGACAGATAAAAAATTAAAATTGCCCCAGTTTAGAAGGATTTCTCCCTCAACGAGCAAAGACAAAAGACGGTTATGATAGATATTTTATGAGTTGGAATGAGCTTTAATCTTGAAAGAATCAACAGATGGTTTGAATATTGGATGATTTTAAAATAAGGAATCAGATTCAAAAATGTTGGGAATTCTAAAAGATTACCTTCTGACTTTGAAATTCTTTAAAATTATAAAATACTAACTGGACGCCCGACGTTTCCTGGTTGTACAATATGTTTAAACATGATATTTTAATTTATGCAGATTGCATATGTATTATTATAGAATCAATCCTCTATTGAATATATATTATATTACGAGGAATAATTTGTTCGGTGGACTAATCCACAGAAATTCTTTTTTTTAAATAATATCGGTTATCAAATTCTGTCAGCCTTTGTTTAAAACAAAAAATTACTTGATCAATTTATGTGATTTTCGGAATATGACCTCTTTATTCTGTGCCAAGTACATACATCAAAGATATCTGAATTTTTGTTTTGATACTTGTACAGTTTAATTAAGTTTAATCAAGACATTAAAAAAATGAAGATATAAAAAAAAAAAAAGTTATATTGTACGTAGATTATGGAATGAAGTTCTCCGGGAAAAAAAAAAAAAAAAAATTCACTTAATTTGATTAAGTAGTTTTTTTTTTTAACAGTAAAAAAACAATTTGTTATGATACCGAGCAAAAGGTAGTCAGGTTTCAATTTATAGGAAGGAAAGCTAGTATTAAAGATGAGGAGGGAGTGTCTGTGCTTTAAACAGAGTTATCTCCCTCCCCGTGGCATGTTCAAAAAATTCCAAGATGGCTACTTTAATTGCGCTCTCATAAAAACGTGTTTCTCCGCTGTAAAAAAAAAAAAAAAAAAAAAAAAAAAAACTACCCAATCAAATTAAGTGAAATTTTTTTTGAGATCTTCAATACAAAACAGACACATTCAATATAAACCTTTTTTTTCCAATATTTTCATTTTTTAATGTCTTGATTAAACTATACAAGTACCTTCTCTTTTGTTTTTTAACTAAGTAACTCTAAATAAACAATAAAAGTTGTTGGTACTAGTGCACTTATTGATCGATGCTGAAATAACCACATTTAAAAAGCCGTTCTTAACATGGGGAGGGGAGGGTGTTTTGTACCTATTCTGTACTTTAACATTACAATTGAATAAAAAAACCCAAAAAACTTTAAACTCGGAAATACGATTTAAAAAAATAGCGCGGATCAGTAAGTGCACTAGCACCAAGTTGTTTTAAGTATATAATTTAATTTTATATAAAATCTATTTTAATAAATTAAATCAATATATTGGGTGCTTATTTTATTGACAGTTAAATGAAATATGGAGGTTCAAAATTACATGAAAACTTAGGAAAACATTTTTAGTGAAAAATATTAGTATAAACCAAAAGTTATGAAAAATAATTTAATTTTTTTTATTCATGTAACTTCTACTTGTTTATTTTTTGCAAGTTTTGGTATAATGCACTTATATTATTTACCAATAAGTAAGTATATTCATAAGCTTTCTTGCTATTTTATTTTGAACGGTCATATTTCACTTAATTGTCAAAAAAAAACAAGTCAAGCACACAGGATCCCCCTCCACGAATGAACGATTTCAGGGCAAATTTAGCCCTATAATACCCCCAAGGAGGCAACCAGAATTATCTTAGAAAATTTATTCTGGCAAAAATTGATTTTCATCATAACTAATGTTTGTCTAAAATTTGTTTAAAAAATTAAAGAAAATCCAAAGCATAATTATTAAGAAAAATGCAAACAAACGAACAAATGATTTTGATGCAATTTTACCCCAATAATGGCCCCTATGGGTAGGCAACCAGTTATACCAGCAAAAAATTTACTTTTACCATGACTAATGTTTGTACAAAATAAAAAAAAAAAAATATCCAAGGCATGGTTAAGAAAAGTGCGAACAAACGAATGGGAGTGAGTTACTAGGTTCAATCCCTCCTTTGTCGGTGGACCAATAATATATTAGAAAAAAAAAAACCAAAAAAACATTAATGTTAAGAAACGTTACGTAAATTAAACTTTTTATTTTACATTTTTCACTAGATAAAAAAAAAAAAAGAAGCACATTTTGCCATTTAAGATTGTGGCATTGTTTATTTTATCTGATGCTACCATGACCGGAAAACTATGCTGGGGGCTCTGATGCCACCACAGCAGATGAGGACAGCCAGTGTATAATAAGATTCATTTCATATACTAGCAGGGGTGCCCAGTGTTGCACGGTCGTAAAATATGCTTAAATATTATATCTCATTTTACGCAGATTTCATATTTATTATCAGAGTCAATTATTTCATATTATATTGGACAGAGTTTATAGTCATGATTTCAAAAGTAAAGAAAAAAAAAAAAAAAAGGAATGATTTGAGTGCCATCATCTAGAATCAAAACAATTTGATTGATTGGTTATTGATCTGTAATGCTCCAATTTAGTCCGCCACACCTTTATTTGTTCATTCCAAACAAGGAACATTGCTACCTAGATGCAAAGGGCTATATTGGGGGCGCTGATCCCACCAACCTATGCTCGGGGCCCTGATCCCACCATGATCACCAACCTATGCTGGAGGGCCTGATCCCGTTATGATGGGGCCTTTATTTTACCACGACCGTCAACCTAACTTATCCATCAAATAAAGTAAGCACAAACCTGTACAGTTTCTTTTTTTAATTTTTCCACTGCAACAGCATTTCTTTGTACACCATTAGAAACCGTTCCAAGAATTTGTCGAAGAGCTGCCATTTCAACCTGAATCTTCTTCATAGATTTGTCAGTCATTCGACTGATGCTTTCTCGAATTGTTTTTTCATGTTTTATGTGTTTTCTGCAAATAAAAAAAACAAGAATCATAAATTTTGTATTTGATCCATAGTAATCTCGATTAAGAAAAAAAAAAAAAAAAAAAAAACAGCAAAACATAACGGAACAAAAAATTTTTTTCATCTTCATATCATGGCTTGTTATTTTTTTATTTTTTTTTTTGATTGATTGATTAGTATGTAATGCTTCAATTTAGTCCGTCACACCCTTATTTGTTCATCCTAAACAAGGAACATTGCCACAGAGATGTAAAGAGCTACTTTTGTTTAGGAGCCAAATTTATGGGGATGGGGTGTGGTGACAGTTGGTATTCTAAATTGGGGAGTTGAGCACGAATGTTTGTTTACATTTAAATTTATGCATGTTGGCTACAATGAGAGAAACAGAGGGAATTCCAATGGCAAGCAGTCCAAGGAAAGAAGCTATTAGAATAGAAAGTTATCCAGCATCTGGAAGCCAATACAGTGAAGAAGTGAAATTTTGCTGCTAGTTGAGTTTATTGGGGTGGGTGGGTGTTAACGTTGAGGATATACAATTGGAATAAGTTCGTCAAGGCTGGGTGTTAAGTGAAAGAAGGGTGGAGGTGAAAGATGTGGGAAAACTGGAAAGGGAGAAAGATAGAAAGATGGATTGAGAGAGGCTGCAATAAAGGCGGGCTCCCTCTACTGTGCTAGAAAAATTACTCACACCAGAGAGTATCCTTTATCGCTATAAAGCCACAATTTGCCCATGCATGGAGTACTGCTGCCACAACTAGACTGGTTCATCTACCATGAGTCTCTCTCGCTTTTAGAGTTGAAAAAAGGATCTCCAATCTAATAGACTCTACACTACCGACCAAGCTCCAACCTGTCCCATCGCTTCAATGTTGTATTGCACTCCATGTGCTCCGATGAACTCGTAGCACATGTGCTCCCTCGGCGGACATACTACCGAGTAAGCCGACAAGCAGCAAAATCCCACACCTTCACCGTTAAGGTCCGTAGATACTGGAAAGAGTTCGGAATTCCCTAAGTTTCCCACTCTCATCTGTACTAACACGCAAAAGTTTAAATATAATTTAAACAGACATCTTGCTGTTCAATTCCCCACAGTCCACTGTAGACATGATCCCAAATGGTAGTCCCTTACGTCCAAATGTCAATACACCTTATTTGGGATGAAAATTAAGTGTTACACACTTTTTAATCCCTACTATTTTGTTTTTATGGCACTGGACAATGCCAGATAGCCATGCTAGTCCTTTATAAAGAATTCACAAGATTAGTAAATATTTTTTTAAAAATATTTACACAAGTCACATTCCTGACAGGCTTCTGAAACTTGTCCCACCTTATTAATTACTTGCTGTTTGTGTAGTTAAGATTATGTGAAAATAATGTTAAAAACAGTATTTCCCATGCAAGGTTAAAAATTAAGCTGAAAGTGGAAAATTCCAACTGAAGTAAAGTTCAAGATTAGGAATACATGTCAGGCTATGACATCATAAATGCTGAAGTAACAAAGAGATTGCATCAGCCATTACAACAAAAAACAATTAAAAAATAGATGACCTGCAATTGAAAGCATTTTTTTTTTTTTTTTTTACATGGAGGTCACCACTTATCAAGGCCCAGAAGCCACTCTGGGATAAGGGTTATTGTGTGTACAGTAATCAATGGGATAGTATCGTAGAAATAGTTAGTACTGAAGATTTGATAAAGTGTCATTACTTAAAGGAGCGGTTCATCAGGAATTTGTTTGTGTTGGACTTGAAGACATCCAAGTTGAAGTCGGGAGGGAAACAGGCAAGCGGCAGAGAGTTCCACAGGGGTGCACTTCTAAGAAAGAAGCTTTGTTCATGGAATCTACGTTTTGATTTAGGCACAGATAAAGAGTGGGGAAAATTATTAACAGTGGTTTCAGCTAGTCGGGTGTTTTTCTTGAAAGATTGGTGAGGGAGGGACCAGAGAATGGAGCTCAGACAAGCACTTGGCATGGAAATAATGATAAAACAAAGACAAGCTCGCAACGTTTCTTCTGCGGGAGAGAGGTTGCAAGGAAGAGAAAAGGGCATCCTCCACCAAGCCACAAAGTCTATTTTGTATTCTGTCAAGGCAGGATAGGCTGTTTTTAGCAGCTCCTGCCCAGATGTGGCAGCAGTGCTCCATCCTTGGACGTACTTGGCTTTTATATAGATAGAGAATTGCATCATTAGTGAGATATCTTCTGGAGTGGTAGAAGGATCCCACCATTTCCCCAGCGACCTTGGCCACAGACTTGATGTATATGTTTCATTTCAGATTAGGAGTAAAGGTCAAATCCAGAAGCTTATCAAAACATGGGGCCTCCGCAAGACGAGAGCCATCCATTTCAATTGATGCCAGATGAGGATCAGAGCGTTTATGATGTAAAGATAGGAGCTTGGTCTTGGATGCATTCAAGGTAATCAACCACCTCTTCTCCCACTGTACCACGCACTCAAGATCTGAGGAGAGAGAATCAGAGAGAAGATTGTCATTTACGGCTTTTGATGTGTTGCCATAGATAGTTGTGTCATCAGCATAGATGTCAACGATTTTAGTATGTGTTTTGGAAGATCATTAATATAGATCAAAAAAAGAGTTGGGCCCAGGATGGACCCCGAGGGACTCCAGCATTAATACTGTGGGCCTCTGATTTCTGCTCATCAACCACTACTCTTAGTCTCTATCAGAGAGAAATGATTTAATGTTAAATCTATGCCGACAGTAACTATACGAGAGAGTTCGATCAATTTTTACAAGTGGGTGATCATTACCACCTGGAGACTGGAAAGTGGGTGATCATTTTACATTGAATTTATATGCAAAAGTGATTCCTCACTCTAAAATAGTTTTAAAGTTTCTTTTTACTGATAAGAAAGATACATGAAAGTGTAAGTAAATTTCCGAGCAAAGCTGGGTCAGAACAGCTAGCGTATAATAAAATTAATTTTTATAATGTACCGGCCTGGGGTGCCCGGGTGTTTGAAGGTGTGTGTTGAGAAAAAAAAAAAAAAAAAAAAAAGTGGTAGTAGGCAGGCAGACTCGAACCTGTACTGCGAACGAGGAAAAGAATGTGGAAAAAAAAAAAAAAAAGACGTTTTTGCTGTTATGTCAGAAATGATGAAGGTTTGAATTAAGGCTAGTCAATCGAAAAGAGGGGATGACTTTCGAAAATATCAGTGGAAAAAGCGACCCCCCCCCCCTGTAGAAAAGTGCCCAGTTGAGGGTGAAGGAATTCATGTTTTTGGCCAATTTTTAGATATTTGTTGTCCGAAGGGTCAAGCTTAAAAATGATACTGATCTCTTAAAACCGTCATCTTTGTCAAAAGTTTTAGGCAAACATACATACATACATTTAAGCAGACGTGAGATTTATATAGTAGATGAAAAACAAAAAATTTTTAAATAAGAATTGAACTTACTTTAATGGTTCCACACACGATGCTAATTGGCTTGGGAGTTGATTTTCTTTCAAGGCTTTTGAATTACTGAAATTAAAAAATTTCAGAATAGCTCATTTACGATAAATAGATATACAAAGTGAAAATAAAATATAAAATTCAACTCAAATATTAAATTGCAAAAAATTATGAAAAAAAAAAAAAAAAAAAAAGTGGTCCAAATGCCCCCCCCCTTCCTATGTAGTCTCAATAATGAACACGAGAAAAAAAGAAATCTAACACATTTCTATCTCTCTACTCTTCTCCATCCATCTCCTTCCTCTCTCCCAAAGCACTTTTTCATCCAACCAATCCATTCCTCTCCTTGGATATACACACACCCACACAAACAATTGATCTTTATTTCAATTCCTTTAGAAACGAGTCTATGTTCTTTTTAAATAAAACATAACATAAAAAATCACAGAAAAAAAAACAAAAAAAAACCTCTTGACTAAACTTGGCCCAGTTGACCCTCAGAAAATGATTTTTTTTTTTTTTTTTAATTCTAAATATTATATACAGGGCTCTACAGATAAATTTATTTCTAGTTGAACTTTGATAACTAAATATTTCTGTTTACTAACCAAATAGAAAAGTTACTAGCCAAACTTATGGGATTTTTTGGGGGGATGGGGGGGGGGCTGACATCTTCATTCCGTGACAAATACGTACAGCATAAAGGTTTTTCTGTATTTTTTTTTAAATAAGTGTAACTTTAAAAATTAAAAATGTTGAAACTTGAAGGTACAAACATTTAAATTTCTTCAGATGTTTTAAGTAACCTTTGCTTGAAAAAAAAAAAAAAAAAAAAAAAAAAATGTATATTGTTCAATTAAACTTATTGTTTAAATAATTTGCTCACTTTATTAAAAAACTAGCGGGGGTACCCGGCGTTGCCCGAGTGTTTGTTTCCAGGACGGGGGGGGGGGAAGTTTTAAAAAATGTTATGGTAGGTAAGTAGGAAGGATCAAACCCGGAGTCATGAGTAAAAGTAGGAAAATAAAGTGTGAAAAAAAAAAACGAAAAAAAAAAAACAAAAAAAAAACATCTGCAACGTTAACAGTTCGGCCACCAAGAAAAGTCCATTCCAGTTGTTTAGGAAAAAAAAAAAAAAAAAAAAAACGACTATGGTAGGTCGGCGCGAACGTGAAAATATAATGTGAATTGTCCAGCATGCTAATCACTACGCCACAGAGCACTGCAGCTTAGTTTAGTGATTTTAAATAACTTCACATGAAAGAACTACGAAGCCAAACCGGTGTTCTCTTCTCAACTGTTCCTTGTCAACGATCCCCAAACGGTGTTAAGTGGTGGCAGGGGGAGGAGGAATTTATTAGAGAGAAAATATTTTACCACTTCCATTGATCTTAACCGATTTTGGCCGTGACTTCTCGGCAGAAAAAGTATAGAAATCTAAGATTATCGAGGAATTTGAGAAATAATGAGCCTATAACACACCTCAGATATTGTTCTGCCGTTTGTGCATATTATATTTGCATGAAATATCTTGATTTTTAATCCTATTAATGTCAAAATCAGACGGGAAAAAATGAGTTCATTTTATTTATATAGAGATAAAGGTTGAAAAGACATTTTTCACTCGGTAATGAGCTTTTGAAGATCAGTAGAAAAAAAACAATCGCCAAAATATAAGCATTATATCATTTCTAGTTGCCACTTGGAAAAAAAAAAAAAAATCACTTGCAAATGCGACTATTTCATTTGCAATGTAAAGCCCTGTTATATCAGGCAATGTCAATATATGCAAACTTTTTTTTTTTTTTTTTTACTACTTAGCTGAACATATATACTGTCAAGTAATTGTATTTTTGAGATGAGGTGTTTTCATTTATTGAGATTGTCGGACTGACTTCCTCATCGTGGTTGTTATAGTCACAACGTTTCGGCCAAAACATTGTGACTTTAACAACCAAGATGAGGACGTCAGTCTGACAATCTCAATAAATATATACTGTCTTTTATACAGTGAATTTGAAAATAATGTTTTCTATATAAATAAAGCAGTAGATGTACGCATATGTGTGTATACATATTTAACCAATAAACTCCTAAACTACTGGTCACATAACACTGAAATTAACAGGAAACAGTAATTATACACCAAAGATGGTTTATAACTAGGGCTATGACAACAGCATATTCTTTTCCTTGTTCTGATTCTCAGATATATATCCATTGATATCTTATGTTTTTATGTAGTAATGTAGTTCTTAGTTGATCAATTGTGTCTGTGTCGGATATATACTCGAGAGTCAAAATAATGAAATGAATATGCTGTTGTCAGCCCTATTTATTAACAAGTAAAATCTTTGAATGGGTTAGTAACGCCTAGAGAAATTAATAATTTGAAATGCAAAATGTTCATTTCAGCTTGCCGACATTTGTATTATTTTGAGCATGCATAAAACTAATCATAGTTAAAAGTGGTTTAACTTTATAACTTTCTTATCTATTGCATTAGCTCAAATGGTAGCGAACACAGCTGAAACGCTAAATGTTTTGATTTCAAATGTAGCTGATGGCACACAAGTCCTTTTTTTTAAACTTTTGAAATCAGTACTACATATATAGTCTTGGAAGTTTTTTTAACCTTGAAAACTAAAAAAAAATATTTTTAATGTTTAATTTATTTTGTTGGGAAATTATTTTGTTAGTAAATCATTTAATTTTCTGCAAACACTGAATCAAGTTGCTTTCTCAAATGCACAATAGTCCTTTTAAGGATCATCAGTTGTTTACCATGAAACACCGTTTTCAGGATTTACTGTTAGTGATCTGGCAAGGCCACAGGGGAGACAATCCAAGTAAAGAAAAACTTTAGACAAAACTCATCCCGAAGCAGCAAAACTGAAGCTAGCCTGTCGGGACACACACTAACTAACACACACACACAGGCAAATTTGGGCGTATTTTATTGGTTTGAAAATTTAGGTTCTTTTTTACCAATTGTCATAAAATTTTAACCACAGAATAGTATCATAATCTTCAAAAAGTCTACAAATTTTCATGTAGTTTCGTCTCATAGAACCAAAGACATGAGCATTTCAATATTCAATTTGGCTAAGAGTATACACACACACACACACACACACAACCTTTCTTGGCAATTTTAAAAGTTCAAAATCTCAGCAACTATTGATCAGAATTTAAAAATGAAGGCTTATTCGAAAGCTAATGACCTGAATTGTGTAGTGGGCTATGTGACATTTGACCTTAAGGTCGCATATTAAGAGGATCATCAAGAGCTTAGTTTTGGCACTTTTTTACAGCCATAAAATGTTTTGGTTAAGGTGCAGTATCTTTCCACCCTCAAAAAATCCTTTAAAATTACCATTATTAAAAGTTTCCGAGAGTTCTGAAAATGAAAATAAGGTTTAAAATTCCAGGAAATGAGTAGTTTCCATAATATGAAGAAATTATAGTTTCAAAAAGTGGGAGATCACTTTTCTGTATTAATTTAACATAAAATGAGCACCCACTTTATGGACACATTTTAGGAGAGGGGGGGGGGGGAATTGTAGCCTGAGATACCCCCCCCCCCAAAGTTTTCTATAGGTTGTCAGATGTGTTGAAGACTAATCTTGCATTTAAATTTTCTGCAAATCTGTATTTTTCCAGTTATTAAGTAAAAATATGTGCGCTTAGCGTACAACAATGGTCACCATTTATAACAAAGAATAATATTGCTTAATACACAGAAAAATACTTATTTACAGAAAATTTAAATGCAATGTTTTCAGCAAACCTATAGAAAGCAAGTTTTTAAAGTATGTTTTATGTTGATCTACCAGGTCACACTTAGCAAACCAAATAAACACCACCCCTAAATAAAAAAAAGAAAAACAGACCCCCGCTCCCCCAAAAAGGTGGCTATAAAATGGGTGTTCATTTTATGTTAAATTATTATACAAAAGTGATCCCCCACTTTGAAACTAAATTTCTTCATATCGTGGAAATTACTAGTTTCCTGGAATTTTAAACGTCATTTTCGTTTTCAGCATCCTCTAAAACCTATAATAGTGGCAATTTTAAGTATTTTTTTTTAGGGTGGAAATACTGTACCTTTACCAATGTTTCAATCATAGTCATTTGTTTTCCTAGTTTTGCATAGGAATTACAAAATATCTGATATTGCCCCAAAATTTCTCGTCTTGATACAGGGGAGACTAAAACTTGCTGCGATTGTTTCAAATGATCTGAAACAACAGCAACGGGAGACTTGATTCCAAATGTTTCTCATGTTATATCGCCCCTCTTTGATTTTCATACATAAAATAAATTTCACACTGTATAAGGATTATTTAATACTGGAACTATTTATAATCATACCCTATTCCCAAAAGAGGGGAGATAGAATATATGAGAAATATTTGGAATCAAGTCTCCCCTTGCTGTTATTTAAGATCATCTGAAACCATAGCAGCAAGTTTTAGTCTCCCCTCCATCAAGGCAGAGGTTTTGGGGAGATATATATATATATATATATAAATAAATAAAATGGTTGTGTAGAGTGGTTTCCTAGATGTAAATCCAATGAAACCCACATGATTATTAAAGAGCGCTCAATGGACAGAGCTGGTGCATAGTCTATTTATTATACAAACATCATTGGTTACATATGTGCATACATGTTCCAGTGAAATCTCAATTCAAAGAGACTACCTCATCAGACCAAAAATGGGTCGATATTGAAACGTGTATATATATATATATATATATATTGCTGTTATCATTGGCAGAACTCAGATACGAGTAGACATTTTGCTCATTAGGATTGAGCCAGCCCCAGTTACAAAGTGTTTTAGGTGATCCACGAGGCACAAGTTTGTATCGCACACACTTCAGATGTCACCATCTGCTGTGGCAAACAGGTGCTTGACATACAGGTTCAGGAAGGCATCTTGCAGCAGGTTGCCAGTACACCATTACATATAGTATCGTCTTGTCGCCTACCCACCAGGCAAGTTTATTCATGGGGTGCACCTCCACCATCAAATTAAACGTGCCTCCAGATATCAACCTGGAAATTTCTATGATTTGATGCGGTACATACATTGCCTAGCTTTCTCAAATGGTCACCCATCTGGTAGTGGCCAGGCTCAACGTTTCTTAACTTCGGTGATCCAGTAAGAACTGTTTCAATTTGGAATACAATACAGAAATAAACCAGTGAAACCGTATTCTTTACGATTTTGAAGATAGCAACAAAAAATAAATAAAAGAATATCACAAAATGGCTAAAAAGCATTTTAAAATAAAATTAGTGACTTATCTCTATATAAATAAAATTAACTCATTTTTTCCCGTCTGATTTTGACATTAATAGGATTAAAAATCAAGATATTTCATGCAAATATAATATGCACAAACGGCAGAACAATATCTGAGGTGTGTTATAGGCTCATTATTTCTCAAATTCCTCGATAATCTTAGATTTCTATACTTTTTCTGCTGAGAAGTCACGGCCAAAATCGGTTAAGATCAATGGAAGTGGTAAAATATTTTCTCTCTAATAAATTCCTCCTCCCCCTGCCACCACTTAACACCGTTTGGGGATCGTTCACAAGGAACAGTTGAGAAGAGAACACCGGTTTGGCTTCGTAGTTCTTTCATGTGAAGTTATTTAAAATCACTAAACTAAGCTGCAGTGCTCTGTGGCGTAGTGGTTAGCGTGCTGGACAATTCACATTATATTTTCACGTTCGCGCCGACCTACCGTAGTCGTTTTTTTTTTTTTCCTAAACAACTGGAATGGACTTTTCTTGGTGGCCGAACTGTTAACGTTGCAGATGTTTTTTTTTTGTTTTTTTTCACACTTTATTTTCCTACTTTTACTCATGACTCCGGGTTTGATCCTTCCTACTTACCTACCATAACATTTTTAACCCCCCCCCCCCGTCCCGGAAACAAACACTCGGGCAACGCCGGGTACCCCCGCTAGTTTAAAATAAAATAAATAAAAATAATAAAGCAGAACTTGTCACTCTGCACAAAGAACTTAAAGTGCTCAAAACTCATAGAAAATGAGAATTTATTAGTGAACCAAACATCTTGGGAGAGTAAATTTAATTCCAATGATAGAACATAAATACTCTGGATGGGGAGAAAAAAAAAAATTCAAAATGATTAACACGTGAATACTACAGACAATCAGGGAAGATTGTAAGTAAGAAATAATTTAGTATTTATATTTGCAGGTACTTACATTTGTTTTCCATTTTGTCCAGTGCCATCTAGAGGAAAAAAAAAAAAAAAAAAAAAAAAAAAAAAAAAAAATCAATGTTAGTTTCAAAAAAAAAAAAAAAAAAAAAAAAGAATGGTTCTTATCTAGAATAGTACATAAATGTTTTTTTTTTTTTTTTTAATAAAGAAAATCATTTTTTTCTTATGCTTTTAATAGTAAATTGTAGTTATTACATAGCTTATTTTGATCTCAGTAGTTTGAATTGAGTCATTTTGTCCTTATTTATCAAATACGATGTCCTACTCCGCCATAAAATTTGATTACACTAATTAATTTACATTATTTTTGGAATATGATATTTTCATCCCATAACGGTCACATCTATATATATAAAAGCGAAAATGTGTGTATGTATTTTGGCTTTTTGTGTATGTCCAAGAAAGGCTTTTTTCAGAGAAGCGCTTGGTCGGCTCACAACTTCTTAAAACTTTTTATATCACATAAATCATAATATCTCCGAGTTAATGGAGCTCGCCTGGCTATTTAATTTGCTCGACTACAGGAAGATAAATATTCAACAGTTTTCGCTCGCCGCATGTGGATTAGGCTTTTTCCTATAATAAAAGCGACACTAATTCTGGCGGTATTTTTCTGGTCGCCATCGCTGGAAATGTCCGAAAGCAATCAGCTTTGATCAATGTGGAAATATTTTCCTTATATCAGACAATTGCTATTCAAATTGGACAAAGGGGAACTGGTCCCCCCCCCTCTCCCTCAACATCTTGGGAAAATAAAAATAAAAACACCGCAGTCAAAGTTGACCTCACTAAGTCATTAAAACGTGCACCTGCAAATTCTAAGTAATTAAATAAATTCAAACGCATTTCCGATAGTATGTTGTGGTGGCCCAATGGTTAACATCACGTTTTTTTTTTTCACACTTTAATTTCTAACTTCGCCTCAAGGGTTCGAGTTCGATCCTCATACTCAACTACCAAAAGTTCTCTCATGACAAGTTCACTTCTACGCATGTGCAAATGATGCCGGAACATGATTTAGTTTAAATATTAAAAAAAACAAACCAATTTCGTCAACGTCATCTTAACTCACTTGATTAAAGGTCAGCGTCACTATCTAAAGGTTGTAAGTTCGGATTGTGGTGTGAGGTGTCTTTTTTCTTTTTTCGATTTAAATTTTAATATTGAAATAGGGTTATTTAAGCCATTTTTCACGGTCTATGTTTTTTTTGGTTAAGTTTTAACGTTCATTTTTGTGTTTTTCTTCCATCACATTCGCGTTTTCTTTTTTTGTTTTTCTGATTTTTACATTTAACATTGTTCGTTTTCCTTACGTTAGTTTTTTTTTTTATTTTTTTAAGTTTTAACATTTTTTTTTTATATATAATATTTAAACAAATAAAAAATATTTAATAATTTAATATTTAAAAATATTTACTTTGCTTATTCTTATGTTTTGATTACCCCTCCCCCCCGATAGTACATCATAAAACTTAAAAATTATAATTTTGACATGACAGGTATGTAATAGCGTTTTACCTGAACTGTATTTGTTGTAAAACAATATACTGCACAAGCACTAAAGTTTTTATAATCCTAACAGTATTCACACTTTCTCAAAGAGAGGAGGAGGAAGATTTAATATAGTGACAAGTGTTTTAGATGGAAAATGAAACACCACTATAAAACGCGGCACAATTGTGACTTAACAAGATGTATCAACCCTATTACATCAAAAGTTGAAATCACCTGATATTCCTGCAGACACTTTGGGGTCAACACCACCTAAACCTTTAGAAGCCACTTGTGTAGTTGGAATGCTGCCAGTTATGGACGTCGGTGCCGCTGATAAGAAACTTGTCCCAAACCCTGTGCTACTACTTCCAAGAGTTGGCGCTAAAAATAAAAAAAAAATTTAAAAAAAAAAAAAAAAGGGGAAAACATTAACGTTACCAAATAAGAACTCAAAATTTATCAAAACAAACACTTATTTCATGACCACATAACGGAATTCAATTTACCTGTGACCCATTGGGTCCTTTGAGTTATTTTCAATAGCAATTGTTACTCTGTAAATTCAACTTTTCTTTCCTGGGTCCTGCTAAATATGTAAGCACGCTTTATTTTAGATCCAACACAGTATTAAATAATTAAAAATACATTTAAATCACAAAAAAGTAACCTAATATTGGAAACAGAAACAAGCGTGTGATCACTGATTAACACTGATAAACAAATGTCACTGAAATCATAGGCAACAAAGTGTTTGGCAAAAATGTACAGTAGCTTATGTTACAGACTTAGTGTATCATTAAGGTAAGTGTATGTAGTTCCAACTATAGATGAAAAAAGGACAGTGTATATTATTCAATTGGAATTCATTATTGAGATGAGTATTATTTTATTAATTTATTTATTGCGGACTATTATCCTCATCTTAGTTGTTTTTTCATGACATTTCGGCCAACTATTCCTCTGGCCTTCGTCAGGTGGTAACCGCGACGGGATAGAAACTCCGAATCTCCTAACTGCATTCTCAGCAATTACTGCCATCCACGGTTCCAGGTGAGAATTGTCTGAAGAGAGCGGTTTCAAGCCTACCCAAAGCCGGCCAGAGGCTTACTTGGCCAAAACGTGGCGAGACGACAATAACTATGGATGGCAGTAATTGCTGAGAATGCAGTTAGGAGATTCGGAGTTCCTATCCAGTCGCGGTTACCATGTCAGAAGGCCAGAGGAATAGTTGGCCGTAACGTTGTGAAACAACTTTTTTTTTTACAAAAGAGGCCGTTCAAGGAAAAGGGTTAAAGAGTATACAGTAGAAATTGGACAATATAGTAATCGTTAGTAATGGAAATTCGGTAAATTTTTTAACTTGCATAGAACGGCTCATCAAAAACTTGTTTACGTTAGACTTGAAGACAACCATATTGTAGTCAGCTGGAAAGCAGCGACACGGAAGACAATTCCACAGGCGTGCAGTTCTAAGGAAGAAGCTTTGTTCATGGAATCTATGATTAGGTTTAGGCACAGATAAAGAGTGGGGGAAATTATTGATAGTGTTTTCTGCTAGACGGGTGTTTCTTGTGAAAGTTTTGCGAGGGGGCCATAGATTGAAGCTCAGTTGAGCACGTGCCATGAAAATAACGATAAAGCAGAGACAAACTTGCAATATCTCTTCCGTGAGAAAGAGGTTACAGGGAAGAGAAAAGGACATCCCCTACGAGGCTACGAAGTCTATTTTGAACTCATCTAAGTCCTTTCTAGCATCTGTTGTTTTGCTTCTTTCATTTTACTATATGAACGCATACCCTTGACGTTATTTTCACGTTGCCTACGCACAGTTCAAACATTTCAAAATACAACCGCTAGATACAACACGCGGCTCTTTACAAACAGACTTTTCTTTCTCAAACTTTACAACATGGCAAAGAGGGGAAGAAAAAAAAAAAAAAAAAGAAACAAAACCACACACTGAAGATGGTTGGTTGTTTTTTGTTTTTTTTTATGGCATATCAACCCTTTTCGGGTTATTTAATGTCAAATCCAAAGATTTTGAAGAAAACTATTTTAATAGAATATATTTGTTGTTTTCAAGTTGGTTTCTATAGTTGGGACCCTAACAGGTACTACCACTCCGGGTCAGAATGGACCTGGGAGCAATGGTAATTAAAGGGTGGCTCCACACTCCCCAAAAGCCCGCAAGCTGGGGCCTCACCACTGTATATAGTTTAAGGTCATATCCAGGACCACTGAAAATGGAGTATATCTCTGAAATATATTTGTGATAAATTTTAAACAAGTAAAATATTTATTTTCTTGATATTATATTGTGATTTGGCTTTCAAGCACACTTGATGCGCATTTCATTTTATTCAAATTGAAACGTTTCTACATGAACTCATACCCTTGACGTATATGTGACTTAAGATTTTCATTGAAGATTTAAAAAAATATGTTCAATAAAAAAGAATGCGTTATTGGCAAAATGATGTGTAATTCGAGTATTTAGTTTTGCATCTGTTTCTTAAAACACGTTTTTAATTTCTTTAAAATATTATTTAGAAAATATAAATCAACTTACAATTATGTGTAAACTGGAATTTTTTTTTTTTTTTTTTTTTCAGTTTATGTGTGACAATGACGGATTAGAAAAACAAAACAAAAAAAAAAAAACGACTGATATGCGATGAAAACATATTTCAAAATTCAGATGGTGGACAAGGCAACAGAAGTAAAAAAAAAAAAAAAAAAAAAGAAGAAAAAAATTTGTAGAAAGAACACAATGTAAACAGTGTTAATGGTTCGTAAAAGGTTGTAAAAGAAAACGGATTGATAAGAAATAGTCATGGTTCTTTGTAAAATACAATTTATTGAATTATTTTCGACTATAGACATTACGCGGAATCTGGCAAAAAACACAATCTAGGTCATAATGCAACCACTATTTATCACATTTTGTTTGGTAGGATGGTTGTTTTAAAGTATATCTACAACTTGGGGCTTATTTAATGCGGAATCTATAATTTTAGAGAAAGATTTTGTGCTTTATGTTCTTTATATCTTCAGATAATCATTCAGGGTTTAGGGTTAGCTTAGTTGTATTTAACAGGAAACACGACAATTAGAAGAACAAAAATATAAAAATGTGGATTTATAAGACCAAAAAATCCAACCTTGATTACCCTTTGGGATCTGTGGCGCAGTGGATAGAGATGCGGAATATCTATAATTCCAGGTGAGTATTGTCTGGCGGTAGCAGGTTCAATCCCACCCAAAGCCGGTCAAAGGATTAGATGGCCAAACCGTGGTGAGATGACAATTATTGAAGGAGGCAGTAATTGCTGTGGATGTAGTTTGAGGATTTTATATTTCTATCCCGTCGCAGTTAACCTGACGAAGGCGGGAGGAATAATTGACCGAAACGTCATGAAAACAACTAGAAAATGGGGATAATAGTCCAAATAATTAAATAAAAAATTTGTTTTTGATTTTGCAAAAAATAATTTAGTTTTGGAAAACAAAACAAAAAAAACATCAATGTTTGGTGCATTTTTGGTTAGGAAATCTGTACTTTCAAACAGCTTGATTTGGTAGCACCAGACGTCTAAACAGGTATTACAACTGCGGGCCAAAGAGGACCTGGTAACTAAGGGGTCACTACACACAACCCCAACATGTGGCCTCATCACTGAATGTCTTAAGGTCATACCCAGGATCTATTACACTTTGATCTTATTCGAAAATTTTCATAAACTACAATATATCTTTGAAGACATTCTACTTGCATAACGCCGAATAGCAATTACGTTTCTGACTTTTTGATTAATTAAATTAATATTACTTGGATTATACGGACTACTGTTCTCATCTTGAATGTGCTTCTTAACATTTAGGCCGATGTAACCTCTGACTTTCTTTATTTAAAATTATATTGTTGGATTAAAAAAAATTTTTTTTAAATACTGGTACTCTATAATGGTAAATAGTAAGATTGTACATCTAAAATCAAAAATAGGTTTAAGGCTAAAAAAATTCAGACCATGGTGTAATAAAGTACTTTGTATAAATTCAGTTGTAAGTTGCAACTTTTCTAAGGTTTAATTCTCAGTGCGGGCGACACTCAAATTACAATTGCGAATTACTTAGGACTTCTACCCAATCAAATTACAATTGCGAATTACTTAGGACTTCTACCCAATCAAATTACAATTGCGAATTACTTAGGACTTCTACCCAATCAAATTACAATTGCGAATTACTTAGGACTTCTACCCAATCAAATTACAATTGCGAATTACTTAGGACTTCTACCCAATCAAATTACAATTGCGAATTACTTAGGACTTCTACCCAATCAAATTACAATTGCGAATTACTTAGGACTTCTACCCAATCAAATTACAATTGCGAATTACTTAGGACTTCTACCCAATCAAATTACAATTGCGAATTACTTAGGACTTCTACCCAATCATGGCTTATGAACAAGAGTATGATACCCTGTGGATTAAATTCTGTGCAGATTTCAGAGTTCCACAAGATAATCTAAAGGAGGCCAGAGGTACTATTAATTGAAAACCTGAAAATAAGATTTAAATAAACTAAATACAAATCATCCTTATCAAAAATACAGATTCCATGTAAATGCGGAGTACAAAGTTTAGAAGAAAAACACTAATACAGTAAGCCCAGGAGTCCGGCCAGGGACCCTCTCAAACCCCAGGAGTCCGGCCAGGGACCCTCTCAAAGCCCAGAAGTCCGGCCAGGGACCCTCTCAAAGCCCAGGAGTCTGGCCAGGGACCCTCTCAAAGCCCAGGAGTCCGGCCAGGAACCTTCTCAAAGTGGAACTCTCAATTTTTGGAATTCTAATAAATTGAAGTTAATCTTTAGACCGTCTGACACTGCAACTCTGGTACCAATTTCAAATTCTGTTAGTTCTATGGAACCACCTTCACTAGTGCTGTTGGCAACATTCATGTGGTCTCACACATAAGTACATGATTCTAGAAAGAACTGAGAAAAAAATCCTAACAGAATCGAATCTGTCAAAATAGTCATACGATACAGTTTCATATGATATTTGGTTTAGTCACACCCTTCGATGACACCCAGTTGACTTCCTCCATGCACCACCAGACTGGAAGAAATGATGTGGCCAATTGAAAACCTAGCTCAGAACGATAAAGCAGGATGCCGAGTTGATTCTGGGCCCTTATTTTTATGGGATCCGTTGCTGGAACCATGAACGGCTTGCACACATAATGGACACAGCCTTGGATCGCCAGGCTTGGTCAGCCAGTGTTAGAGACATGGTGAACGTGTTGTAAACAGCTGGTCCAATCGACTCAAGATGAATGGTGCAACTATTACTTTATAATATTTACACTTTAGCTCAATATCTTTTTATTGGAATTCTTTGAGAGGAGTAATTTGTATATTTATTTGTGGATTGTTATCCTCATCTTCCTTGTTTCACCCCGTTTCGGCCAACTCATCCGCTGGCCTTCATGTGATTAACCGTGACCGGATAGGAATGCCGAGTCTTATAACTTTATCCCCAGTAATTACTGCCTTCCATAGTTGTTGTCTCTCATCACGTTTGGACCAACTAATCCTCTGTAACCGCTATTTTAAAACATTGCTCACCGGGAACCACAGAGAGTCCACGCCTCTATCTACTGCATCACAGATCCTAAAAGGCTGGTTTTCCATCATCGGGTTTGTACCAAATACTATTATATATATATATTTTTTTTTTTTTTTTTTACATTGGAATCATTTGAAATTAGTAATTTTTGTAATCATTTTTTTTTTTTTTTTTGTGGACTATTATTCTCACCTTCACAGTTGCTGTTGTTGCACCCCATTTCGGCCAACTCATCCTCTGGCCTCCTTCAGGTGATTAACCACGAAGGGATAGGAATGGGGAGTCTTGTAATAGTATCACCAGTAATTACTGCCTTTCATATTTGTTATCTTACCATGTTTTGGCAAACTGGTCTGCTTTTTGGTTAGGACTGAAACCGCTATCTTCAGACAATGCTCACCTGGAACCGTAGCAACGCAACACCTCTCTCCACTGCGTCATGGGCACCAAACAACAACTATGGAAGACAGTAATTACTGGGGATATAGTTACAAGACTCAGCATTCCTATCCCTTCACAGTTAATAACCTGAAGAAGACCAGAGGATGAGTTGACCGAAACGCGGTGAAACAACAACAGCAACTATAAAGACAAGTTTATCGGAATAGAAAAGACAGGAATTAAACACATCATAGTTGCTGCCATACAGCAATTGAACATCCATAAGTCTACCTACTTCTTCACTTAGAATTAGAAATAAAATAAAACATTATATGATTGGATTTGTTGCAATATTTTTGACAATTTTATTGGGTATAATCAAAGATTATTGTCCAATTTCTACTGTACACTCTTTAACCCTTATCCTAGAGTGGCCTCTTGGCCTTGATAAGTGAGGATGCATATATATATATATATATATATATATAAAATAAAATAAAAAAATTAAAAAAAAATGATTTGGACAATTACATTTATAGCCAGGGGTGATAAAAATGAACCAATCAGATACCAGAATTGCTGTATAAAATATATTGAATCTCTTTGAAGTTCTCAGTTATAGCTTTTTGATTTGACATGAGAAGGGTGTCACTGCTGATCCTGACTGGATTAATACTATCATTCTTTTCAAATGGCTCTCATCTTCAGGAGGCCTCTAGTTTTGACAAGCTTCTTGGCTTGACCATTACTCCTGATCTTAAATGGAACAAGTACATCAAATCTGTTGCCAAGGCCGCTGGAAAAATGGTGGGATCTTTCTATCGATCCGGTAGATATCTCACTGCTGATGCTATTCTCTATCTATATAAGAGCCAGGTACGTCCAAGGATGGAATACTGTTGCCACATCTGGGCAGGAGCTGCTAGAAAGGACTTGGCCTGCCTTGATAGAGTTCAAAATAGACTTCGTAGCCTCGTAGGAGATGTCCTTTTCTCTTCCTTGCAACCTCTATCTCACAGAAGAGATGTTGCGAGTTTGTCTCTGATGTATCGTTATTTTCATGGAAAGTGTTCGACTGAGCTTCAATCTATGGTCCCCCCTCGCCAAACTTTCACAAGAAACACCCGTCTAGCTGTAAACACTATCAATAATTCCCCCACTCTTTATCTATGCCTAAACCTAAACGTAGATTCCATGAACAAAGCTTCTTTCTTAGAACTGCACGCCTGTGGAATTGTCTTCCGTTTTGCTGCTTTCCGGCTGACTATAATATGGTCGTCTTTAAGTCTAACGTAAATAAGTTCTTGATGAGCCGTTCCATATAAGTTATCAAATTTACCAAATTTTCATTACTAATGATTACTATATTGTCAAATTTCTACTGTACACTCTTTAACCCTTATCCTTGAGTGGCCTCTTGGCCTTGATAATGTGGTGATGCCTATGTAAAAAAAAAAAAAAAAAAAAAAAAAAAAAAAAAATCAAAGCTTCTCTTCATTATGTTGATGCTATTTTTTTTTGTTTAGGACAACTACATTTACTATTCGTAATTAGATAATTTTCTTTTCTTTACGATAGAATTATTTCTTTCGCCATCTCTTTTTTGGATCATTTTTCTATTACAAAAACAGATCTCTACTGAAGAGGAGTAAACAATTTAAAAAAAAAAAAAAAAAAAATACAAACCAGTTGTCGTCTTTGAAAAAGAAAATCCGCTAAATGATGAAGTTGTCGTCGTCGTTATTGTTCCCAAGCTACTAGTAGTTTGCGGTCCAAATGAAAAGTTCGAAGTCAATCCAGTGTTAGCTGTTGGAGCCACACTGCTTTGTGGTTTAAAACCCAAAAGTCCACCAGTTGAAGCTTGGGTAGATGGTGTGCCAAACGTTGGCGCAGATGATGCCGGTGTACTACCAAATGAAAATCCTGTACTTCCAGTTGCTGTCGGGGCTGCAGCAGCAGGGGTTGTACTTGTGGCAGTTGATGTTCCAAACATCGATCCACCACGGTTTGCTGTAGCGGCTGCATTTCCTAATGAAAAGCCACTTGCAGCTGGTGCGGTTGTGTTCCCTAATGAAAAGCCGCTACTTGGAGTTGCGGCTGGTGTATTCCCAAATGAAAACCCACCGCTTGGGGTTGCAGCTGGTGTGCTGCCAAATGAAAATCCGCCACTTGGGGCTGGGGCTGCGGCTGGTGTTGCTGTATTACCAAATGAAAATGTCCCAGTTGAAGGTGCTGTTGCAGGTTTTGCAGCCGTCTGATTGCCAAATGATAATCCGCCAGCTGAAGGAGTTGTGCTCGTATTTGCAGCACCAAAAGAAAAACCACCTAGGAGAAAAACAAAATAATAAGTTATGTTGGATTCTATAAATAAAACTAGCAGGCCACTTGGTGTTGCCTGGTTATAAAATCTATTTAATTTAGTATTACAAGTTGATTTTTTCCTTTTTAGATAATTACTATTTTATCAACTTGCATGAAAAGAGCTATGTAAAAGATGCTTACAACCATTTGAATTATGCAAATACCACCAGTAGTTCAAAAGTTATGAGAATTTCAAGTGCCAAAACTTATGCTTTTCCGTGGACATTTTTCTTTAGAAAAAGTGGGCTAAATTACGGACCTCAACATTAAGAAATTCGGTAATTTTGCTACCATTTATTTATTTTTCAAGCTATTCTCATGAAACTTGGCACTCTTATGTAAAATCGTGTGCTCTTTCTGATTATGCAGTCAAATCTGATGAATCTTTACCATAATCCATGAATTATAAATTAAGCTGTACAAATTTCAATTTTTTTTTTAAACTGGCACATGGTATCATACAGTGGGTGTCTATTCATGAACAAAACTAAGTATTATAGTGGTATTTAAATATAGCGTTATTGAGAGTTGACAGGTATAGACATTCAAATTTCTTCAGATGTTTTTTTTTTTTTAAACAGCCTTCATTAAAAAAAAAAATGTTGCTCTATTAAAACTTTAATTGTTTAAATAATTCAATTTTGTTCGTTTTATTAAAAAATAAAAAAAAGGTTGAAAAGATACTTTTTACTCGATAATGAGCTTTGGAAGATTACCTGCGGGGGGGGGGGGAAACAAAAAAACAATTGATAAAAGACAAGCATTTTATTATTTCTAGTCACCCACATGGAAAAAAAAATCATTCGCAAATGTGACCATTTCACTCACAGCGTAAAGCTCTGTCCATGTAAATTTTGTATTTATTAATACAGAGCTAATTCTCTATTAATTATTATCCTGTATTGTTACATGAAAGTAAATGTCAATAAGATATATTAGATAAGTGAAAATGACATTAGGAAAAGGTTAGAATCGAACCCTGTAGGCAAGTGTTAAAGATAATAGATAATGGAATGTTAGAAATTAAGTCCATTGTTAATTCTATTAGAAATAGTTAAATATTGTTAATTCTATTAGAAATAGTTAAATATTGTTAATTCTATTAGAAATAGTTAAATATTGTTAATTCTATTAGAAATAGTTAAATATTGTTAATTCTATTAGAAATAGTTAAATATTGTTAATTCTATTAGAAATAGTTAAATATTGTTAATTCTATTAGAAATAGTTAAATATTGTTAATTCTATTAGAAATAGTTAAATATTGTTAATTCTATTAGAAATAGTTAAATATTGTTAATTCTATTAGAAATAGTTAAATATTGTTAATTCTATTAGAAATAGTTAAATATTGTTAATTCTATTAGAAATAGTTAAATATTGTTAATTCTATTAGAAATAGTTAAATATTGTTAATTCTATTAGAAATAGTTAAATATTGTTAATTCTATTAGAAATAGTTAAATATTGTTAATTCTATTAGAAATAGTTAAATATTGTTAATTCTATTAGAAATAGTTAAATATTGTTAATTCTATTAGAAATAGTTAAATATTGTTAATTCTATTAGAAATAGTTAAATATTGTTAATTCTATTAGAAATAGTTAAATATTGTTAATTCTATTAGAAATAGTTAAATATTGTTAATTCTATTAGAAATAGTTAAATATTGTTAATTCTATTAGAAATAGTTAAATATTGTTAATTCTATTAGAAATAGTTAAATATTGTTAATTCTATTAGAAATAGTTAAATATTGTTAATTCTATTAGAAATAGTTAAATATTGTTTATGTCGGAAAAAAAGAGTCGATTGTCCATTCTTTTAGAAATTTGGATATTAAATATATCAGTTAAAAGAATGGACGATGTGAGTTTAATTTATATTGTTTAAAAATAGGTTAGAATTAGACTGAGGATTCTTTGTTTGCCAAAACTGTTTGGACAATCATTTGTAAATCCATGTGATATAGTCACGTTGGTAAACACACTTTTGACGTCATAAAGGAGATTTCTCAATATAGAAACCTGAGGGTTCGAAGTTAGAGTGGATGAGATATTCAGAGCAGATCACACATGGTGATAGTCAGTTGGAGAGGAGAGCCCCTTAGAAGTAAAGGGAGGAAAATAGACCATGTAAATCAAAGTTTGAATTCCTGACATCACCGATCGGTCGACTGAAGAATAAAGAAACCAACTATGTAACTGTTTCGTGTCGTCATTCCTTACAACCAGAGAAGGTAGATGTGTTTATCATCTTGTAACAAACTCTTGTACAACCCTTCCAAGTATTATGTGTCCTCCCCATCATCACGATAATGTGGCCGCTCCTGTGTTAATAAGAACTGTTATAAATGTTTCTCCCTTCATCACCATCATTATTCATGTATTATGAATCCCCCGTTATATATGTACCCGTTAAGGTCTCCCAATACGAGCCCCCTGCTACACAACAGTATGCATTATCTTGTAATAGTGATTTCAAAAGTTAAAGACAAAATTTTTTTTTTAAAACATGACTTTGGGTGCCATCAGCTGAAATCGAAACCAAAACACATACCTCTCCAGCATTATTAGTTACCATCTGAGCTAACAAATGAATATCAGAACTTTAAAAATCAACCGCTTTAATGCATAAATGTATCTTTGCACATGTGTGCAAGATTTACATTTAGTTGATATATGCCTGCCAAGTTCCAATTTTCTTTCCAATTTTGAACCCCTAGCAGCTTCTTTTACCAGCTAAAAACTCAAATCAAATTTGTTCCAGACTCAAATCGTTTATATGTTTGTAGACTAACAATTGACAGAGTAGCTTGGTAGAAACCGTTTCTCACACAAACGGACAAGGTCACTTGTATGTATGTATGTATGTATGTATATATGGTACTCTTGAGGCAGATAGTACTGGTCACCGGCGACTAAACTGGTTCCCCCACCAGACTTGTTTGGTGAGGAGGGTGGCTAGTCTCCCTGAAGGATTAAAAACAAGACCTTCCAAAGGGCGAATGAACTCTTTCTGGGTCAACGGCCAACTAGCACTGTGTATATTTGTGTGTGTGTGTATATATGTGTATTGGGGTAGAGAGGGCTCTCGTAAGCCGTGGTGAAGGCAACCTTTCTAGGAGAAGCAAATCTGATTTAAAAAACCATAAAGCGGAAGACCAGTACCCGCATTAAGCTGGTCTGCAGTTTAATTTGTTGCTGGCTATCTTGCTCTTGCTTGTTGCTGGATCTCAACATTTTGAACCGAGAGAGAGACTTAGCTGTCGTACAAAGCTAAGACTCTGTAACATCATATTTGTATAGATACTCCCTCAGACATTTGGGCTCATGGATTTTAAATGTCTGAGGGAGTGGCACTCGTCTGAAAAGACGTTGCAATCATCATGGTACTCTTACATAATTTGACCCGAATTCTCGTGAATTCCCGTCAAGCATGGATCGGGCGAGACCGGCAATCATTAGTGTAAGCCGAGCGTTGTTCAAATGTTGAAACGCTAACTAGACTTTTTATTTTATTTATTTAATTTTTTTTCTGTTATGTTTTTAGTAATTTTTAAGGTGATATTGGGGGGGGGGGGCTTTTTATTTTCTGATTAGTTACTTTTTTAAAAATTTTTTGTAATTCAATTTCTAGGAGTTCGATTAGCCAATGAAAAGGCACTATCTAAATGGAAGCAGACGGCATTCGAATTGGAAGAAAGCTGACAAATATATTTTCAAAACTCGCCAATCTAAAAAATGACAGGCAAGGAATATAAACCTATGCATAAGAAATGAAAACGCTGATGCAAACAATCTCATTGTCAGGAGAAGAAATTGCTGTCCCAAAAAATGGGGTGCAACAATTGTAAACACAAATGTTTGCTTAAAAAATGATTGTGTGTAAAGGATGGTTTCTCCTGGAGATGTACAAACAGACAGTGCAGACAATGGATATCCTAGCGCACAGGATCGTTTTTTGTGTGATTCAAGTTGGAGATTCCAACAATATTAAAAATCATTTATTTATGGGAGTTCGAAATGACAAGCCTAAAAAAATATTTCCTCTACCTCATCTCCTCCGTCTTTAGCGTTGATGGCCGTTCAACAGTCGACCGAAGTAAAAGATTCCTAAGGAAACATCCTCATCTCAACAAAATTCTTCTGCCGGCAATTTACAACCGAAAAAAAAAAAAAAAAAAAAAAAAAAACTGTTTATAAATTTTTGTGGACCCCACCCAAAAAAGAACTTGACTGAATAAAAAGTCTTGAAAAAAAAAGAAAACTTGTACTTACACCTAACAATTATACAGTTAAAAAATCTTTCCATGAAGAGAAAAAAACAACTTTCTGTTGATAAATATTTTGCAAAAAAAAAAAAAAAAAAAAAAAATTAAATACTAAAATAAAATAAACATTTTCATTTTTAAAGGTAGTTTTTTTTGTTATTTTTTATTATTTGTATTTTTTTTTCATTAGTCTGCATCTGTTACGACGTTCATCTGACACTGATGATCGCCAGTCTCGCCCGATCCATGCTTGACGAGAATTTTGATCAAATTATGCAAGAGTACCATATATATATATATATATATATATATATATATATATATAAAAACACACACACACTAGCAGGATACCTAGTGTTACCCAGTTGTAACATATACCTTAATATATTTTAACTTATGCAGATTTCTTATTTATTTATTATAGAGCCAATTCTCTATTGATTATTATATTGTACCCAATATATAATAATTTTAAATTTTAAAAATATGACTTGTGTGCCATCAACTAGAATCGAAACCAAAACATTTAGCGTTCCAGCCTTATTCATTACCATCTGAGCTATAAAAAACGCATATAAAAATTTATAAAAAATAGTAAACCTATTAATGTATATTTGCACATATGTAGAAGTAACATGTTTAGTCAACTTATACCTGCCAAGTTACAAGTTATTTTTACCAGCTAAAAACCAAATCAAATTTGTTCCACACGTCCAAATCCCCTATATGTAAAGTTTCAAGTCTGTAGACCAAAAATTGACAGTAGTTTGATAGAGACCATTCCTCAGAGACAGACAAGGTCACTTTTATATATTGTAGTTAGATATGAATTTGCATATTAATGAATCAGCATCCCACGAAAGTCATTATAAGGATATGTGATTAGCACGAAAGAGACGAGAGGCGTTGAAAAGACATGCACATGATGGCAATATATTTTCTATGTATGTTTTTTATCCTAATTTGACCACAAGCTATTTCGGCCTTATTAGAAACCTGGTGTTAAGACAATTCAAGTTTCGGCTAATCCCCAAATTGAGTGGCACTGCAACAGACACCAGAATAATGGAATGGCTAGATTTTCTACAAAATAGTTGTTGCTTTTGAATGAAGAATTTAAAATACAATTTAGTCAGATTTTCTAGTAAAAAGTTATTGCTTTAAAACAAGAAACTTGAAAATTAAAGCTGAATTTATTTTTTTATTTTTATTTTGGCAACATCATGCTAGCTGTGGGCTTGGCCGTGTAGTGCGGGCTAGCTGTGGACTTGGCCGTGCAGTTATTGAAAAATTGGCCAAAAACATTAATTCGTTCATCTTAAACTGAGCAGTTTTCTACAAGGAAGGGGGTCGTTTTTTTTGAGTCGCCATTTTTGCAAGTCATTGTATCAGCTGATCAGCAAAGACATTACATTTTTTTTTCCCTCTCTCTCCACCCAAACTGTCTATACTGTTTTGCCTCCCGTCTACCAATTTATTTATTTTTAACCCTACCTCCCCCCCGGTTCTTTGACCCAGGCAACGCTGGGGGACCCCTCTACTATACTACCTTTTTTTAAAACACCTTTTAATTCCCTCCCACCAGGTTCCTTACTACACTTCCACACACCCGGGCAACGCTGGGTACCCCCCGCTACAAAATAATAAATTCAAGGTTTGGAAAGTATATTAGAAGTTTAGAATTTAACAAAAATTTATATCTAATAATATTGTCTTTAATATAACGGTGCAATAGGAAGTCTTTGAAATTGGGAGGAGGGGGAGGGATTATCGTATGGAATTCATAATTGCATAAACTTCATGTTCCTTCTAAAACAGTTTGTATAAATTGTGGGATCATCAGATGAAACACAGGAATAGATCAGACAATTCTGAAAACTATATGCCATAATAGTATTTATAAAAAAAAACAAAAAAACTACAGGATGGACCACTTAAAAGTAGTCCGATCTTTAATCTTTCTCTTTAGGACCAACTGACACAAAACAAAAAGTATCTTTTCAACCTTTTTTTTATTTTTTAATAAAACGGACAAAATCGAATTATTTAAACAATTAAAGTTTTAATAGAGCAACATACTTTTTCCAACAACATGGCACTACATGCCACACATCTCACAGATCACCGACATGAGTTCATGACATGTTTACGGAAGAGACCCCGGATTTATCATCGTGTTATTTTTATCTTTGAGGGACTTTAAAACAAGAAGTTTATGGAAATAATCCATACAATCTAGACCAACTAAAGGAGAACATTACCAAAGCTATTAGGAGAATCGGCAGAGAAGATCTACAGTCACTATCTGCAAACGTTAAACAAGCCTAGAAATGCATAGATCTCAACGGGGAGAACGTCCAGCATCTTTTATAACATTACAGGTAATTTAAACAATAAAAGAATTAGTGATGGGACGATTCCAATATTTTCCCCTGATTCTGATACAATTACTGATTCCGTACTGAATTACCGATTACGATGCTTTATGAATCTAAATATTTAACTATAGAGTTGTTATTTTTCTTGATTTCTGTAAAAACATGTTAAATGTGCAGATATTTTCCTAAACATAATTACACTTGTGGAGGATCATCTATAGATATTAGCTTTACTGGTATTATAAAATCAATAAACATTTATTTTATTATTATTACTAGCAATGGAAAATTTTGCTTTAAACAAAATCCCCCCCCTCCCCCAAAAAAAAGACAATTGAAAGAATCGTTTTGGCATTGGAAAATAGGAACCAATTTTTTTTGATTCCGATACCCCAAAATTTGTTGATTTTTCAGATTCGCAATTCCAATTAATCGTCCCAACACTAAAAAGAATGTTCCTGCTCTCCTCTACATTTGCTGGGCCACCCTGTATATCAAGTCTGTGAGAGAGAGAGGTTACAAAGTGAGCCATCCTGTATATCAAGTCTGTGAGAGAGAGAGGTTACAAAGAAGAAAGGGTGGGGGTGCCAATCAAATTACAGATACATTTCTGCACTTTATTAAGAACCCTCAGACAAGACACAGATTCACCAACCCAAATATAACAACAGTACTCCATACATAGTCTGATAGTAGATTTGTCGAGATAGAGAAGAGTCTGAGAAAGACTTTATGAGAAGTAGAAAGAGCAATGGATCTAATGTATGAACTGCAAGAAAGATTTGATGAGAAAGAAAAACCAAGAAGTTTCAGATTTCTTCTCAATAGCAGAGCCATCCATAAGCAGCTCAATAAGAAAAGGGATACGTCACAATTGGACAACCCGAGCTGAACCATAGCAGAATTAAACGAAACAAGCTATTTCACGCTCCAATCCATAACAGAACCCAGGTCAACTTCTAGATGAGCTGCATATTTCAACAGATTTGAGGAGGATGAATGAAAAGCAACACCAGAACAGAAAATGATATCAGCACAAATATTATTTTATGTAATAAGTAGGGCTAGGACAACAGCATATTCTTTTCATTGTTTTGACTCTAGTGTGTATCCGTTGATATCTTGTATACTTTTATATAAAATTATGTGGTTCTTGATTAACTGTGTCTAACCGTGTCGGATATATACTCGAGAGTCAAAACAAAAGAATATTCTGTTGTCATAGCCCTAGTAATAAGGTACTATGAAATAGTGACAAATGACTTTCTTTTTTTTAATTCTCGTAAAGTTAATGTTAATCAAATTCATTTGTTACAGCACATATCGTTGATAAGAAAACTTCCACGTTTTGTATAAAAAAAATAAAAAAATAAATAAAGGTCTTACCTCTTGATGGTTGTTGTTGCTGTTGGGTGCCACCAAAACTTGGACTGAATAAAAAAAAAAAAAAAAAAAAAAAGATACAAAAATCTTATTGCACTGTCACGCAAAAATTCAATTCAATAAATTCGGTAAAATAAAACCCATGCTTCAATTACCGTGCAGAGAAAAAGTGATAATTTACACAGACAAGGTTACAAAGGCCGAACACTTGTTCAATTTTGCTTCGAATTGCTATGTTGTTGGCCCGTTTACTACATCTACTGAAAGTTCATTCCAGGGATTCTGATGGAGAAAGCAACCTGCCTCTGATGTTTGTTTGTTTAATGAGATATTTAACCTTCTTTAGGTCATTTAATGCTGAGAAAGTTTTTTTTATTTTAATTATTTTTTTTTTAATTGTTCGCCTTCAGGATTGGTTGGTTGGTTGTTTTTGTTTTACGCCATATCAAACTTTTTCAGGTTATTTAATGCCGAATCTAGTTATTTTGAGGAACGATTTTTAATGGAGTATATTTTTTTTTTTTTAAGTCAGATTCTATTTAACCCATAGTTGGGACCCTAACAGGTACTACCACTCCGGGTCAGAGTGGACCTGGGAGCAATGGCAATTAAAGGGTGGCTCCACACTCCCCAAGGCCTGCCGCCTTCAGGAAGATTCCTTTTTATAGATACACTGGGGGAAGGGAGAGGGGGGTCTGCCCAGCTTTGCTAGGGCATAAAATATGCTTAAATATAATATTTTAATTTGTCCAGATTTCGTATATATTATTATAGAGCCGTGATTTTAAAAGTAAAATAAAAAAAATTTTTTTTTAAAAATGCTAGTTTGTCAGTCATGGTAAAATAGTTAAACGTGTTCTTTAAGCCTATTTTGCCGGTTCATAATTTCCACATGACTGAAAACACAAAACAGGAGGTTTTGTCAGAGATCCAGAATATTTGGTGAACCTGAAAGAGCTGGCCCCCACCTCTATTTTTTTTCATTTTCATCTTTTTTCGGCAGATTATTATTGAACGGACACTAGTTTACCAAATAATCATGAAAAAAAAAAAAAATAAATAAATAAATAAAATAAAAAAAATAAATAAAAAAGTTATAGTTTTGTCCAATAGGTTTTTGTTTGCTCCCTTACTCAGCATTGACAAATAGACAAGGAGTTAAATAAATTTGTGAATTTTAATGCTTCAGTGTGAAATTTTTAGCATCAAATTTTCTTTGATTCTGCCCATTAATTATGCTTAGATTCAGGGATTCTTATGGCGCCAGCCCTATCAAATGTTCAAGTATTTTTTCGCATCTACTTGACAAATGTCTAGGTGACACTTCTCAGAGTTTATAATTCAAATGAATGGGCAAGTTTTATTTTGACTACCATGTCCTCTGAAATTGTTAATGTCTTATTGGATCTTTCTCTAAAAAAAAGTTAAAATCATACATAAATATCTCACATTAAATTTATCAAAGTCTTGGATAAAACACATAAAGGGAAAACATTTACATCAAATTAAAAAAGAAATTATATCTACATTTAAAGGTACTATTAATGATAATCTACTTTTTTTAGGCGATATTTGTGAATTCACTAAAAACAAAATTATTTTAGAATTTAGGATGGAGGGTTAGTAGCACATAAATTTAGGGCAATTATTGAATAAATATTGATTCAAAATAGCTCATTGTCCAAGAGTCTTTTTAAAAAGCGGCTACTTCTTCCTCAAAATTATGTTTGAAAAAATATCTTAGAATGTTAAAGGTTCTTTAAAACCAAATAAAATCGATTTTTATAAATTATGAACACGCTTTTTACTACTGTTCTCATGTTGAGTGTTCCTATTTACTTGCCTCCCCTAGAGGGCAAAGTTAGACACAAGGTCGTTTTTTACTGTGGGGAATATCCAGTTCCTAAAAAAAAAAAAAAAAAAAAAAAGGGGGCACTCTGGGTTGGAACAAAAATTAAAATTGCCTCAGTTTAAAAGGATTTCTCCTTCATTGAACAATGAGAGAATAGGTGAACAGATACTACATTTTGATTGATGTAACCTCCAACGAAAATTCTGTGTAGATTCGAGTTCAGCAGGAAAATTCACAAGTTCGAGAACACAAAACAGAACACTTAGTATATTAACATTTTTTTTTAATTCGAGTGAGGGATGGGGGTCCTCTTAAAACAATATCTCCCACAAAAACTGTTCTAAAATGTATTTTCAATTGATATTTATTCAATAATTGCCCTTTTTTCGAAGCTGGCCAAAATGACAGTTTTTCTGTTGCCCTTTCTTCCATTGCCCAGATTTTCTTAAATTCATAAATTTAACGTAAAATGATCGCCTGTTACCAGACCATTTTAATTGTTTTAAAGCAATTAATTAAATTTTTTACCACTGACCCCAAAGCTCAATCAGCAAAATCATAAAGACCACAAGTAATCGCTTTATTTTTCGTATTACCACCTAGACTTAGGGTTAGTAGTAGGAAGAGATCGTGTCTTATTACTTTTGACAATGAAATATTTTATACTTCATTTTGACCAGAAACTTGAACATGGCCAAAATTCAAAACAAACAAAATCCGTTACCTATTCTTAAAATACTATCTGGTTCGAAAAAGGTGATCATTTTACGTTACATTTGTATGTGAAACTGTTTTTCAAATTGCTTACATGCAATGGCTTAAACAATAGCAAATCAAATTATTCTTTTCGTAACAAAAAAAGTTATAATTGTGATTAGTGAACAATGAAAACAAAAGAAAAAAAAAAATAATTTCATGAGAATACCGTATTTACAGGTACCGTTTTACACGTAACTGTTAAAAATTAAACAAAAACATTACCTATAAACACTCATAATAATAAAAAATAAATATAAAATGATTTATTTAAGAATTTAAGGTGCAGGATCAGTTTCACACAAATTTAACGTAAAATAAGCGTCTTTTTCTGAAACATTCTAGTGTGTTAGGGCAATTAACCCAAAAACAAAATATTTTTTTCTATTAGAGATAAATTATGTGCATTTATTAGAGGAGATGTCTATTTTTTTAAGCGATTACGCATGGTTTTACTACGTTGTCAATCGAACTTAAGTTAGTGGTAAACAATTTAGTTAACATCCATACAGAATTAGAATGGCCCAGAAATGATTATAAATTTATATTCGAAACTGAGCTCCCACTCTAAATACTAAAATGATTGCTTTTCTTTCTGGCAAGTTTTTTAAGGGTTTCACACGTAATCACCTATAAAATAACATTTTGGAATGGGGATTTAGCTGAGAGTGTTAATATACAATTTATTATTATTATCATCTTTATTTTGCTTTTTTTACAGCAAAGCAAATTAATTTAATAAACCAAGTTTTATAATTAAAATAAAATTTTCACTTCATTCATAGAGAAAGCACTGAATAGTTAACAAAACCCGCACACTGTCCATGTTAAAAATGGTTTTCTAAATAGTAACATTATTATTTAAAAATTCGTTTGTAATAATGGGTTGTTAACTATTTTGTTCTTACATCATTTTCTTATATTGCCTTCCAATCCTCGACTATTTTCAACTGTTTATGAAAACTTTCAAGTAGCAGGTTGTATACTAATGACTAAGTGATACAATCTGGATTTGTTTTAAATCGAAATAAATCTTTTATCTTACAATTTTCAATCAATTACAAAGAAACATCTTACAAAAAATATATGCGGAAATTAGTGGGGCTCAAGTAATAATTTGGAAATTAAAAAAAAACAAACGCACTTCTGCATGACAGTGACATATCTATATCTATAAAAGTGAACGTGTCTGTGTGTGTACATTTCCCTATACAATAACTGTCAATTTTAAGTCTACAGACTTGAAATTTGATATACAGGGTACTGAGATTTGGGAAAATCTTTGTAATCCGTTTTCGGACAGTAATTTGGCTGTTAAGGGAAGGGGTCAAAGTTCAACGATTTGACCTTTGAGAACTCTACCAAACTCCAACAATTTTGGGTATAAACACTTGAAATTTTAGATATAGGTTCCTTGGACATGGATCTAACTTAATAACTTGATTTGAGCCCAAAAGAATAAATGTTAAGGGGTCAAAATTTAAAAAATTGACCGCTTTTTTTTTTTTTTTTTGCTCAACATACACCTTCGAACACCTGGGCAACGCCGTGCTGAAATGCTAGTTAGCAATAGAGACGAGTTATCGACCCCTGTCCTGTTCCCCCGAAAGCGGCAGTTATGGGAACCTCAAAATAAACAAGTGTTTATGATAACGCAAAAATATATAATCAAAAAATAAATAACACAAAAATATAAAAATCGAAACATTTATTGAATAAAAAAAATGTATCAAAATATAATTTTCATATATTTTATTTATAAAAATTTACAGAAATTTTTTAGTTATATTGTTTTTTTTTTTTCAATGAGTGATTTTCATTGACACCTTTTCGGAATATAGCGTTTTTGCACAGTTACAAGAGATAGAGTTCCCTTATTTGTTGAAAAACACCTTCCAGGGGATTTTCTTTTAGAAAGGTATGAGTTATAGACCCCTTTTCGGCTGACACACGCCCTCTATTGGCCGTTCTTGAAACTAAAATACACACATTTACCTCATGTCACTGTCATGCAGAAGCGCCAAAACAAATCTCTAACTAGATATTTATAAATTTTAAAAGAATCAGAATCGTAAATTTAGAATGGAATCGGTAAAAAATTTTGGAATCGCCCCATCACTATTTTTTTTACATTTCTTTAAATAAAGGAAATAATTTACAGGTAGGGAGCAAGCTCTTTCACATCCGCCGTTTTTTTTTTTTTTTTTTTTTTTTAGAAAATAAATATATGGTTTCGTTTTTCGTGTCTCCATTCCGTTCGGTTGCCTTACACAATCAACCATGTCAACTTCCGGTAGCTCGATTTTTTTCAGATCATTGATTTGGGAGATTACCTACTTTTCTGTATTTTTGTTTATTTTAAATAAGCGTAATTCTCAATAAACACCGTTGTGTGTGTGTGTGTGTGTGTGTGTGTGTGTGTGTGTGTGTGTTTTTTTTTTCTATCGATGTTCTCCAATGGGATTTGAAAAGCATGCTGGATACTAAAAACAACCAAGCTTTAGACATTTGAAAGTTTAAAACTTTGGGGTTTGTTTTACAGACTGAAAAGTAGTTAACCTTGATTTTTAACTTACTTTAAATGATAAAAATAAAACAAAAGAAGTATTTAAAAAAAAAAATTGGTTACTAAAATTTATTAAGTTATTTTTTATAACAGAAAAAATACCCGGAATATTACAGGTATAATTGGAATAGCTTGCTGCAAGGCTTTAAACTCCAATAAAAAATGTTGGTGTACGATCACGAACAATTTATATTACATCTTAAGTTAAAATAAATGAAATATTTAAAATTAAAAGTTCTTACGTGGTGGCACCAAATCCAGTGTTGGCTGATTGACCAAACGTGAAACCACCGCCGGCCGCCATTTTCAAACGTATTATGAAATCTCGCGCGTTATGCGAGAATTGGAATAATTTATTTGTACTTTTTTTTAAATATTTTTTAAAATTTAACAGATTAAAATTTACTATTTAATTAATAAAAATTAATAAGCATTTCTTTCTCTATAAATTATGTATAACAAAAAAAAAATGTAAAAAAAAAAAAAAAAAAAAAAATGACATCACGTTTGAATGTGGCAATAGTCAAGTGGATGCATGCAGTGTCATGGCTGACTGAAACCTGTTACTAAACCAAACTAGATCGTCTTAAGAAAATGGATTTTATAAAAGCATCTAAGGTTAGTTATTGATAAAAGTCTATATTTTCTGATATGTAATTACATTTGTATGAAATCTGAATTTCTAGCTGTTTTATAATGGCATCTATGACGATCTTTCTTGTTGTCAATTGTGTAAACCCGGTGGTTTGACGACTAAATACAATATTGTTGTTTTTGTACACATCGCATTTTTTTATTTTGATGTAAAAAAAAAAAAAAAAAATGAAAAAGAAAACACTTCTGTAGTTTATCCACCGTGCTGTAGCAATGACGTTATTATTTAGAAACCCATTTTTAAGATGTGAAGGGGGGACTTAGTTAACTATTCTATACTTTCACCTAACAAATTTAATTAACAACAGAAAAACTACAATTACAAACATCTGCGCTTCTACAGAATTGGGACGAGATTTTATAGTCGATGAATGGAGTTTTCAGATAAAAAAAATGGTTTCAACTAATATTTTTATTTTTTTTTGTCAATTCTAATAAGTAGCTTCCAAATTATGCAGTCGAAATTACTTGAATATTACTGAATTATTAAAAAAAAAAAAAAAATGCTTGAATCGTGGTAGCAGGTGAAAAATTGCTGCCATCTTGTTTTTATAAAAACGGAAAATTACCTCCCTTTTGAACTATCTTGTGTTTTACGATCGTTTTCATCAAATTCTATTTTTATTTTCTTTAATAAGTAATTTTCAATGTTATCAATTTTCGTAATTTTTGGATATAATCATTTTAAAAATAGGAGGAATACGTAGATACCTGTTTCATGTGAAATTCAGAATTACGGTTTCCGAAATTTCGTCCCAATAGTGTAAGCGCTCTAAAATGGTTTTATTGAGTTCTTTATTCTTATAAATTTAACTTTTTTCTTCGATTTAGAAGAACAAAGAAAAAGCTTTTACACGTTTTAAACAATTTCTTCACTTTTAAGAGTCCTACAAATTATATTATGACTCTTTGAATATAAATATACAGATTATATCCCCCTCCAAACATCTCCTCAGATAGACCCCAAAAGTGTCCTTGTAAATTAACTTAAATTCATCCTCCTTTTTACTCGTAAAATTAGTGGTATTTGATCTAATTTTTACCCTTTGCTCTATGATGCCAATGGAACCACAAAATTAGCTGTAATTTTTTTTTAATATTTACTGATCACTCAGTGACTATATGATCTCAGAACGAGTAACCATTTTTTTTTTTCACACACAAAAATGGTTAAATGTTCTGGGTTTATATTACTGTACACATAGATTCAAAAAAGTTGTCAACAAATATATGACAAATAAATGTTATTCAAGGCAAGATAAGTTACTTTTCTACCTAACTGGATAGTTTTCTAGTGTTTTTATTCAATGTAACATGTTTATTCACCTCGAAAAACATACAGTGTTTACCGATGTATTGGAAAATTTAAACTGGCGCCCGATTCTCGCTTTCACACGGTAAGTTTGGGAAAAGGGGTTATAAATTTAAAAAAAAAACTAGATAAAATACTGTTAGAAACTCGCTCAATATATGTTACCATGACATAGGCTGACATATATTCGGTGGTGTTTTAACAGTACTTTGTATTTTTTTAATTTTAACTCATTTTCCCCAACTTACTTTTTTTAACTTAATTTTCGATCTTACTCCAAAGAAGCACCCAAAATCCTGGTAGAAATATATCCAATCAATGTCACCAATCATGCGAAAATGAAAAGTTCTACCAGTATTCTGTTTAATTTTCGATTTTTGAGTGATTATTAAGGGTCCACATGCAATGATTGGCTTTTTCATTCTAACTCAACAAATTGGACACATAGTTTCTTTTGAACAACAACAAAAAACGCTTTAAAATAAGTTGAAACACAAAAAACTTATCCAGGTAGGTAGATGAGTAACATTTTTTTTTTATTATTCCATTTTCACCCCAAACAAGACGCAGTGCCACTTTGATGCAGGAGAGCTACTATCAGGGACCTAAGTTGCAGGGATACTATCTAGGGAGTTGAGTAGCAAGATGTTTGTTCACATTACATTTGAACTTCTGCATGTCTGTACAGTTGGCCTCTGGACCTTGATAAGTGGTGACTCCTTTGTAAAAAAAAAAAAAAAAATTCAAAGAAAAAAAAACCTGGAAGGGAGTTCCAGAGTCTAGCAGTTCTGGGGAAGAAACTATTAGAGTAGAAGGCCTTTTTACATTTAGGGATCTCTCATGTACAGATATATAGGGGTGGGACTTTGCTGGTTTGTTGGGGGGGTATTTATGTCGAGGGGGTACAAGTGCTTGTAGTTTGTCAGAGCATTCACCATTAAAATACTTGTAGAACAGGCAGAGGGATGCAACATTTCATCGATAGGACAGAGGTTGAAGCTTGGATGACAGTTCAGGACCTATCAGGTTGACGACTCTCTTTTGAACCCTGTTCAGGAGCAAGAGACTAGTAGCAGATGCACAAGTCCAAATGTGACAACAATCCTCCGTACATGGGCGAATGGTGGCCTTGTAGAGGTCCAGTATACTTTCAGGTGTAAGTAACTTTTTAGCACGGTAGAGAGAGAGCCCACTTTCCTCGCAGCGGCTCTGGCAATGCTCTCAATGTATCTGTTCCAACTCATGTTCCCTGTGAACGTTAAGCCAAAGAGTTTGAACGAAGTACTTTCAGGTAATGTATCTTTAGCCATAGCTATTGGTGGTTAAGAAGGTTTCTTGTAATTATTGAAGGAAACAAGCTTAGTCTTAGCAGCATTGAATGTGACCATCCATTTTTGTCCCCATTCCACTACAGATTGAAGGTTTTCCTCTAGTGTTTCTGCCATTTCCTTAGATATGTGTTCATTTGTTTTCTACTTGTGCCTGTTATAGAGTGTGGTGTGATAAGCAAATATACCCCATCTCAGAGACAATTTTATCAGGGAGGTCATTTATGAATATTAGGAATAATAAAGGTCCTAGGATATCCCCTGAGGTACACCCGCATTTATATCATATTGTTTAGATGTACGAGGACAACCTGGATTCTTCTCTTATTTAAACATAACATTTATTTGTTGTAAAATATAATGATAAGGTTGTATTAAATAACAGTACAATATTTACTTCATCTATCTATATATATCTATAAATATAAAAGCGAAAATGTTTGTATGTGTGTTTGCTTTTTCTGTATGTCTACAAAAGGCTTTTTTCAGAGAAGCGGTCGGTCGGTTCACAACTTTTTAAAACTTTTTATATCACATGTAAATCGTAATATCTCAGAGTTAACAACTAAGCTTGCCTGTCTATTTAATTTGCTCTATTTTGAGAAGATAAATATTCAACATTTGTCGCTCGCCGCATGTGTGTTAGTCTTTTTCCTATAACATCTTGGGGGGAAAAAAAAAGCGTTCAGCAGTAAATGAATACTATCCCGCAGTCAAACTTGACCTCATTAAGTCATTAAAACGGGCACCTGCCAAATCCAAGTAATTAAATAAATTCAAACGTGTTTCCGTTAGCATCTCTCGGTGGGGCAATGGTTAACATCGCACTTTTTTTTTCACACTTTAATTTACAACTTTGCCTGAAGGGTTCGGGTTCGATCTTCATACTTACCTACCAAAACATTTTTTTAACCCCCCCCCCCCACACCGGAATTTCCACACACACACCTCCAAACACCTGGGCAACGCCGGGTACCCCTCGCTAGTCTATATATATAAAAGCGAAAATGTATGTGTATGTATGTTCGCTTTTCCTCGATGTCCACGAAAGGCTTCTTTCAAAGAAGCGCTTGCTCGCTTCACAACTTTTTAAAACTTTTTATATCATCTTTAAATTGTAATATCTACGAATTATCCACGGAGCTCGCCTCCCTATTTAATTTTATTGACTTTCAAACGTTAATTATTCCACATTTCCCACGTCAGCACGCGTTATATTCGGTTTTCAGTATAAAAAAAGCGAACCTCGACTAATCACAGGCCCAGAGCCAGTTTGTTCAATGTCGACTTCGTCATATCAGACTGTAGCTTTCATTTCGAGACGAGGGAGCGGGCTTTTAAAAACAGACAAACCCATTTATTCAAAACTGTCCCACACAAAATAACTGCTGAATACCTATCGCCGTCACGTCAATCAAAAATGCGCACCTGTTTTTTTTAAAACACTTTACTATTTTCCAACTGCGCGTCGTCAACGCTTCGGGTTTTTTCACATACTCCGAAAAACACCCGGGCAACACCGGGTACCCCTCGCTAGTCTATAAATATAAAAGCGAAAATGTATGTATGTATGTATGTGTGTATGTATGTTCGCTTTTCCTCGATGCCCACGAAAGGCTCCTTTCAAACAAGCGCTTGCTCGCTTCACAACTTTTTAAAACTTTTTATATCATCTATAAATTGTAATATCTACGAATTATCCACGGAGCTCGCCTCTCTATTTAATTTTATTGACTTTCAAACGTTAATTATTCCACATTTCCCGCATCGGCACGCGTTACATTCGGTTTTCGGTATAAAAAAAAGCGAACCTCGACTCTAATCACAGGCCCAGCGCCAGTTTGTTCAATGTCAACTTCGTAGCTTTCATTTCGAGACGAGGGAGCGGGCTTTTAAAAACAAACAAACCCATTTATTCAAAACTGTCCCGCACAAAATAACTGCTGAATACCTATCGCCGTCACGTCAATCAAAAACGCGCACCTGTTTGTTTTCAAACACTTTACTATTTTCCAACTGCGCGTCATCAACGCTTCGGCTTTTTTTCACATACCCCGAAAAACACCCGGGCAACGCTGGATACCCCTCGTACCATTCGGTTTTCGGTATAAAAAAAAGCGAAAATCGACTCTAATCACAGGCTCAGAGCCAGTAAACGTTTGGTCAATGTCGACTTCGTCATATCAGACGGGGGAGCGGGTTTTTAAAAACAATCAAACTGATTTATTGACCTCATTAAAAACTGTCCCGCACAGAATTCTAACTGCTGAATACCTATGGCCGTCACGTCAATCAAAAATGCGCACCTGTTTTTTTTAAAACACTTTACTATTTTCCAACTGCGCGTCGTCAACGCTTCGGGTTTTTTCACATACTCCGAAAAACACCCGGGCAACACCGGGTACCCCTCGCTAGTCTATAAATATAAAAGCGAAAATGTATGTATGTATGTATGTGTGTATGTATGTTCGCTTTTCCTCGATGCCCACGAAAGGCTCCTTTCAAACAAGCGCTTGCTCGCTTCACAACTTTTTAAAACTTTTTATATCATCTATAAATTGTAATATCTACGAATTATCCACGGAGCTCGCCTCTCTATTTAATTTTATTGACTTTCAAACGTTAATTATTCCACATTTCCCGCATCGGCACGCGTTACATTCGGTTTTCGGTATAAAAAAAAGCGAACCTCGACTCTAATCACAGGCCCAGCGCCAGTTTGTTCAATGTCAACTTCGTAGCTTTCATTTCGAGACGAGGGAGCGGGCTTTTAAAAACAAACAAACCCATTTATTCAAAACTGTCCCGCACAAAATAACTGCTGAATACCTATCGCCGTCACGTCAATCAAAAACGCGCACCTGTTTGTTTTCAAACACTTTACTATTTTCCAACTGCGCGTCATCAACGCTTCGGCTTTTTTTCACATACCCCGAAAAACACCCGGGCAACGCTGGATACCCCTCGTACCATTCGGTTTTCGGTATAAAAAAAAGCGAAAATCGACTCTAATCACAGGCTCAGAGCCAGTAAACGTTTGGTCAATGTCGACTTCGTCATATCAGACGGGGGAGCGGGTTTTTAAAAACAATCAAACTGATTTATTGACCTCATTAAAAACTGTCCCGCACAGAATTCTAACTGCTGAATACCTATGGCCGTCACGTCAATCAAAAACGCGCACCTGTTTTATTTTTTCACAATTTACTATTTTCCAACTGCGCGTCGTAAAAGCTTTTTTTTTTTTTTCACGGACACCTGTTTTTTTTCACACACACCTACAAACACCCGGTCAACGCCGGGTACCCCTCGCTAGTCTATATATATAAAAGGCAAAATGTGTGTGGCCATTTCGTGTATGTCTTCAAAAGGCTTTTCGAGCACACGCTCCCAGGGTCGTTACTATCGCTTAAAACTGTGTATATAGGTCCTATATAATAATATCTAGGAATTAGGAAAGCGCGTAGCATATAGATTTATTTACGTCGATTTTTACAAAATTATTGCTATTTTGGCTTCTCGCGTGTTGATTGGGCTTTTTAGTATAAATACAGTGAAACTAAACTCAAACGGACGTGTTCACGGCATTGCGCTGGGAAAAACGTCCAGAAGCAATCAGCTTTGATCAGACACCCCTCCCCAACATCTGTTGGGGAAAGAAACAGTTAAATTTGGGTAAACAAACCCAAACGCTGTGTGACTTTTATTTGACCTTCTTAATTAGGTCAAATGGAAGCAGCAGAGTTAACTTTTATTGCGCACGCCTCTTTAACCTGCTTAACATTGTCTGTTGTTGCCGTGGGTCAATGGTTAACGTAGCAGGGTTTGTTTTTTTTTCACACATTAATTTCCAACTCAAGGGTACGTGTTCAATTCTCATACTTACCTACCAAAACATTTATTTTATTATTTAACCCCCCCCCCCCGGAGTATATATATAAAAGTCAAAATGTGTGTATGTACGTTCGCTTTTTTTGTATATCTGTAAAAGGCTTTTTTCACTGGACTTCTCGGTCAGCTCACTCCCTCTTAAAACTTTTTATATCACGTCGAAATGATAATATCTAAGAGTTACGAACGGAGGTCGTGTGTGTGTTTAATTTGCCCGACTTTTACCAGCTCGCCGCATCTTCGAAAAGCGAATGATCTGGCTTGCAGCGCAAAACTAGGTCAGACATCACGCCACTTCCCTGTTTATTTTGCTTTATAAACTTTCACTTAACGCGCTTATCAGTTCTTCTCCCCTCGTGGCCGAGATGGTTAGGTGACTGGCTTTTTTTCCCTTTCGTTTTCACCTTCGCGTCAAGGCTTCAGGGTTCAATCCTACCTTCCTACTAAAACTTTTTTTTTTCTTTTACACCTCCAAACATTTTTTTTTAAAACACACACACCTCCAAACACCTGGGCAACGCCGGGTACCCCCCCCCCGCTAGTCTATATATATAAAAGCGAAAATGTGTGTATGTATGTTTGCTTTTTGTGTATGTCCAAGAAAGGCTTTTTTCAGAGAAGCGGTCAGTCGGCTCACAACTTCTTAAAACTTTTTATATCACATATAAATCATAATAACAATGGAGGTTGCCTGTCTATTTAATTGCTCGACTTTGGGAAGATAAATATTCAATAGTTTTCGCTCGCTGTGGATTAGGCTTTTTCGTATAATAAAAGCGACACTAATTCTGGCGATATTTTTCCAGTCGCGATCGCCGGAAATGTCCGAAAGCAATCAGCTTTGATCAATGTGGAAATATTTTCCTTATATTAGACAATTGCTATTCAATTTGGAGAAGGGAAGCTGGTCCCCCCCCCTCCCAACATCTTGGGAAAATAAAAATAAAAAAAGCGTTCCCGTATTAAATAAAATACTACCCCACAGTCAAAGTTGATCTCATTAAGTCATTAAAACGTACACCTTCAAATTCTAAGTAATTAAATAAATTCAAACGTCTTTCCGTTAGTATGTTGCGGTGGCCCAATGGTTAACATCGCACATTTTTTTTTTCACACTTTAATTTCCAACTTTGCCTCAATGGTTCAGGTTTGATCATCATACTCACCTACCAAAACTTTTTTTTTTATTTTACCCCCCGCCTCAGAGTTTTTATTTACTCAAAACCACACACACCTCCAAACACCCGGGCAACACCGGGTACCCCCCTGCTCATCTATATATATAAAAGCGAAAATGTGTGTATGTATGTGTGTTCGCTTTTTGTGTATGTCTGTAAAAGGCTTTTTTCGGTCGGCTCATTCCTTCTTAAAACTTTTTATATCACGTCTAAATGATAATAGCTATGAGTTACGAACAGGGGTCGCCTATCTATTTAATTTGCCCGACTTTCACGCATTATTTTTTCCAGATTTTTAGAGCGTCCCGTGTATCTTTCGCTTTTCAGTATAAAACAATCAAAAACTGGCTTGCAGCCGCGTCATGTTTCAAGGTCAAACATCACGCGACTTAAGGTTCTCGCACCTGCTAATTTCATTTTATAAGCGTTAAATTAAGAGGTTTTTCATTCCTCTTCTCTTGGGGGCGAGATGGTTAGGTCCCGGGGGGTTTTCCATTTCATTTCCATCTCCACATCAAAGGTTCGGAGTTCAAGCCTACTTTCCTACTAAAACTTTTTTTTTTCTTTTACACCCCAAACACCTGGTCACGTTTTTTTTTTAAAACAGGGTTGTTTTGATCACCCCCCCCACTCAGCACACACACCTACAAACACCCCCGCTAGTACTTTCATGAATCAGTCTATTTTCTGTAGGCTGTTTTTGAACCCAGTCAACGAAGGGTACTTTTGCTAGTCTATAAATATAAAAGCGAAAATGTGTGTATGTATGCGTGTTTGTGTGTCCGCTAAAAACTTTCAAAAGAAAGAACAAAAATTCACAAATTTGGTCTCATGTGAAAGCCCCATCCTTCGCCCGAAAAATATCGAAAAATTGGCCAAAAACGTTTATTTTTTCACCCTGAAATCAACACTTTTCTACAAGGGGGGGGAGTCAACAAAAACCGTCCTCTCATGACGAGATGAGTTCTACCCATGCGTCAGACGACGTCATGACCTGATTTAATTTAAATATTTGAAGAACTGACACAATTTAATGTACGTCGTGTTAGCTCAGTTGGTTAGAGCGTTGGTTCATTATCTAAACGTTTTGGGTTTGAATCGTGGTGTGAGATTTTTTTTTTTTTTTCGATTTTTTAAATTTTAATATTAAAGCAGTGTTATTTAAGCCATTTTTCACGTAACGTTCGTTTTTCTGTTTGTTTTTTTTTTTTTTACTTCGCTTATTCTTAGGTTTTCATTAACCCCCCCCCCCCCGACCGATCACACGCACCCAAAAACACCCGGGTACCCACCGATTTTTTAAATTTTAATATTGAAACAGACTTATTTAAGCCATTTTTCATGTGTTTTTTTTAAAGCAGTTTTAACGTTCGTTTGTTTTCTTTTTTGTTTTTGTTTTTTCGATTTTTACATTTACCATCGTTAATTTGCCTTACATCATTTTTTTTTGTGTTTTTTTTTTTCGATGTTTTGATTACCCACCGCCCGGGTACCCCCCGCTTTATTTTTCAGATAAGTTTTAACGTTCGTTTTTCTGTTTTCTTTCTTTCTTCGCTTATTCTTAGGTTTTCATTAACACCCCACACCCCCAACGACCACACACACCTCAAAACACTCGGGCAATGCCGGATACCCCCCGCTAGTATATATATAAAAGTCAAAATGTGCGTTAGTGTTTGCACATTTGTTGTATGTCTGGAAAAGGCTTTTTAGGGTGGGACGCTCTTGGAGGGGGTCACTGTTTCTTATATACTCTCTAGATTGTAATGTCTCCGATTCACGAAATGAGGTCGCATGTATGTTTCATTTAGGCGACTTTTACATGTTATTTTTTCTTGGTCTCCGCGTGTTTCTTTGGCTTTTCCGTATATAAGCAAAACTGAATCCGTAGCAAAATGTCTCTCCCTGGCATTCATGCCCTGGACGTCCAGAAAACAATGAGCTTTGATCAATGTGGCCAAAACCCGTCATATCAGACAATTGGTATTCATTTGGACACTCCCCTTTTTTATGGGAAGCTGGTTTTCTCCCAACATCTTAGGGGAGACGCAGAAAACAAAACCCAAAAAACTGCCTCATAACGAAAGTTAAGCACAGGATTTCATTCCCCTATGGCATTAAATTTACGCACATGTGTGAACCCATTCACTTAACTTTTTAATTGTTTAATTTCAACCATTCTCACATTTCTGACTTCTTAGCGTTGTGGTAAGTTATCACGCATTTTTTTTTTTATCTGTTTTTGCCTTAAGGCTTCAGGTTCAAGCCTATCTGCCTACCAAAACTCTTTTTTTTCTTTTATACCTACAAACACCCAGACAACACCGGGCACCCTGCTAGTCTATATATATAAAAGACGAAAGTGGGGGTGTGCATTTTTGTATGTCCAAGAAAGGCTTTCTTCGCTGGGGTTCTTGAGAAAGTTACTATTTTTTAAAACTTTTTATATACTTCCTAGATTATAATATCCACGATTTGCGAACCTACGTTGTCTCTACATTTATTTATATCAACTTTTATAAAATTCACACTATTCCGTCCTTTTGCGTGTTTGTTCGTCTTTTTCGTATAAATAAAGTGAACCTAACTGGAGCGAAGATACAGCGCCTGGCCTTTCATGCCAGGACGTCTTGAAAGCAATTAGCTTTGATCAATGTCGGGGAAACCCTTCACATCAGACGATTGCTATTCTTTTTGATGCTGCCAGAGTTCTCCCTTTTTTGGGAGGACGACCTTGTAGGGAAGCAAATAAATACCACGAGAGAAAGCGGAAAGCTTCACTAGCCCCAGGGCAGGTTTAAAAGCCACTTTCATTTCTGCGTCAACTCGTATGAATTTCAACTTAGTGGGGGACGCCCTTTTCTCTTCCCTGCAACCTCTCTCCCATAGAAGAGACGTTGCGAGCCTGTCATTTTATCGTTATTTCCTGGCAAGTGCTTATCCGAGCTCCAATTTCTGGTCCCCCCCTCGCCAATCTTTCACGAAAAACACCCGTTTAGCTGAAACCACTGTCAATAATTTTCCCCATTCTTTATCTGTGCCTAAGTCAAAACATAGATTCCATGAACAAAGCTTCTTTCTTAGAAGTGCATGCCTGTGGAACTCTCTTCCGTTTGCCTGTTTCCCACCTGACTACAACTTGGATGTCTTCAACTCCAACATAAACAAATTCCTGATAAACCGCCCCCTTAAGTAAGACACTTTCTCAAATCTCCATTACTAACGATTACTACGATATTATCCCATTGATTACTGTACACACAATAAACCTTATCCCCGAGTGGCTTCCAGGCCTTGATAAGTGGTGACTACCATGTAAAAAAAACAAAAAAAAACTTGATTATCATTGAGTTGACAACATTTTGATTGACATCGCTAAATTTGAACGCTTTTCAATTCGTGTGGCGTCATAGTATAGTGGTAAGAGTTCAGCTTTTTTTTCACTTTCTTTTTTGCCTTCGCGTCATGGGTTTGAGCCTGCCTACTAAAACACACCTCGAAATGCCCCAGGTAATGCCGGGCACCCCCGCTAGTTTTAAATAAAAATCATTAATTTATATCTTGTCGCACACGTGTGTATGTGTGTGTATTTAGACAGCATTCCTTCCTTTATGCATATTTCATGAAATGACACAAACTGTGACATAGCGCAGACGGCTATTTGCATTTATTTGTTATATATTTGTTTTTTGATCATTTTTTGAATCTATGGATTGTAAAACTGTTAAAAGTTTTTTGACTCATAATGGGGTATGACTCCAATGATTTTGACAATCGTTTTTATAACCACAATTATATTGGGTAACTAACCAATCAGAAGCTTCAAAAGTTACTATAAAAAACGTTGAATTTTGGATTCAATCAGTTCGCCGTCGTCTCTGTCACAAACCTTCATTTGATTCTTTGCTGCCTCTTTGTTACTAGGAATTACTTAACACTCAAAATCGAAACTGCATTTGATTCTTTGCCGCCATCTTTGTTACTAGGAATTACTTAACACTCAAAATCGAAACTGCATTTGATTCTTTGCCGCCATCTTTGTTACTAGAAACACTCAAAATCGAAACTGCATTTGATTCTTTGCCGCCATCTTTGTTACTAGAAACACTCAAAATCGAAACTGCATTTGATTCTTTGCCGCCATCTTTGTTACTAGGAATTACTTAACACTCAAAATCGAAACTGCATTTGATTCTTTGCCGCCATCTTTGTTACTAGAAACACTCAAAATCGAAATTGCATTTGATTCTTTGCCTCCATCTTTGTTACTAGGAACTCTCAAAATCGAAACTGCATTTGATTCGTTGCCGCCATCTTTGTTACTAGGAACACTCAAAATCGAAACTGCATTTGATTCTTTGCCGCCATCTTTGTTACTAGAAACACTCAAAATCGAAACTGCATTTGATTCTTTGCCGCCATCTTTGTTACTAGAAACACTCAAAATCGAAACTGCATTTGATTCTTTGCCGCCATCTTTGTTACTAGGAATTACTTAACACTCAAAATCGAAACTGCATTTGATTCTTTGCCGCCATCTTTGTTACTAGAAACACTCAAAATCGAAACTGCATTTGATTCTTTGCCGCCATCTTTGTTACTAGAAACACTCAAAATCGAAACTGCATTTGATTCGTTGCCGCCATCTTTGTTACTAGGAACACTCAAAATCGAAACTGCATTTGATTCTTTGCCGCCATCTTTGTTACTAGAAACACTCAAAATCGAAACTGCATTTGATTCTTTGCCACCATCTTTGTTACTAGAAACTCAAAATCGAAACTGCATTTGATTCTTTGCCGCCATCTTTGTTACTAGGAATTACTTAACACTCAAAATCGAAACTGCATTTGATTCTTTGTCGCCATCTTTGTTATTAGGAATTACTTAACTCTCAAAATCGAGACTGCATTTGATTCTTGGCCGCCATCTTTGTTACTAGGAATTACTTAACACTCAAAATCGAAACTGCATTTGATTCTTTGCCGCCATCTTTGTTACTAGGAATTACTTAACACTCAAAATCGAAACTGCATTTGATTCTTTGTCGCCATCTTTGTTATTAGGAATTACTTAACACTCAAAATCGAGACTGCATTTGATTCTTTGCCGCCATCTTTGTTACTTGGAATTACTTAACACTCAAAATCGAAACTGCATTTGATTCTTTGTCGCCATCTTTGTTATTAGGAATTACTTAACTCTCAAAATCGAAACTGCATTTGATTCTTTGCCGCCATCTTTGTTACTAGGAATTACTTAACACTCAAAATCGAAACTGCATTTGATTTTCGCCGCCATCTTTGTTACTAGGAATTACTTAACACTCAAAATCGAAACTGCATTTGATTTTCGCCGCCATCTTTGTTACTAGGAATTACTTAACACTCAAAATCGAAACTGCATTTGATTTTCGCCGCCATCTTTGTTACTAGGAACACTCCAAATCGAAACTGCATTTGATTCTTCGCCACCATCTTTGTTACTAGGAATTACTTAACACTCAAGATAGGAAATGCATTGATTCTTTGCCGATTTGATTTACTGCTGCCATCTTTGTTCAACATAATGTCTCAACACTTAACAAAAACAAACACAAATATGTTAATTATTCATGTCACTTGTACTTTTTGAATTATCCCTGAGGATGGATCCAGACGATTTGCCGAGATAAGCATAATGTAGCAATCAGTCTCTCGAACGATTAATAGGGATGCTATGAGAAGCCTTACTATGTGTCCCCATTATTTATAGGTTGCAAGGATGCTTACGCATTGTATAACCTGCAATTTCTATGAAGTTACTTGGGTTCACCCACAATCTAACATCAACAACTGGAAAAGGCTGATTTCAATGTTAGGAACGAACGCGTTGTCAGTTTTTTATAGGGTGGAACGATAAAATTATCACCCTAGAAAGACGACATGATTCCATTTCTGTTTGATGAAAGCCAGTTTTCTACTAGTTGACCAGTTGGGTACAAATCCCAACAGCGATAGGAGCCGTCTATCATGTCTGAAAGTGACACAATGTTCAACAAGCGAGATCGGAGATGCGCCGCTGTACAACTCATGCTCTCTACTGATCCAAGTTATGACAACAGGACCATTGCCAGCACCCTCAAAATGCATCATTGGATTACCACAAATAACAGGGGCATGCCCAGAGTGATGAAAACAAAGTTTCCAGCCACAGTTATGGTCTTTGGTATGGTTTCAAGTGAGGGCCACATCATGCCACCTCACATCTTCAAAGTCGGCTTGAAAGTCAACACCAAAGTGTACCTGGATGTACTGAAGAGTGTGGTGATCCCCTGGTGCCAATGGCCACCTGATTGGCCATTGGCAGATCCTGAGTGTGGCAGCAGAACTCAGCGCTGGCTCATAAGTTCAATGAAACCCAGGCTTGGCTTCATGGCTTCAGAAGGAGTGGTATGACTTTGTAGCTTCTCTCACTGCCACCTTCCTTCCCTGACCTGAACTTGGTCATACGTCGAGATCATTACCAACCCCTAAGTCAGCCTGATCACCACCATCTGTCGACCTTCCATCAGTGCTTGTGAAAAAGGCATGCTCCCAGTTCCGGAACTGTATCAAGGTGGTGATTGAGACTGAAGGCGGCTACATTGAATAGATGTCAGCTCTACTGCATAATCAAGTTAACTGAATTGATTTTTTCAGTAAAAGTTGTAGTGTTGTTTTCTTTAGATCGATAATTTCATTGTTCCACCCTGTAGCTAATACAAATCTAAGCAGACGACTTTTTCATGAATTGGAAGAAATAAAAATTTAATCTTAATCACTCAGTTTTAGGGTTATGGTTTAGAGTTGGGATTTAGGGTTAGATAAATGTTTATTTTTTTGTAGGAGGAAAAATTGAGGAATGCTCGGCCAGCCTTTTTTGGTTATTTCCGTTAGTTTACCAAGTGAGCAAAAACCAACTTAGTGGAAAGCGCGGGTTGTAAAATGTGTAAGTACTATAGCAGGTACTCAAGATAAGATTTCCTGATTGCATGCTTGTTCGAATGAGCAGAAAATGACGTCCTGTCACTCATGGCTTTATTATCTAACTAACGAGGGTACCCGGCGTTTCCCAGGCGAGGTGTGTGTGTAGGCGGGGGGGGGGAGTCTAAACAAAATAAAAAAGAACATAAAGAATAAGCGAACTAAATAACCCTGTTTTAAATGTTAAAAGCTTTTTGAAAATCAGAAAAAAAACCAAAAAAAACAACGAACATGATGGAACATAAAGAATAAGCGAAGGAAAAAAATAGCATAAATAACCCTGTTTGAATGTTAAGATTTCTTTAAAAAATCGGAAAACAAAAACAAAAAAAAAACAGCGAACGTGATGAAAAAATTTAAAAAAAGGGGAAAATAAATAATAAGCAAACGAAAAATAACATAAGTAACCCTGTTTAAATATTAAAACTTTAAAAATCAAAAAACAAATGTCCGATATGTCGGCGCAAACATGCAACTTTAAGACAACAGCGCTATCACTATAACCACTACTCTACGTCGACAAAGTAATGCCGTTTTTTTTTTCTTCTATTTAAACTAAGTTAAAAAAAAGAGCATTTTTTGCACGTGCATGCATGCTTGGCTAAGTTGTCATGAAGGAATGATTTTTGCTACCCCCTCATTGGGAACATCAATTTCTATACAAAATAATTGATCGAATTTTCTAATTTTCACATATTATTTGACCAAGACATCGCCCTTTCAGATGGTACTGGTTTCGACCCGGTTGGATGCCGCTGAGAAAAATTTCTGGCAGACATACAAACATACATCCATACACTTAAACAGACAGGTGAGATTTATATAATAGACTAGCGGGGAATACCCAGCATTGCCCAGGTGGAGGCTATTGGCACATGGATGAAGCGATGTTAAAAATGGCTTTGACGTGGTTAAAATTTAAAAAAAAGATAGAGAGGTGGGTAATTAGTTTTCCACGCTAACCATTAGGCCAAAGAATTCAATGAATAGCACAAGGACGAAATAAAAAATAAATAAAAAAAGATAGAGCGGTGGGATTGAACTCAAAAACGTAGGGTAATTAGTCTTTCTCGCTAACCATCAGGCCAAAGACGACAGTGAATTCAATGAGTTGGTAATTAACTTAAAAATCATAGGAGTCGCCACGCATGCGCAGAAATGAACGTTGCTTTTAAACCTGGCCAGGGGCCAGTTAAGGTTCCCACTTTCTGTTGTTTTATTTATTTGTTTCCCATGAAAGCAAATTAGACACAAGGTCATTTTTAATGTGGGGAAAAACCAATTCCTCCCCAAAAAGGGGCACTCTGGCAGTATCCAAATGAATAGTAATTGTCTTAGTATATTGACCAAGGACCAATTTACTTAAGTGAAGCATCAATCTCAGTCAAAAGGCTAATAATGCTCTGCCGCTTTTTCGAACAGTTTCACTTTATAAGAAAAAACCAAACAAACACCCAAGACGACACCATGGTGGGACTTTTGTTTAACTCGATTAAATAAAAGGAAAGAAAGGATGTCCGTTTGCAAATGCGAGATATTATGATCTGGGAAGTATGCGAAAACTTCTTGTGGAATCTCACCAACGTGAAAACCCCAATGCAGAAAGCCTTTGACGGATATACACAAACGCTTGCCCCCATTTTGCCTTTTATCTATATATATATATAAAAGCGAAAATGTATGTATGTATGTATGTATGCATGTGTGTATGTTTGTGTGTCTGCTAAAAACTTTCGACAGACACAACAAAAATTCACAAATTCGGTATCATATTGAAGCTCCATCCTTCGCTCAAAAGATATAAAAAAATTGGCCAAAAACGTTCATTTTTTCACCCCGAAATCGACAATTTTCGACGGGGGGGGGCAATAAAAACGGCCCTCTCGACCGGTTCTACGCATGCGTCAGATAACGTCATGACCTAATTTACTTTAAATAGCTGAAAAACTGAGCAAATTTTGTGTACGTCACGTTAGGTCAGTCGATTAGCGCGTTGGTTCATTATCGTTTTGGGTTTGAATCGTGGTGTGAGATTTTTTTTTTTCTTCGATTTTTTAAATTTAAATATTGAACCAGTTATTTCAGCCATTTTTCACGTAATGTTCGGTTTTCTGGTTTTTCTTTTTACTTCGCTTATCTACCCCCGACCACACACCCAAAAACACCGATTTTTTTATTTTAATATCGAAACAGGCTTATTTAAGCCATTTTGCATGTGTTCGTTTTTCTGTTTTCATTGTTCATTTGCCTTACGTTAGTTTTTTTTGTGTTATTTTTTTCAATGTTTTGATTACTCCCCCCCACCTCCCCGCTTAATTAAAATGTTTTCTTTTTTTACTTCGCTTATAACAAACAAACCTGGTCATTTCTTTTTTATTTAACACCACACAGACCTCCAAACACTCGGGCAATGCCAGGTACCCCCGCTAGTCTATAAATATAAAAGCGAAAATGTATGTATGTATGTATGTATGTATGTTCGTTTTTGGGTATGTCTGTAAAAAGCTTTTTTCCGAGAAGCGGTCGGTCAGCTCACAACTTAAAACTTTTTATATCACATATAAATCATAATATCTACGAGTTAACAACAGAGGTCGCCAGTCTATTTAATTTGCTCGACTTTGGAAAGATAAATATTCAATATTTTTTGCTCGCCGCATGTGGATTAGGCTTTTTTGTATAATAAAAACGACACTAATTCTGGCAGTATTTTCCCGGTCGAGATCGCTGGAAATGCCCGAAAGCAATTAGATTTGATCAATGTGGAAATATTTTCCCTATATCAGACAATTGCAATTTGGACAATCCCCTTTTTATGGGGAGCTGGTTCCCCCCTCCCCCAACATCTTAGGAAAATAAAAATAAAAAAAGCATTCCCACAGTAACTAAAATACTATCCCGCAGTCAAAGTTGACCTCACTAAGTCATTAAAACGTGCACCTGCAAATTCTAAGTAATTAAATAAATTCAAACGTGTTTCCGTTAGTATGTCGCGGCGGCCCAATGGTTAATGTCACACGTTTTTTTTTTCACACTTTAATTTCCAACTTTACCTCAAGGGTTTGGGTTCGATCCTCATACTTACCTACCAAAACTTTTACCCAAAAACACACACACCTCCAAACACCCGGGCAACGCCGGGTACCTCCCGCCCCCGCTAGTATATATAGAAGACTTGAATCAGTGCTGGTTAAGATAAAGTCGACAGATCGATTTTTTTTTTTTTTGTTAATATTTGGTTTGAAGCAAAAGCAACAGTACTTACTTAATTATCATAAAGAAAATATTAACATATCCAAAAATTAGTAAAATTCATTGAGTAGAAAATTATTTATAGTTAAAAGTAATTTTTCGGAAAATTGGGGGAAATTGCATTTTCCCTATATGTGAACACTCCGAAGATTGCGAATACATGGAACATACTCATCCTCCTTTTTTGTCACTTTAATGGCTGACGTACTGTTTTAAACCATTGCAATAGACTTTTATTTTTATTAAAAACGCAATAGCAATTATTCTACTTAATGAATTTTCGTAATTTTTGGATATATTACTATTTTCGACATAAGTAAGTGCTGTTATTTTTACTTAAAACCATATATCTAAAAAAATCGATTTGTCTACTCTATCTTAACAAGCACCCTTGAATTAATTATGCAACATTTTCCCATCATAAACGCCTGACAAGTTGCAAATGCCTAAAAGGACGTTTCAATAGATTGTTGTTATCTACGTTGTCAAAACTAAACAGACTCAGCTTGTAATTGTTCTTTTGGTTCAATTGCTTTTTGTCCGTGCCTGCTTTATAGTTCAGTGACCTGCAACGTGTGGGGTCATATTTAACAGTGGTGGTGATATCACTTTTTTTTTTATGATGTCAAAATGAGTATTGCATGAAATATAGTTGCCTTCAAGTCTAATATAAACAAATTCTTGTTGAGCTGTCTTCTTAAATAATCAAATTCTACCCAATTTCCACCATTACCATTCTTTATGCTGTTGTCTCATTGACCACCTTACACTTATTAACTATTATCTACGAGTGGTCTCCAGGCCTTTATGAGTGGCGACTTCCTTGTAAAATAAATAAAATAAAAAAGTACTTGGATCAACAGGGATTATGGCAGTTACATTAGCCAGTTATTCCCTGAAGCAAAAAAATTAATTAGGAATTGTCTGTGTTAATTATTTATGCATGTGCGCACACACACACACACACACACACACACACACACACACACACACACACACACAAACACACACACACACATATATTGTTTTCACAAAATCAAGACAACAAAGATTGGATTGCTAGCAACAAGTAGTGTATTTTCATTGTTCGTTACAAATGTTTCTTGACTGGACAATTTCAAACCTCCTATTAGATGAGTAGCACACCTTTCCCTAGTCGATGAGGAATGGGCGAAGAGACTGACGATCTTGATGTAGTCTGAGTGCGTCCTCCAAGTTCCACTAAAGAATGCTGAGCATTCTTTTTCCCAGCATGAGCATGGACAATCAAAACTCTGATGTTTAACCCAATTCAGCCGCTGACAGTTTCTTCCATTTATATCACAATGTGCGCTGTTAAGACTATTCTCAACTGCGCAAAAACTGAAAGGTCCCATTTCAAAAAGTATTTGCTCATAAACAACTGTAATTTAAACCTGCTCGACATGCATTCCTCCCCCCCCCCAAGTTCACGAGGAATTTCGGGTGAGTGACGTGAAAAAGAATGCTGTTCACTCTACACTCTGAAACAATAGAGAAGAGGGTTGGTTAGCTTATGTCCTAGGTGATGAGAGGAGACATTTACATTAGCTATCTCCCCCACCCACGGTGAGTTTTTTGCGGGCACAACAAAAAAATCCTGTACAAAAGTCTTCTGAAACTATATACACTGTGATAGAATCACTAGTCTTGGTTTCGTCGGGGCCGCAACCTACTCGTTGGTGCAGTCTCTGAAGCACCAGGAGCGTTGTGTGGCATCAGTCGGCTCAAGGGCCTGGGAGCCTTCTTGGCAATTGTATGCATGTTCTTGGGGGTGGTCTCGTTTCCAGCTCCAGCGTTCTTGGGAGTGGCAGAATCTCTAGCTGGGTTAGAAGCATGAGGGGTAGTTGGAAGGATCTCAGAAGGGCTCAATGGCACGTCATAAAAATCTTTATTGCTGGACTTACGTATGGGACTATCCGTTGGATTACTAGCATGGACTTCTGGCAGGGTGGCAGGAGAGTCCTCTGACGCCCCTGGTATGGTGCTGACAGAGGCGTCTTCCGGCAGCCTGGTGACTGGTAAGAAGGACTCTATCATGTCTTCATTAGTTGTGGTTCTGAAAGGCTTGAATTTACGAAGGTGTTGTCGGTTTCTGAGCGTAAGTCTCCCAGAGCCATCTATCTTGACCACATATTGGTGAAATTGTCTCACCTCCACAACGGTGCCTGTTCGTTACCAGCGTTTAGGGTGATTTCCAGTTAGGTTTTGAATATACACGTGATCCCCCACGCTTAGAGGGGGCAAAGATCTTGTATGCTCGCTCCACTTTTCATGCTCAAGGGAATGACGTTTTGCTAGTGCCTTCTCCCTGTTTACAAGCGTTTCAGACCATGTGGGCGAAGAGACTGACGATCTTGATGTAGTCTGAGTGCGTCCTCCAAGTTCCACTAAAGAATGCTGTTCACTCTACACTCTGAAACAATAGAGAAGAGGGTTGGTTAGCTTATGTCCTAGGTGATGAGAGGAGACATTTACATTAGCTACCTATCCTGTGAAAATATTCACAAGAAAGGCCTCTCTTCAGACTTTGATAAAAAAAAACACTTTTTTAATGAACAATATGGAATCCATTTCCCTTTTAAGGAAAAGATTTAACTACATTTCTTCCTTCAGAGGTTTTTCCGTTTTCTGTTTGTTAAGAATTTTTTTATTTCTCTCTCTATCTATCTATCTCTCTCTCTATATAGCTTCCTTCAGTCTTGAAAGACTATGGCTACTCACTGTAATGGTGCCTGCACATGGAATTCGTGTGGCAAGAGTTGTGCAATATCCAACCACACCTCTCCTAAATCGGTGTATTAAATACTAGTAGCAAGTGGAGGTTCAGGACGACTGGAAACAATGCTGAGATAAGTAGAAAACATATACAGCGTTTAGAATTCCCAAATAGTCACCCATCTGGTACTTGCCAGGCTCAACGTTGCTTAACTTCGGTGATCTGATGAGAACCACTGTGTCAATGTGATTATGCCGTGTGTGTGTGTGTATATCATATATACACACGGCATAATCATGTCAGCCCCTTTAAGAAACTCTTTTCTTATCGTTGAGCACTTTCAGTTGAAATAAAGTCTGTCAATTTAACTCGTATGCCCAGATCATCATATAATCATTAGATCACCCTGACAGATGTTAAAAAACATTTAAAAATAAATGTTTAAATTTCAACAGTATAAAAAAAACATACATGGTTAATGACTGTTTGGGTAGAAAAAAACAAAACAAGGCTACTGATGTCTGCTCGCTGCTACAAATTCGGAATAGGGGCACGTGAGCGAGAAAAGCGAAAGTAAAAACCAGTTGCAGGAGATTCCCGGTGTTAAAAAAAAAATTTGGCAGACCTAAATACGAGAGTGTCCAACCCCTAAAAATGCTCTTTCTTTCCCTTTTTTTTTTTTTAAGTGTTTTTTTTTTCCGTCAATTATCATAGATTTCAGACTATTATCATATTAGCAAAAAAAATTTTGAAAAAAAAAAAAAAAAAATTAATGACTTTTAAAAAGAGGGTTCACTTTCTCGTTATAATTTTCTAATCACGTGACACGTTAGTAAAGAAATGGACAATAAGTCAGGTAGCAATGAAGTAGAACGTTATAACGAGAATGTGAACCCCTTTCTTAAAATTCATTCATTTTTTTTTTTTCAAAATTTTTTCTGTTAATATAATACTCAAGTCTGTAATTTATGATAATCGTCGAAAAAGCTTTTAAAAAGGTGTCAAACCACAACCACCACCACCGAGAGAGTAGGCTGGTGAACATGACAGCGTAACGTCACTTCCTGATCAACTTCTAGGTATAGAAAGTTTCCGGTATTCAACCACGTAGTCACGCTAACAGGTATAAAAAATATGGCTGTGTTACCGATTGTCCATGTATGTTCTAAAGAAAAATTCTCCATTCGAATAATAATTATTATAATTGCACATTGGTATAATATTAATCTAAGAAAATATAGTAAGTGAACTCGTTTTTTAGCTTTAATTTCTATCGGAGAAAGTCGAATATTTCATTTTATTTATTTTTTTACTGCAAAACAAACAATTTTTATATAATATTTTTCAATCCATTCTTTTAATAATAAATAAAACTTTTCACTGAGTATTTCCAAATATTTTAAAGTTAGCATTTTTCACGGCAGTTTTTTAAAAAAATTTTATGATCGGCGAATTTTCAATATTTTAGCACCGAGCATAATTTATTTCTTTGAAATATATTTAAAACTTCAAGTTTTTGTTTTTTATAACATTTTAATTGTAAATAATTTACATGATGGGTTTGTTTTACTATACACATAGATTCAAAAAAGTTGTCAAAAACAAATATATAACAAATAAATATTATCAAAGGCAAGATAAGTTACTTTTCTACCAAACTGGATAAATTTTTAGTGTTTTTATTTAATGTAAAGTGTTTATTTGGCTTGAAAAACATACAATGTTTACCGATGTATTTGAAAAATGCAAATGGCGGCATGCTTGCTGGTGCACACGGTAAGTTTGGGAAAACGAGTTTAAACAAAAAAAAATTATCAAAATACCGTTAGAAACTCACTCAATATATGTTACCATGACATAGACGAACATATATTCGGTGGGTTTCTAACAGTATTTTGTATAATTTATTTGTTTGAACTCATTTTCCCAAACTTTTCTTTTTAAAATATATCGATAAACATTTTCGAAGCGATTACACGTTTTAAAGTGAGTAAAACCACTAAAAACCTTTCCAGTTAGGTAGAGGAGTAACTTATCTTGCCTTTGATAACATTTATTTGTTATATATTTGTTTTTTGACCACTTTTTCGAATCTATGTGTATAGTAATACAAACCCAAAATTTAATTTAACTTGAAAATGCTATTTAAAATACATGTGCGTACACTGCACAAACGCCCTTATTATTATCATAATAGTAATAATAATAAAAAAACTGGTGTAGATGACATCGACTGACGCCACACCAACTACTTCTGAAGGGTCAGGGAGGATAGAAAGACCGAGGTGGGAGAGTACTAACCAAATCTCCACTGGAAGTGTGCAGTTCAAATCTGGTATCTTGGGAAGATATTTTGTCACCCAAACCCCAGGAAACACCAATGACCGATGCCAATGAAAAATCAGTGACAACGGCTGTTGCAATAACATGCAATCATCTGCACAAGTGGTCAAGAGGTGGAGAACACTGGAAATCTGGGGAGACTTGTTGTCACTTTGTCTCCAAGGAACACCACAGGTTACTGCCAGTGAGAAATCACTGATGATGGCCTGTGAGACAACTAATATGCTGCACATTTTGATGAAAAACATGGGGGGAAAATGAACATAGAAGAACAGAAAACCAAAACTTTAAATATAATTTCTGTATTTAAAGTAATAGTTATTTAAATATTTCAGCATATAATCTTGTGGGCAAAATCCAGCTTCCCAATAAGGGGCACTCTGGATAGGAACAAAAATAGTCTCAGTCATGAAAGAGTTCTCCTCCACCGATAAAATTACTTAATTTTACATTTATATTTTATATTGAATAAAGTTCAGTTTAAGTATTAATTGAAGTGTTACTTTTTCTTTGTATAAAAATGCTTTATTGCTCTTTTTCAAATGGCCCTCATAATAGTATTGACAGTCTGACAAATTTTACCTACATTGCCTGCAGACATTTTTCAGTTAACAGGCCTTCTTCTTACTCTCGGTGGCCGTGGTAAAACACGCAATTTTAGGGGGTGGACATTCTCGTACAGGTCCGCCCCCAAAAATCAAATTATACCAGTTTGGCGGATTTTTTGTAATATATCCGATGATTCTACAGAATTTGAACCGAACTAAGCTGACAACATAGGTTAGGATTACGTTAGAGTTAGGGGGAATGGTTATCTTTACGATTCAAGTTTCTACCTCACTTCCGGTTGCTTCGTCGTCGTATTATTTTAATTAAAATGTTGCTGTGCTTATTAATTTGTTAGGTGAAAAAAAATGATAAGCTCCGATCTCACCATGTTGACAACATCTTTTCTAAACGTTAAGCCATTCTTAACATAGGAAGAGGCAACCGGAAATGAAGTGGAAACTTGAATCGTTAAAGTAAAACAGTTTGGTTCAAATTCTGTAGAAATGCCCGATACTCAAATGATCTTTAAACGACAATTGACCCTCACACACACACACACACACACACACACACACACACACACACACACACACACTCTCTCTCTCTCTCTCTCTCTCTCTCTCTCTCTCTACTAAGATAAAATTAAAGATTGAATATTTTATTACACCCACATTTCTGCTTTTGTAAAATTCGGTTAACTGGCACAGTTTTTTAGTTGCCTTGATGATGCAAAAGAATAGGCGGTGGGGGGGGGGGGCCTGAACGAGCCCCCCCTCCCCAAATTTCTTTTCTGTTCGCTTGTTTTTGCAATTTTTTCAGTGGATTATTGATTGGACACTAATAAACCAGATTATCTTAAAAAAAAAAAAAAAAAAAAAAAAAAAGTCATTATTTCGACATTTGAAAGGGGTGTTCACTGTTTAGTTACAACGTTATAGTAAATCGATCCCCCATTTTGGAAACACGGAAATGAATGAATTGCCCTCATTTTCGTACTTGTGCACTTTTCCTACCGTGCTGAAATAACGTTATTATTTCAAAAGTCATTCTTAGAGAGGGGAGGGTATTTTGTAACTATTCTGTGTCGTGAAACTTTAATTTTAAAAATAGCGCGATATCAAAAGTGCATAAGCACTTTTTTTTCCTATTTGGTAAACACAGAAGTAGGGTTTGTCGGGTGTGCTGAAAACGAATATCACATGTAAATTTTACGTGAACAAGTAGTTTTCCTGATACAGCGACGGTGGCCACCATTTATAACAAAGAATTACTTTGCTTAATATCCGGAAAACTACTTACTTTTGTAAAGTTTAAATGTAATATTCGTTTTCATCACACTTGAAAACCCCTACTTTCGTATTTACAAAATAGTGGGGGAGGGGACTGCTTATGTACTTTTGATACCGCTCTATTTTTAAATAGTTTTTTTTTTTTTTTTTTTTTTTTTTTTTTTTTAAGATTAAATTCAAGTTTAACGATATCTTTTTTATTATTAAATTGTTAGGTAGAAGCACAGAAATAGTTATAAAGCACCCTCCCCTCTCTATGTTAAGAATGACTTTTTTGAAATAATAACGTTATTATTTTAGCACAGTAGCAGAAGTGCACCAGTACCCCCCCCCCAAAAAAAAAAAGAAAAAAAAAAGGACAATAATTCCTTCCCATGTTTACAAAATTATTTACTATAACGTTGTAACTAAACAGTAAGCAAAGCAGTAAGCACAGCAACGGAGCAACGGCAACGCAACAGCACCTCTTTTAAATATTGAAATAATGGCTTTTTAGTTAATCTGTATAATAAGTGTCCAATCGAACAGGAAAAAAAAAAAATTAGAGAGGAGGTGACGCTCGTTCAGGTCCACTCCACAGCAAATAGTAATTGTACTTAATTATAATTATTATTATTATTATTATTATTATTATTTTTTTTTTTTTTTTGCAAAAATTAAAATGTTATTGTTTAATTGTTTTTTAATTTGTTTTTTGGCCAAGATCAAAGTGTAGTATCTGTTCTTCAGATGCCGTACTTCCATTTCTTGTTCTCTTTCGGTGGAGGAGCAGCACTGAGCAGCACTCAGCAGTCCTTCCACAACTGAGACAATTTTTTTTGTTATTTTTGTACCTTTTCTCCACGTTAAAAAACGACCCTGGTGTCTAACTCTGTCCCGTGGGGAGGCATTGTAAATAGGTACTTTATGAAATGTTTATTTATTTCTTTATATTTTGTTTTAGAAAAATAGAATAATTTTTTTTTATCTCGCACTGCAGACTTCGTGTCGCCTATTCTTCTGCATCACCATATTATTATTATTATTATTATTAGTAGTAGTAGTAGTAGTAGTAGTAGTAGTATGAGGAGGTTTTGCAACGATGATGCCATCAGTCGCAGGGAGTATTAATGCTGACGAAAACTACTGTGACCAGCTTGTTGACATTTCATTTCCATCTTGATGACTAGGCGGCGTTGTTCATCATCATCATCATCATCATCATCATCAAAATATATTTTGGGTTTAGTTACTCTGTCACAGCTGAGATGTTCGTACCAGTCACGGATACGTCCTCGACAGTCAGTCCAACACTTTGTTGTTGTCGAACTGGGGTATGGTTTTGTTCAGTCGCCAGGTTCACCTTCTCAGGTTTTATCTTCTCTCTGAGAATTTATTGCCAATCGTCCGAGGCAGACTTGCAGGTGAATGCCGACAGGGCTGCTCGGGTATTTTTTGTAGGCCAAAGTGCCATTATCTTAGTGCACTGGAATTTTCAAAATCACATCTTTGTGTCTAACTTCTCCTAGAGGGGAGTTAAATAGATTCTCTCTCTCTCTCTCTCTCTCTCTCTCTCTCTCTCTCTCTCTCTCTCTCTCTCTCAAAATGTTAAGTGGAATAATAATAAAATATACAATGTGTTCCTATTTACTTGCTTCCCCACAAGGGCCGAATTAAACACAAAGTCGGCTTTTGATGTGGAGAAAATCCAGCTCCTCAAAAAGGGAAATTCTCAAACTAGAAGGATTTTTCTTTCAGCGACCGAGTACAATGAAATGAAACATACTATCAAAACAGATACTACACTTTGTTTTTATAAAAAAAGGTCAGTGGGATATACAATGGATTTATCCAGTACAGTATTGTTTATAGCAGGGTTATTCAAACTGGGGGTCCGGATCCTTCAGTGAGTCATTGTGACAGAATGAAGAAAAGGAAGAGAAAATACAAGTCGATGCTCAGATCATCATCATCATCATCATCATTATTATTATTGGTTTAACACCTGCCTTACATACTGGCATGTATTGGACAGCTTTTAGAAATTGATGCTCAAACTAATCTATCTATTCTTATCATTTCCTCTCATGTTTTTTTTCTTGGCCTTCTCCTACCAACTCAACTGCTATACATTTACTAAATCAAGAGTCTGCAACCTCCAGTCCTCAAGACAAATCTGGCCCTCGAGTGAATTTTATTTGGTCTGTCATCTTACTCCAGACACAATATAAATATAAACAATCCAAACCATAATGACAGTTGCAAAACTGAATATATTGTGTCAAAACTCAAATTCCGATTTAATATAATCATATTTGATACTTGTTTTCTTCAAACTTTCTTTAAATGATATTGTTATTGTTGTCCTCCATAATAATGTAACCAAAACTGTTTGATCCTCCTCTAACAATCAGTATAGCTTTTTGATCCTTAGGTGCAAAAAAAGGTTGCCTACCACTGACTCTCAATCAAGAACTCTCACTCATTCTTTCAATGTGACCAAATCAACAAAGTCTCCTGTTCTACATCTCTCTATATTGTGCAGATTTGATCTTTCTCTGAGTTCACCAGATCTCAGCTGATCTTTAAGACTCATGCATCCATACTTTTCTCCATGCAACACATGCCCTAAACATTCACTGGTCAAGATTCATTTACACATGCCTGATAATTTTTTTTTTTTTTTTTTGGACAATAATGGTAACATTCTGCTGGTTAGTAATGACAGAAGTTCCTTACATTAACTTCATCAATTACACTATCATCAACTTCTGAACAGCCTCAATAGCATTTTTTTTATTACTGGAATCCTTTTGAAACGAATAATTTATTTATTTATTTGTGGACTATTATCCTCATCTTCAAGTTGTTGTTTCACAACGTTTCGGCCAACTATTCCTCTGGCCTTCATCAGGTGGTAAACCGCGATGGGATAGGAATGCTAAGTCTGTTAACTGTATCCTCAATAATTACTGCCTTCCATAGTTTTTGTCGTCTAACCATGTTTTGGCTAACTAAGCCTCTGGCTGGCTTTGGGTAGGATTGAAACCGCTATTTTCAGACAATGCTTACCTGGCGCCGTAGAGATCCAATGTCTCTAGTCACTGTGCCACGGCCCCCATTTTACCATTTTCCACATGGTTTGGATTCTTCGGACTACTGTTCTCATCTTGAGTGTCATTTTCACTATATTTCGATCGATGTATTCTAACAACTGCGCCATGAATTCACAAGAATTGTGGCACAGTAGTTAAGAGTATTTGGAAAAATTGAGTTGTAAAAGTGACCTTCTTCTGAAGGTTCAATCTTAAGTATGGGCGACCAAAAATACAATTGCGAATTACTTAGGATCTCTATCCAGGCATGGCTGATGGAACAGGTACATGCTCCCTTTGTGAATTAAATAAATGGTGTCTGTTTGAAATTCCATGCAGATTCCCAAGTTCAGCAGAGAGATTCCTAAGTTTGACAATATACACCTGAATAAAATCGCAGATCATATCGACCAAAACATTGTAAGAAGAAACACTCAAGATGAAAAAAGTAGTTTTTAGAATCAAAATAATATGACCAAATATCATCTCAAAAATTCAGAAATGTGTTATCCATTTTTATTATTAAATCATTTTAATTATTTACGGTTAATATCTATTGCATATATATAGACAAAATTAAACAACACAATTACAAATGTATAACATCAAACACTAATTTATTATGAACTGTTTGAAAAATATGGTAATTAGTCATACAAATAATCGTCCTTGGATCATTCATCAGTAGTATCTGCAGAGAATTTCAAAATATTATGTTGTATTATTGTTTCATTTTCTAATCTAAAAAGTATTCCTGTCAGATCTTTCTTTTTTTCCTTTTTTTTTGTATATTTCATCCAACCATTAGTTTTCGCCTTGATTAGTAATATCAGAGAAATAGTTGGAAGAAGAGATACTCCTCTGTCAGCATTTTCAGTAAATTTTTCCTTGTATGTTCGTCTGAATTTTTTTCACAAATACGAACCCATAGCTATAATATAGAGACCAACTCAAGGAATATGAAAATATGTGCGGAGCCAGTAACTTTTCTATTTTCATTTTCAAACAACAACCAACATGCCTAAGGACGGTCGAAGGTCAATCCGACCGAAAAGTTGCACAAATAACACTCAAAATGAGAACAATAGTCCGACCAATACAAGTAATATAAACAATTAACCCTCATCTCAAAAATTCAGGGTCCTGGATATGACCTTAAACTATATCCGATGGTGAGGCCCCAGCTTGTGGCCTTTGGAGAGTGTGGAGCCACTCTTTAATTGCCATTGCTCCCAGGTCCACTCTGACCCGGAGTGGTAGTACCTGTTAGGGTCCCAATTATGAGTTAAATAGAAACTGACTTGGAAAAAATATATATATTCTATTAAAAAAATTTTTCTTCAAAATCACTGGATTCGGCATTAAATAACCTGAAAAGGGTTGATATGCCTTAAAACAAAAACAACCAACCAACGAACCAAAAATTCAGAACTTCATCTGAAGAGTTGCATTTATTTTGAGTAGAAATAAAGAAAGCATTTCTCGCTTTTTGTCAGAACGATTTATATTCATAATTATTGACTGATTTTGTTTCGACTTTGTTTATACGTCAAGCTTTCGTAATCCTTTGTTTCTTTGTTCGCTCATATTTCCGATATTATCTTTGCCTGCGGATTCTGAGAGCTCCGATTCATAAATGCCATTGTTGAATTTGGAGAAAGATCAATATGTAATTTGATGCTTCTATGTTCTTTGTGTGCATTAAATACCAAAGTCTCTAAACTCTTTTGCATATTGTTACATGATTGCTGCTTATGATGACGTCTCATGGAAGAGCAATTATTTTTGTTAAGTATATTATCTATATATAAAAGCGAAAATGTGTGTATGTATGTCCGCGAAAGGCTTCTTTCCGAGAAGCGATCGGTCGGCTTACTCCTTCTGTAAACTTTTTATATCACATCTTACGAACAGGGATCGCGTGTGTATTTAATTTGCCCGACTTTTATCAGCTCACCGCTTCGAAAAGCGAATGATCTGGCTTGCAGCACAAAACTAGGTCAGCTATTACGCCACTTCCTCACACCTGTTTATTTTTCTTTATAAACCTTCACTTAACGTCCTTATCAGTTCCTCTCCATCATGGCCGAGATGGTTAGGTGTCTAGCTTTTTTCCCTTTCATTTCCACCTTTGCATCAAGGCTTTAGGGTTCAATCCCACCTTCCTACTAAAACTTTTTTGTTTTTTTTCAGCACACACACACCTCCAAACACCCAGGCAATGCTGGGTACCTCCCTCCCACTAGTCTATAATATAAATCTCACCTGTCTGTTTAAATGTATGTATGTTTGTATGTCTGCCTAAAACTTTCGACAGAGACAACGGATTTTCACGAGATCAGTATCGTTTTGAAGCTCGATCCTTCGGATGACAAATATCAAAAGATTGGCTAAAAACATTAATTCCTTCACCACTAGGCACTTTTCTACAAGGAGGGGTCGTTTTTTTTGCTGATATTTTCGAAAGTCATCTCCTCTTTTCAAATGATTAGCCTTAGTTCAAACCTTCGTTATTTCTGGTTTGGTGATGAACATAACAGCAAAGACGCCACTTTTTTTTTTTTTTTCACGTTCTTTTCCTCCTTCATGGTACAGGTTCGAGCCTACCTGCCTACTACCACTTTATTTTTTTATTTTGCTCAACACACACTTCCAAACACTCTGGCAATGCCGGGCACCCATGTTAGTATCACATAAAACTGAAATGTTTCATTTATTCGATTCCTTTGCCCGGCGAATTCACCTAGCATTTTAAGAAATACTTTATCGTAGATCACAAATGAAGATTACAAAAGACAATAGATTTTACGTTGTTCACTTTTCGTATAATTAGGATTCTTTGGATTACTGTTCCTATCTTGAGTGTTATTTTCACAATGTTTTAACTAGTGTTGGGACGATTAATTGCAATCGAGAATTGGAAAAGTCAGAATTTTTGGGACTATCAGAAATTGAAAAAATTTGTGACTATTTTTCGATGCCAAAAACGATTCTTTTAATTGTCTTTTTTATTTGATTTTATTTAAAGCAAAATCTACTACTGCTGTTAGTTATGGTAAAATAATGAATATTTATTGATCGCCCCTTACAAGTGTGTTTTTACATTTGAAAAATATGTGCACATTTAACACGTTTCTACGGTAATTGTGGAAAAAATAACAACTCTATAGTTAAATATTTAGAGATTTATAAAGAATCAGAATTGGTAAAGAATCTGAATCAATAAAAGTATTGGAATCGGGAATTTAATGCAGAATCGGTGATTGTATTGGAATCTGTGGAAAAAATATTGGAATCATCCCATTACTAGTTTCAACCAGTGTAATTTCTGAGCTTCTTCAGGTGTATCTTTGTAATCTTTTTGTTGAACTCAGAAATTTGCATGGAATCTCGAACAGAACCCTTTATTTAATTAGTGAGGATAGCATCCTCTCATTTCGTCAGTTATGGCTGGATAGAAGTCCAAAGTAATTTGCAATTGTATTTTGTGTGTTGCACGCACTGAAGATTGAACTTTCAACTGCCAGAAGTAATCATAAAAAGTGTTGTAATCTACCCAACACTCATTAACCCTTATCCTCGAGTGGCCTTTGGGTGTTCATAAGTGGTGACCTGATTAGTAAAAAAAGGAACTTAGTTTTTGGAAATAAATGAAGCCATAAAAGTTGCATTTTAATCCTTACCCAACTATTATTTTATTTACTTCCTTTCCAGGAGGTTGGGCACAAGGTCAAGGGGAGGTTTTGATGAAGGTGTTACTGTGAAACAAATTGGATTTGAACTTGGCACTCTCGGGTTTTCAGTTTGTGTCGTTAACCACTTAACTATCATTACCCCTTCTTTCTTTGCTGTTATATGTGGTGCTATAGAAACACTCGTCTAGCTGAAAACACTATCAATAATTCCCCCTCACTCGTTATCTGTGCCTAAACCTAAACGTAGATTCCATGAATAAAGCTTCTTTCTTAGAACTGCACGCCTGTGGAATGGTCTTCCGTTTTCCTGCTTTCCAGCTAACTACAATATGGTTGTCTTCAAGTCTAACATAAACAAGTTTTTGATGAGCCGTTCCATACAAGTTAACAAATTTACTGAATTTGCATTACTAACGATTACTATATTGTCCAATTTCTACTGTACCCTCTTTAACCCTTATCCTCGAGTGGCCTCTTGGCTTGATAAGTGGTGATGCCTATATAAAAAAAAATAAATAAAAAAACTAGACTCAGGAAAAAGAATTTCAGAAACTACCTGGCAAATATACCCAGCGAACCAAGTGCAAGAAAGATTCAAACAATTACACTTAATGGGGCAGTCAGAATCTTAAAAAAGATCTCTCGGTTGGAATATATAGGATTGCAGGTGAATGTTTGGCATCTGGTAGAATGTCCCATCCCCAGCTTAAACAAACTGATAAGAAAATTGAAATAAAAATGTTCTCATTAATAGGTCGTTAGTAGTAATTAAGTTACCTAGATACTTTCCTCCAATGATGGTCTAACATTGCACGTCTTCCAGGCCTGTTATAGGTTTCTCCTTTGTTTTACAGGAATACTTCTCAGTCTTTTGTTCTCTCATATTTCCGATATCATTGCCAGCTTCTGAGATTGCTTGCTTCACTGTTGAATTCTAGTTTTATAGAAAGATCAATATTCTAAAATCTTAATTTAGGTTTTTTGGCCGTCGAAAAGATGGCCAAATGTTAGCCGTGCCAAATGGTATCTGTTGGTGCCAAAAGACTTCCTTTATCTATATTTAGATCCTTGCGTATCTTTCTGTTGATAATCTACTATAAAGTAACAGATTGTTTTTATACATTGTTTTTTTTTTTTTTCGAATTATCAGAGCCTAGCTGAGCTGAGTTGGCCGGGTGTTTGTAGGTTTATGTTGAGCAAAAAAAAAAAGTTGTAGTAGGCAAGCAGGCTAAAACCCGTGACGCAAAGGCGGAAAAGAAAGTGGAGGTGTGTGTAAGGGTGTTGGTTGAGCAAAAAAAAAAAGAAGGAAAATTGCGAATGTAAAAAAAAAAAAAATTGGAGTAGTAAGCAGGTTCGAACCCATGACGTGTCAGAAGAAAAAGGGGTAAAAAAAACAAAAAAACGGTCTTATCGATGCATCTACCACAATTGTGACGTCACGGGCAATCGAAATAACGTCTTTTATGTGAGGTTTGAATTTGCAAAAATGTCAGCAAAAAAAAAACTTGTAGAAAACTGCCCAGTTGAGGACGAAGGTATTAATGTTTTTGGCCAATTTTTTACTATTTGTTGTCCGAAGTGTCGAGCATCAAAAGGATACCGATCTTGTGAAAATTCGTCGCCTCTGACAAAAGTTTTAGGCAGATATACATACATACATACATACATACATACATACATACATACACACATTTAAACAGACAGGTGAGATTTATATAATAGATAATGCTAGGTGCAGTTGCTGTATCCCTGACAGGAATCCAAGTCTTGAGTCCGAGTAGGATCCTTTTGCTTTAGTAGTCTGAGCAGGATTTTTGTTTCACGGGTCTGAACAAGATCTCTTTGCTTTAAGGCAAGGATCAGCAACCTATGGCCCGTGAAGGCATTTTGATCAGCCTACAAGCCTGATTGCAATGACTCTATTTTTAACATGAGGCTTTCAAATTCAACGAAAAACCCTACTTTTATCTTCCTCTGATTCACCCAGCAGAATTTGAATACTACGACTGCAAAAACATGATCAAAACCAGTCACCTCCATTTCTGCATAAAATATATAAAAAAATAAACATAGAACACAAGCTGAGAGCTAATTTGACTGACCAACTGGCAACAGAAATTAGGCAGGGACAGTTTCAAAGAAGCAATGTTGTCTCAGTCGGCTTTCTATTTCATGCCTCATGAATGTGTGAATGTTACTGCATGTGTACGTCCGTAAGTGTATATACTTACAATTACTTTTATTTGTATCTATGGGTATATGTGTTTTGTTTTTTGTGTGTGTTGTACATTCATGGTACAATTTTCAATAGCACTGTCAATCAAACATACATGTCATAATTTCATTCGTTCAACTTCAGTTGATTTTTTTTTTTATTTTGAAATGTTTTGACGTTTCTTGAGGAAAACTAATTTTTGTTAGGTGTTTTATTTTTTTTAGTTTATATTTCTTTTGTTTTTCTGATTTCTTGATGTTTATTGTTATTATGGTTTTAAATATTAGAGCTGACATGGGTTTGCATATGGAATTTTCGTTCCTTTTTTTTTTTTTTTTTTTTTTTTTTTTCATTTATGACCTTTGTTCATTTGTTCAGTCTGCGACCCGTAATTATAAAATAATCCAGCCCATGGGGTTGAATAAGTTGCCGATCCCTGCTTTTAAGGTTGGTGTGAGATCTCTTTTGCTATACGGGTCTAAGCAAGAAAACCTTTGCTTTAGTCTGAGTAGAATCCTTTTATAGGTCTGAACAGGATCTAGTGTTTGAACAATTAATTGGAATCAGAAATCAGAAAAATCATAATTTAGAGGGGTATTGGTATCAGAATTGGAAAAATTTGAACTTTATTTTCAATTCCTAAAACGATTCTTTTAATTTTTTCTTGACAATAAAAATAAAACAAACACAATGTATTTATTTATTAAAAGATAGTTTGTTTTTTTTACAGGTTAGGAATCCCATTCTTAGATTTAGTATGGAGTCTAATTAACATTTTTGGATTGCTAAATCATGCAAAACAAAGTCAATATGCTAGAATTTACTTACGCCTATTCCCTTACGAAACCTTTTAAAATGTTCCAATTTCTTTTCTCAACTGAGTGGTAATATGAAAAATAAAGCGATTATATGTGGTTTTATGACTTTGACAGTCGGACAGGGTTAGTAAATATTTAGTTAACTGCCCTAAAAAGTTAGAATGGCCTGGAAATGGACGTCTTTGCTGTTACAACCACCGTCAAACCGGAACTGACGTAGGTTTAAAATACGTCACGTTTTTTTCCCATTCTTTTCCTTCTTCACAGTACAGGTTCGAGCCTGCCTTCCGACTACCACTCAACATACACCTCCAAACACCCAGGCAACGCCGGGCTGAAATGCTAGTATATATATATATATATATATATATATATATATATATTTTGGAAATCCGTTGTCATCAATAAGTATTTCATCTTATGTAGAAAAGTTTTTTAGTTTGTTTTTTTTCTTACAGGGGAAGCCACTCGAGGATAAGGGTTAATCAGTGAACACTGACAGGGCTCTATATTGCGAATATAACAGTCACATTTGCGAGTGATTTTTCAAAATGGCGACTAGAAATAATGAAACGTTTATCTTTTGGCGATCGTATTTCTTTCACTGACAATCTTCCAAAGCTCACTACTGAGTGAAAAATATCTTTTCAACTTTTTTTTCTCTTTTAATAAAACGAATAAAGTTAAATTATTTAAACAGTAAAAGTATAATAGAACAATGTACTCTATTTTTTTTTTTTTTTTTTTTTTTTTTTTTTTTTTACGGAAATTGTTAAAAAATATCTGAGGAAATGATAATGTTTATACCTTCAAGTACCAACATAAAATTTGTTGTATATTTAGAATTACACAAAAAAAAAAGAAGAAAAATCTTTATGATGTATATACTCATCACAAAACGAAGATGTCATATTCTAAAAATCATGTAGGTTTGGCTAGTAACTTTTCTATTTTGGTTAGTGAACGAAAATATTTAGTTGTCAAAGCCCTGACTAATAATTGATAATAGTGAAAATTGAGTAGAAATTGATTATTTATGATGATGGCTCAACAAGGATTTGTTTGTTTCACGTGAAAGCAACCATGTTATAGTCAGCTGGGAAGCAGTCCCGCACTATCATGTTCCAAGGACAAGTAGCTCAAGGAAAGGAATTTTTATTTAGTTTTAGTTACAGATAGAAAGTAAGGGAAATTTTTGGCAGTGGTTGTAGTTAGTCGAGTGTTCGCATCAAATGTTTTACGCGGGGTGGGGGGGGCATAAATTGAAGTCCATTTGAGCACCTGCCATGAAAATAACGATAGAGCAGATAACTCACCACATATCACATAATAAACAGAAACTTTCACAAAAAACACTTGCCTAGTTGAAAACACTATCAATAATTTCCCCCACTCTTTATCTGTGCCTAAACCTAAACGTAGATTCCATGAATAAAAGTTCTTTCTTAGAACTGCACGCCTGTGGAACTGTCTTCCATTTGCCTGCTTTCCAGCTGACTACAATATGGTTGTCTTCAAGTCTAACATAAACAAGTTCTTGATGAGCCGTTCCACTTAAGTTAACTAATTTACCAAATTTCCTTTACTAACGATTACTACACTGTCCAATTGACTTCTGTACACACTTTAATCCTTATCCTCGAGTGGCCTCTGGGCCTTGATAAGTGGTGATACCTATGTAAAAAAAAAACAAAAAAAAACACGTGTCTCATTAATTCTTAATTGTTTCTAATTGTATTTTGTAGCAAATAATTTTTTTGTTAATTGATAGTAATTATTTTTGTTATTATTTCTGTCAAAATCAGAAATTTTTTTTTTTTTTTTTTTCTCTCCATTGTTGTTAAATGTGTTCACAGTTTGTTTCTTTTGTTACAATAAGCTTGGGTGACTCTGGCCACAACAAAGATGCAAATGATAATGCATAAATAATGGTGAATAGAGGGAGAACCTAACTTTCAAACACACCGGAAGTTGGCACCCGCGTCTCTCAATTGAAGTATGAAAGCACAGAATCGATACGATTTTCAATTATATTTTATGTTTTTTTTTTTTTTTCATGCCTTTCTAATAAAAATATATCAAATATGTAAACTTTTTATCAATTTAAAAAAATTTTTTTAATCGCATATCTTTTCAAATAACTATGTTTATTTAAGTTCATATGTTATATATTTTGTCTATTTACTATTATTATAAAACTATTTAGATATTTTAAAAATATTTTTACAGAAACATTAAAAAAGACCATGAATGAGTCATATTTTTTTTACATTTTTAACTATGTTTTATTAAGTTTATATATATATATAAAATATGCGACTAAAAAATAAAAATAATAATAATTGATAAAAAGTTTATGTATTTTTATATATTTTTATTGTAATGGGGTGAAAAAAATAAACAAGAATTCAGGTGATCGCTCATCCCCCTCTCAGTACAGGCCAATAAGTCTCCTGTGCGTCATGAGTAAGTTGCTAGAATCTGTGTTAAATACAGAAGTAATCAACCATCTCAACAAAAATAACCTTCTTAGTGACACTCAATATGGTTTCCGTTCTGCTAGATCTATAGCAGATGTCCTTACAGTTATATCGCATAGGATTAGCAAATCTCTCGACGGTGGCTATCTTTCTAGGGCAATTGCTCTTGACATATCTAAAGCCTTTGATAGGGTATGGCATAAAGGTTTACTTCATAAGATCGCTAGCTATGGTATAGCTGGAAAAGTCTTCTCAATTATTAAATCATTTCTTTCTGATAGGTTCATAAGAGTAGTAGTTGAGGGGCAAAAATCAGAAGCTCACAGTATTAATGCCGGTGTCCCTCAGGGATCCATCCTGGGCCTAACTCTTTTCCTGATCTACATTAATGATCTTCCAAATCATATCCTTACATCATTTGTAGACATTTATGCTGACGACACTACCATTTATGGTACCACATCTAAGACAGTAAACGACCAAGTTCTCTCCAATTCTCTCTCCTCTGATCTTGAGCACGTAGTACAATGGGGAAAGGAGTGGCTGGTTACTTTTAATGCATCTAAAACCAAGCTTCTCTCTTTACATCATCAACATTCTAATCCACATTTGTCATCAATTGAAATGAATGGCTCTCGTCTTCAGGAGGCCTCAAGTTTTGACAAGCTTCTGGGCTTGACCATTACTCCTGATCTTAAATGGAACACGTATATCAAATCTGTTGCCAAGGCCGCTGGAAAAATGGTGGGATCTTTCTATCGATCTGGTAGATATCTCACTGCTGATGCTATTCTCTATCTATATAAGAGCCAGGTATGTCCAAGGATGGAATACTGTTGCCACATCTGGGCAGGAGCTGCTAGAAAGGACTTGTCCTGCCTTGATAGAGTTCAAAATAGACTTCGTAGCCTCGTAGGAGATGTCCTTTTCTCCTCCTTGCAACCTCTATCTCACAGAAGAGATGTTGCGAGTTTGTCTCTGATGTATCGTTATTTTCATGGAAAGTGTTCAACTGAGCTTCAATCTATGGTCCCCCCTCGCCAAACTTTCACAAGAAACACTCGTCTAGCTGAAAACACTATCAATAATTTCCCCCACTCTTTATCTGTGCCTAAACCTAAACGTAGATTCCATGAACAAAGCTTCTTTCTTAGAACTGCACGCCTGTGGAATTGTCTTCCGTTTTCCTGCTTTCCGGCTGACTACAATATGGTTGTGTTCAAGTCTAACGTAAATAAGTTCTTGATGAGCCGTTCCATATAAGTTATCAAATTTACCAAATTTTCATTACTAATGATTACTATATTGACCAATTTCTACTGTACACTCTTTAACCCTTATCCTTGAGTGGCCTCTGGGCCTTGATAATGTGGTGATGCCTATGTAAAAAAAAAAAAAAAAAAAAAAAAAAACATAAAACATATTTGAAAATTGTATCGATTCTGTGTTTCCATACCTGAATTTAGAGACGCAGGTGCCAACTTCCGGTATGTTTGAAAGTTAGGCTCTCCTTTTATTCACCATTACCAATATTTGCTGCTGCACTACAATGTGCCTGCAAAATTATGAAATCGTATAGGATCCGGAAATTATGTTTAAAATGCAGAGATTATATAATATTTATGCGTTTTTATTTTTATCAATGGCTAAGAGTTACCCCAGCTTATGGTACTGATATAGTAAAATTAGACTTTTTTAAAATATAATAATTTTATATTCTTTGTTTTTTTTATACATCCAGAAAATTTAATAACATAGCTCTCCACCATGTCACACTTTATACATGATTGGCCCTTCTTCATGACACAACACAGTTTTCTGGCTCTGACTCTCCTGGTTTTCTAGTGATACTAAATCAGGCTGTCTGAAGATATCGGCTTCCTGACTTAAGAATCCAAAATATGGCTTTCGATTTAAAAATCTAAAATATGGTTCTTGGTTTTAAAATCCACAATATGGCTCTTTGTTTTAAAATCCAAAATACGGCCCTTTGCTTAAAAATCCAAAATACGAGCATTTGATTCAAAATCTAAAATGCAGCACTTTGTTTTAAAATCCAAAATACAGACCTTTGTTTTAAAATCCAAAATACGGCCCTTTGTTTTAAAATCCAAAATACGGCCCTTTGTTTTAAAATCCAAAATACGGCCCTTTGTTTTAAAATCCAAAATACGTGCCTTTATTTTAAAATCCAAAATACTACGGCCCTTTGTTTAAAAATCCAAAATGCAGCCCTTTGTTTTAAAATCCAAAATACAACCCCCTGTTGTAAAATCCAAAATGCGGCCCGTTGTTTTAAAATCCAAAATACGGCCCTTTGTTTTAAAATCCAAAATACGGCCCTTTGTTTTAAAATCCAACATACGGCCCTTTGTTTTAAAATCCAAAATACAGCCCTTTGTTTTAAAATCCAAAATACAGCCCTTTGTTTAAAAATCCAAAATACGGCCCTTTGTTTTAAAATCCAAAATACAGCCCCTTGTTTTAAAATCCAAAATATGGCCCCTTGTTTTAAAATCCAAAATATGGCCCTTTGTTTTAAAATCCAAAATATGACCCTTTGTTTTAAAATCCAACATACGGCCCTTTGTTTTAAAATCCAACATACGGCCCTTTGTTTTAAAATCCAACATACGGCCCTTTGTTTTAAAATCCAAAATACTACGGCCCTTTGTTTTAAAATCCAAAATACGGCCCTTTGTTTTAAAATCCAAAATACAACCCCCTGTTGTAAAATCCAAAATACTACGGCCCTTTGTTTTAAAATCCAAAATACTACGGCCCTTTGTTTTAAAATCCAAAATACTACGGCCCTTTGTTTTAAAATCCAAAATACTACGGCCCTTTGTTTTAAAATCCAAAATACTACGGCCCTTTGTTTTAAAATCCAAAATACTACGGCCCTTTGTTTTAAAATCCAAAATACGGCCCTTTGTTTTAAAATCCAAAATACGGCCCTTTGTTTTAAAATCCAAAATACTACGGCCCTTTGTTTCAAAATCCCAAATATAGGTGTCTGTTTAAAAATCCGAAATACAGGTATCGCTTTAAAAAATCCAAAATATAAGGTGTCTGTTTAAAAGCCAAAATACGGCTGTTTGTTTTATAAATCCAAATAATGAGTCTTTGTTTAAAAAGCTAAAGTACATTTTTTTTAAGCTAGAATATGACTCTTTAATTAAAGTCTTGGTTAGACAAATGCATGAATTAATTTTTAATTGAATTTTTTCGATATAATAAAAAAATAAAATCCAGAAAATCTGTAGCACGCCTACGAACACTTGAGGGTGCACTCAGTCACACTAGTCGATAAACGGGACATTAAACGTGAGTCGATAAACGGGACATTAAACGTAATATTCATCAATGAGTCGATAAATAAGTTCCAAATGCTGTATCCTGTGTGATAGGGCATTTTCTGAGTTCTTGTTACAATTTCACGCAAGATTGATTTTTCGAAACGTTCCTTTTAATTGCATTCATCGAGTCGTATCGATTTGCGAGAGTTTGTGGAATGTGAACGGCAGCAGCTTTTCGCTTCAATCAAATACGCATTTATTTTATTTTATTTTTTGGAAAGACGGGAAAAATTCGAAGTTTAAAAAATATATAACAGTTAAGTAAAAATTTGTAAATATTTTTAAAAAATATTCATATAAAAATAAAACAATTATTTTTAACTATAAAAGAAAATCTTAATCGCAGTCGCATTTAGAATGTTCGGAAAATCGATGGTATAACTCAAAGATTATATATATATATATATATATATATATATATATATATATATATTATATTTCTCTCAGTCTGTCTGCCTGGATGTCCTTTCTACATTTTCTCGAAACTACTGAAATTTTATATGGATCTTTGTAATAAAGTGCAGCGAACTAAGTATTGTAGTATCTGTTTGATACAGAGTTAGAGATTAATCAACACTATACTTCTTCTGTTTTTTTGGAAACTATTCAGCCAATCTGGTTGAAATTTTGTATGGGCTTTTGTTATAATAAGGTGCAGCAAACTAAGTATTATGGTATCCATTTGATCAATAGGGATTAGTATTTAATGCTAAAAATCATTTTTAAACGAATTTGAGTCAAATTTTTAATGTTTCCCTATTAAGAATGGCTTTCTGAAATTTTGCAAGTTTTAATTATTTTAACTTATTTCTCTTGTTTTCAAGATGGTGTTGCGATATCATCTCTGCTCATTTGGCCACAAAATTTTATTTTCTTATAAAAAACAAAACTACTTGATTAGTTTGCGTGAATTTTTGGTGTTGAGGCAATTAATCGGAATAGAGAATCAGAAAAATTGGAACTTTTTGTGGTATCGGAATTGGAAAAAATTGTGCCTAATTTCCGATGCCAAAAGTGATTCCTTTACATGTGTTATTTTTTTTAAACTTAAATTTTCCATTGCTGATACTGATGATAAAATGATGATTTTCTGTTGATTTTAAACTACCAGTAAAACTAAACGCCGATGTATTCTGGCATGAATTTATTTTTTTTACGCTTGCAAAAATATAAGCACATGGATTTTACTATTATTACCCTCTCCCTCCCCCCTCCAAAAAAAAAAAAAGCTAAAAATTTATAGCTAAACATTTACATGTTTTAAAAGAATTGGAATTGGTAATCGTAAGAGAATCGGAAATTTAGAAGAGAATCGGTAATTGTATCGGAATCGGAAATGTAGAACAGACTCAGAAATTGTATCAGAATTGGGAAAAATATTGGAATCGTCATCACTAGGATGATATTTTCTTTCCATCATACAGATTTTTCTTTATTTTTTTTTTCAATATGAGGGAAATACTGGACGAGCACTAAATACAAATTTAAACTTTTATGATGTCCAAGGATAGAGTACTGTTGCCAAATCTGGGCAGTGGGCAGGAGTTGCTAGAAGCACCTTATCCTGCCTTGACATAGATCAAAATGTCTTTGTAGCCTAAAAGGGGCCCTTTTCTCTTCCCTGTAACCTCTTTCCCATAGAAGAGATGTTCCGAGCCTGTCGCTGCTCTATCATTATTTTCGTGGCAAGTGCTCATCTGAGCTCCAATCTATGCCCCCCCCCTTGCCAAACTTACATGAAAAACATTCATCTAGCTGAAACCACTATCAATAATTTCCCCCACTCTTCATCTGTGCCTAAATCTAAATGTAGATTCCATGAACAAAGTTTCTTTCTTAGAACTGCACGCCTGTGGAACTCTCTTCTGTTTCCCTGCTTTCCAACTGACTACAATATGGTTGTCTTCAAGTCCAATGTGAACAAGTTCTTGATGAGCTGTCCCCCTTAAGTAATCCAATTTTCCAAATTTCCACTACAAACGATTATTACGATATTGTCACATTGACTACCGTACACTCATTTACCTTTATCCTTGAGTGACCTTCAGGTCTTGATAAGTGGTGACCCCTTTGTAAAAAAAAAAGAAAAAGAATTCAATGAAAAATAAGATTTGAAACATTAAAAGAATGGATGAGAATGATTGAATTAGTAGGTGTACCTATTTACTATGCCTCCCCACGGGACAGAGTTAGACACTAGGGTCGTTTTTTAACGTGGAGAAAAGGTACAAAAATAAAAAAATTGTCTCAGTCGTGAAGGATTTCTCCTCCAACGAAAGAGAACAAGAAATAGAAGTGCAGCATCTGAAGAACAGATGGTATTTATTTGCTCCCCCACCGAGCAAATTAGGCACAAGGCCAATTTTTAATGTGAGGAGTGAAGGGAGGGGGAAGGGAAAAAGGGGGCCAGCTCCCGAGAGGTGGGAAATGGGAGCTGGTTAAAGGTCAGGTATGTGGGGTTTCCCCCACATCTGGTCTTTGCTTGCAGTATCTGTCGGAACAGATACTACACTTTGATCTTGTCCCGAAGTGTAGAACAGTTGAGGTAGCAGGATCAGATGGTAGAGGGAGATGAAAGAAACATGGGGAGAATTGATAATGATGAACTTGAATGAAAAAGCAGTGCTGGTAAATATTGGTCGTAAAAATGAAAAAACTCAGACAAACTTAGTTTATCGCACCTATCCTGACTATATTTACATCAAAACAGCTCTCATTTGTTTAAATCTCTGGTACAACCTAACACTTATATCAGACATATTCCAGGCATTTAAGGTGAACCAATAAAAGGTGCCAAAATGCTTGGCAGCGCAGCAGCTGACAATTCGCAAATGGCACCTTTTTGTTTATAAAATTCTTTTTTTCTTTTTTTTTTACTGTATCTTTTGTTTTTTAAATTGTTAGGTGAAAGTACAGAATAATTAAAAAGCCATCCCCCCTCCCCATGTTAAAAATGACTTTCTAAATATTTTTTTTTACTTTCAGCACGGTCCATAAACTGCACAAATACCTTTTTTTGGTCCCAGACAATGCTATAGAGATTTTTTTTTTTTAATTTTTTTACAAAGGAGTCGTCACTTATCAAGGCCCAGAGGCCACTCTAGGATAAGGGTTAATAAGTGTACAGTGGTCAATGGGACAGTGACGTAGTAATTGTTAGTAGTGGAAATTTGGTAAATTGGATTACTTGAAGGGAATGGTTCATCAAGAACTTGTTTATGTTGGACTTGAAGACGACCATATTATAGTCAGCCGGAAAGCAGGCAAAGACACGAGAATTCCACAGGTGTGCAGTTCTAAGAAAGAAACTTTGTTCATGGAATCTACGTTTAGGTTTAGGCATGGATAAAGAGTGGGGGGAATTATTGATAGTGTTTTCAGCTAGACGAGTGTTTTTTGTGAAAGTTTGGCAAGGGGGGGACCATAGATTGGAGCTCAGACGAGCACTTGCCATGAAAATAACGATAAAGCAGAGACAGGCTCACAACATCTCTTCTGTGAGAAAGAAAGAGGTTGCAGGGAAGAGAAAAGATCAATGCCTTTATCCACTGTGCTAAGAAAAAAAAAAGGATGAATGCACAAAAATCTCTCAGCAAAGGTTTTTTTTTTTTTTTTTTTTTTTTTAAGAACTAATCCAAAAAGATTTTCTAAATTGATTTGTGGCAGCTTGAATGTGGGGAGAAGATAAGAATAGATTTATTCAATTGCTTGTGCAAACGAATTACCTTGGGAGGAGGGGATTATCCCAAGCATTGTTTCCAATGCAATCAATTTATCCATTGTTTTTTGTTTTTTTTTTTGTTTTTTTTTTTTACATCGTTATTTTTATGACAATAAAAGGAATTGATTTCTGTCCATTGCATTTAATCACAAATTGATACCTCCATTTAGTCTCAAGAGACAATGGTTACCCCCCCCCCTCTAAGGGTAGCTGCATAAGTGATTGTGAGGCAAAGATTGTGCAATCTCCAACCTCACCTCTCCTGAATCGGCAGTGCTTGAGTCCAGTGGCAAAAGGGAAGTGCTAGACGACTGGAAGTGGAAACAATGCCGAGATAAGCAGAGAGCACATAGAGCACCTGCAATTCCCAAGTGGTCATCCATTTTAGTACTGACCAGGTTCAACGTTGCTTAACTTCGGTGATCTAATGGGAACTGGTGTGTCAACGTGATTATGCCATATATAAATCATAAATAACTTTGGTAAAATCGAACTAGTCTACTTGATGATGGCTTCCAGGTTTTTAAATCGGAAATAGACAAGTAGTGTTATTTGTATTATTCGGACTTCTATTGTCGTCACAACGTTTCAACCTTTTTTCTTTTTTTTTTTCTTTTTTTACATAGGAGTCATCACTTATCAAGGCCCAGAGGCCACTCGAGGATAAAGGTTAAAGAGTGTACAGTACTCAATGGGTCAGTATTGTAGTTATCGTTACTAGTGGAAATTTGGTAAATTGGATTATTTAAGAGGGAACGGCTCATCAAGAACTTGTTTTTTCAGGTGCATTTTTTTTTAAACTTGGGAATCTTTGTATCATTTGGATTCTTCAGACTACTACTCTCATCTTGAGTGTCATTCTCACGTTTTGGTCGATGTATCACGTGTATCCTGTCGAACTAGGGACTCTTTTTGTCTTACTCTGGAATCTCTGCAGAAATTTTGCAACGGAACATTCCAGAGTTCAACAAATTACACCTGAAGAAGATCAGAGGTTACATCATCCAAAACGTTGTGAAAATAACAGTCGAACAGAAGTGAGTCCATGTAGCCCAAACTCTGTCAAACTGATTCCTGAGGACATATCTTCACCTGATATTATTCTTTTTGCACAATGGGCTTGGAATAATTAATGGAATCGCGTATGAAAAGATAGTGCAAATAGTAGATTAACAAGTGAAACATGCATGGTATCCCATGAGTGCACACAATGAACGAGGCATAAAAAATTGACTAAGTTCAGCATTTGTCCCTCCCCCTCCCATTTAACCCCAAAAGTCCCCAGGAGACGTCAAATCCTGGTGAAAATGAACAAACGGTGCAGTTTTAGGCCTTAACATATGTAAATTTTAGTTCTGCACGATGCAAAAAAAAAAGAAATGGCTATGTCCATCGTTTGCCCCCCTCCTCCATTTAGCCCCAAAGGTCCCCAAGGTCTTAACATATTTAAATTTGAGTTCAGCACCATGCAAAACTGCTAAATAGACATACACAGGAAATTTTGGACAAATATAATAAAATAGTTCCAAAAATGGAGTGTTTTTTTTTTAGCCCTAAAAGAGCCCCTGGGGCACACTCAAAAGTTATCGCGAAGTATAGACAAACAAAATTACATATAGATATCAGTTAGTTACAACTTTTCAGAAAGTTTTATAAAAATTCAAGGCATCAATTTTTTTTAATAAACACAAAAGTGTCAAATTTAGCCATTTTAACCTGAAAGGCATCACTAGGGGGTCAACCAGAGTTTTCCCAGAAAATCTGTTCTGTTACTTTTTTACTCATATCATGTTTAATGTTTGTGCAAAATTTTAAAAAATTCCAAAGCGTAGTTATTGAGAAAAGTGTGGATGGACGAACAGACAAGGGTGAATTTACAGGTCCACCCTTCTTTTGTCAGGGAACCAATAAAAGTAATAGTATAGTTTCGGCGTCAGACTGAAGCAGCACTAACCATAGGTGAGTTGAACTACCTTCCTCCAAAGAAGAAAGTTTCACGGGAGTATGAAATTCACAAGCGGTCCTCAGTCACATGTATATCTTCATCAGGAAACTTGATGATATTGAGTTTTTGCAGCTCTTGCACCTGGTATTCCTAAATCCCCATCCCATCCCATCCCTAACCAGGCTTAATATTGCTTAACTTCAATGATCTAACAAGAACTGGTGTGTTAACGTGAATATGTCATATCTGACTTCAGACAGACACCAAATTTCCATGGGTGATAGATGTTTTGACTGTTAGTGCATCTGGCTTCTTATTTTCAAAATCAAGGGACATTTGCCCATGCATGGAATATTGTTGCCACATCTGAGCCGATGCATCTACCACTAACCTCTCCTTCTTAAATAGGGTCCAAAAAAAAGTTGTCAATCTAATAGGTTCCACTTTGTCTACTAAGCTCCAACCCCTGTCCCATCACCACAATGTTGCCTGTTTTACTGATATTTTAATGGAATGTGCTCTGATGAACTTGTTGCACTTGTGCTCCCTTGACGTCCATATCCCCGACAAACCTGCTTAGCAATAAAATTTCACCCCTTCACTGTTGAAGTCCCTAAATGCCATAAAGTTTTCTGTTCTAATAGTTTCTTCCTTCGAACAGCTAGACTTTGAAATTCCTTTCCTGTTACCTGCTTCCCTGACTGTACTGATATGCAGAAGTTCCAATGTAATGTAAACCAACATCTTGTTAATCTTTCCTAGTCATGGTCCTAAATATCCCTCACATCCAAGTGGCGATATGCCTTGTTAGGGGGTGTATGTAAGTAAAGAAAAAAAAAAAAATAGATAGATTTTGTATCAGAATGCCTCCAATAAATATCAATATATAAATAAGATGCCAGAAAGTTTTCTATCCTAATAGTTTCTTCCCTTGAACAGCTAGACATTTTTTCTTTTTTTTTTTTTTATTACATTTTCATCCCAAACAAGGCACATTGCCACTTTGGTGTAGGGGGCTACTATCGGGGGCAACAGCTACTGGGGTACTCTGTAGGAAGTTGGGCAGCAAGATGTCGGTTCACGTTACACTTGAACTTATGCATGTCAGTATAGTTGGGGAAACAGGGACCTGGAATGGAATTCCAAAGTCTAGCGGTTCTGGGGAAGAAACTACTAGAGTAGAAAGATCTTTTACATCTAGGGATCTCTGTGTGAGGGTGGGATTTAGCTGCCTGTCGGTTTTGTCAAGGGTGTTTATGTCGTGGGGGCACAAGTGCTTGCAGTTCGTCAGAGCATTCACCATTAAAATACTTGTAGAACAGGCAGAGGGATGCACCATTTCGTCGATGGGACAGATGCTGAAGCTTAGATGACAGTTCAGGACCTATCAGATTGGCAACTCTCTTTTGAACCTTGTCGAGGAGCGAGAGACTAGTAGCAGATGCACCAGCCCAAATATGACAGCAATACTCCATACATGGGCGAATGGTGGCCTTATAGAGGTGCAGGATACTTTCAGATGTTAGTAGTTTTCTAGCACGGTAGAGAGAGCCTACCTTCTTCGCAGCGGTTCTGGCAATGCTTTCAATGTAATTGTTCCAACTCATGTTTCCTGTGAATGTTAGGCCAAGGAGTTTAAAAGAAGTACTTTCAGGCAATGTGTTCTTGGCCATTGCTATTGGTGGTAGAGACGGTTTCATGTAGTTATTGAAGGAAACCAGCTTAGTATTGGCAGCATTGAGTGTGACCATCCATTTTTGTCCCCGTTCCACTACAGATTGGAGGTCATCCTCTAGTTTTTCTGCAATTTCTTTAGATATGTGTTCATTTGTTTTCCTATCTCGGAGGCAATTTTTTCAGGGAGGTCATTTATGAATATTAGGAATAATAGAGGTCCAGGATAGACCCTTGAGGCACTCCCGCATTTATATCATATTGTTTAGATGTACAACCATCGAAGACAACCTGGATTTTTCTCTTATCTAAGAAGGATTTAATTATGTTATGTATTCTTCCAGTGATAACGTTATGATCTAATTTTCCTGAGGAGATTCTCATGCCATACCCTGTCAAAAGCCTTAGATATATCTAGAGCTACCACTCTACCCTCCCCCGTTTTGTCCAGTGAATGGTATATACATTCAGAGATTACAGTTAAGATGTCTGCTGTGGAACGGGCTTGCCTAAATCCATATTGTTGGTCACTCAGAAGTTTAGCATATGTAAGGTGATGGACTAGAGCTTGGTTAATTATGGACTCAAATATTTTGGCGAAAAGTAGGAGGAGGCTAATGGGGCAATAATTTAATGGGTCAGTTCTTTTGCCAGAATTCTTGAAAACTGGTACCACAGAAGCAGTTTTCCAGCAGTCCGGAAAGCTAAATTCATTAAGGCATTTGTTGTAAAGTTTGGAGAGAACTGGGGCCACTTCGGCGGAGCACTTTTTTAATAGCACAGCCGGGATGAGATCGGGTCTACATGCTTTTGAAGTGTCAAGGTTTTTTATGATAGCATGCACCTGAGCAGAGGTGATTTTCAGAATTCTCTTCCTGTTTCTTGCTTCCATGGCTGTACTGATAAGCAAAAAAGTTTAAATGTAATGTAAACCAACAGCTTGTTAATCTTTTCTAGGCATGTTCCCAAATAGTAGCCCCTTATGTCCAAGTGGCAATATGCTTTGTTAGGGGTGAACATGAGTAAAACAAAAAAAAAAGTTGAATCTGTTGTGCTGCAGAGTCCTTTCTCTCGAGATTGAAGCCAATAAGCATCTCCTGTATTTGCATTGATTGTCTTTCGTTCTTGTTAGCTCCTTACATTAAGTAAGTTCATGCCTTGTCTAGAACAACTTCCATAAAAAAAATCGTTTTAAAAATTTCATATCGATCTGCCGCTCTATCCCCATTTTCTTTCTAATTTTGTAATTTTTTCAATCTCTTCAATCAATTTCTAGTTGATTCTATTCAAAATGGCTGATCAGCTGATTTGTCGTTTTCTTTTCAAGTCTCATCTTTTTATGTGCCTTGCTCAGTGAAAGAATTAATTTCTCTTTTAAAAGCAACTTTGTTTCCCTTTTTCAATCAACATTTGGTTCGTATCAGTAAATTATGATAAAGACATTAGTTCGTTGGGGTATTGAAGAAGAAATCAATAAAGTGCTCGATTGTAAAAATGAGAGCTAAATTGCAAGTTGCTTTTTTTAAAAAACTATACATTACGTATTCCAGAGACGGACCATGGTTTCATTAACACAGGTAGATTTTTACTGTTTAGAAAAGGCTCTAATTCCCATTACAAATCCTCTGCAACTCGCAGAATAATGACAGTTGGCTCAGTATCTCTTCTATTATATGAAAGTCATTTGGTGTGTGTGTGTGTGTGTGAGTTACTTCCTCATAGGTTTCGAAACAGCGAGGCCTATCTTTTGCAAATTTCACACAAAGCTAATTTATATGTCTGGCAGTGTTCTTAGATATGTTTTGTAGAGAAATTAATCTGATAAGTATTGAAAATCGAAAAGTCCAATCTTAAAAATAGCTTTTCTTTCTCATATATAGAAAAAAGAATAATTTTTACAGGGGAATATTTTACGTTACACCTGCAAGAGAATAAACTTTCAGCAAATCATTTCTTCTTAAAAAAATAGTTTTATTATAAACTGGAGAAATAGCTCAGTTGTAGAGCATTCAGCTGCAGATCAAATGATCCCCTGTTCAAGCTCGGGTGTGCCTCACCATTTTATTATAATTTTTTTTTTATTAATGAGTTCAATTTATGATGAAAAAGAAGTACCATTTACAATCACCGCAAATCATTTCTTCGTTGGCATATTTTAAAACTAAACATTAACCAGAACATTAAACATTAAACATGCATGTATGGAGTACTGTTGTCACATCTGGCTGGTGCATCTGCTGCTTGTCTCTCGCTCCTGGACAGGGTTCAAAAGAGAGTCGCCAACCTGATAGGTCCTGAACTGTCATCTAGGCTTCAACCTCTCTCCCATCGACGAGATGTTGCATCCCTCTGCCTGTTCTACAAATACTTTAATGGTGAATGCTCTGACGAACTGCAAACACTTGTACCTCCCCGACGTAACTACCTCCGAGAAACCCGACAAGCTACTAAGTCTCATCCCCTTACAGTAGAAATCCCTAGGTGCAAGAAAGCCTTTTACTCCAATAGTTTCTTCCCCAGAACTGCGGGTCTTTGGAACTCCCTTCCGGGATTCTGCTTTCTCAACTGCAATGATATGCAGAAGTTCAAGTGTAATGTTAACAAACATCTTTCTACTCTTCTCCCTTCATAATGACCCCGCTAATTAAGTCCCTAATAGTAGCCCCCTACTTCAAAGTGGCACTGTGCCTTGTTTGGGGTGAAAATTGAATAAAAAAAAAATAAATAAATAAAAAAAGTGACTTTTCTAGGGCATTCATCGTTAAGCCCAAATATCAGCTGATGTGATATTGTAAATAAACAGACGGAATTTAATGAACGACATTATCAATATTATTTTTTAATGTTTTTTGCGAATTAGTCCACCGGGCAGCTTATTCCTCATAATATATAATAATCGATAGTGAATTGATTCTATAATAATGCATACGCAATCTGCATAAATTAAAATATCATGTTTACAATTGTACAATTGAGCAATGCTGGGCTGCCACACACACACACACACACATATATATATATATAATATAAAGCTGAACGTCTGTGTGTGTGTCTGGTCACGAATAGGCTCCTATATGGTTGACTATTATAGAAAACTGATCACATATAATGATAGAAGATGTATCGAGACACAGGAATGGGTATGTTTGATCTGGCATAATGATGATTCATTAAAATTGTGGGGTCTGCATGCGTGCCTGGTCCACAAAGTATGGAAATAAAAAATTTAAAAAAAAAACGTTTACAAGTGTTTTTGATATAGATGTACATAATAATACTTTGATAAGTATGTTTTAACTTAAATAGGGATGGTATAATAAAATTGTGGGGTCTGTGTTCGCGCCTGGCCTCCATAGAATGGAAATAGGCACAAACTTTAATAAAGACTTTTTATATCTATCTGCGTAAGTATACTTTGATAATTATGTTTCAGTTTGAAGAAATATGGCATAATAAAATTATGGGGTGTTCGTTCGCGCCTGACCTCCATGGAATGGAAATATGTCACGAAGTTTAACAAGGTGTTTTAATATAGATCCACAGAATATTGTGATAAGTGTTTCAGTGTGAACAGGCATGGTACCCCCAAATTCGAAGCTATCTCTTTACAACCCTTCCTTTTCATAACCTATCATACTTTCATAAATCTGTCCATTTTCTGTAGGCTGTTTTTGAACCCAGTCAACGACGGGTACTTTTGCTAGTAATATATATATATATATATATATATATATATATATATATATATATATATATATCCACTTATCTTGTGCTTCCTTTTTAAAATTAAATATGTTTTTAACTCTTTTTCAAGATGTTTTTTAACATGTTTTATTAATCATTTGTTCATATTATAAGCTCTATTTCCTTTTCGGTTTTATTGGGCTTTTACATCTGGTTGAGATTACTTTACTTGTAAATATTAACTCTTTAATATTTATAATATATTTTAATTTTACCATTTTGATAACCTTGGTAAACTTATTGTAATTTTTTTATATATATATATACACGCACACAAGCACACACATATATATATATACATGTACACACACGCATACATATACAAACACACAATCTTGTTAATTAATAGCACAATGAAGATCAAAATAGATTTTTCTTTTAACCCTCTTTTTCACTTTTTTAATTTCCTCAAAAATATTTTATTCTAGCTAAAGATAGGGCATCTTACCAGATGCCAGATATTCACCACTATTTAATACATTCAACCGAGAGATCTTTTTAAGATTCTTACTCTCTCTATATGAATAATTGTTTGTATCTCTCATGCATTTGGTTCACCGGGTATATTTTCCAGGTAGTTTTGGAGGTGCTTCTATAATTACTGGAATGATGGAAATCTTCCTAAGATTCCAGTTTCTTTTCATGTCGTACTTATGTATGTTATGACCTCAGTATTTCGTTATCTCTATTTAACTCGACATCATTGGGGAGACTAACTTTTACTAAGGTTGTTTTTTCTCCTTCTTATCTGATAACAATATGTCAGGGTTAATAGCTCTGTTTTTTAAGATACATAGCTGAAGGAATTGTATAGCCATCGTGGATGGTGCACAACTTATTTCCAACTGTTCTTTCCGATATATGATGCGAGAACTTGTTGCTACATTCGAGAGTCAACATTTTTACAGCCGGTCCAGTGGAGATATTTACACACCCCATCGTGTCGGGTTGTATAGTAGCCCCCACCCCTGCAAAACTGGTTATATTTGCAATACAAGACACAACAGCGCTTATATATATATATATATATATATATGTATATATATATATATTTTACAAAGGCATACCACTTATCAAGGCCCAGAAGCCACTCGAGGATAAGGGTTAAAGAGTATACAGTAGTTAATTGGACAATATAGTAATGGAAATTTGGTAAATTTGTTAACTTAAGTGGAACAGCTCACCAAGAACTTGTTTACATTGGACTTGAAGACAACTATATTGTAGTCACCTGGAAAGTGGGCAAACGAAAGACAGTTCATCAGGCGTGCAGTTCTAAGAAAGAAACTTTGTTCATGGAATCTATGTTTAGGTTTAGGCACAGATAAAGAGTGGGGGGGAATTATGTTTTTTTTCTAAACATTTTAATTCTTGTAAATGAAAAAAGCTGAGCTAAGATCGAAACTAAAATGTAAAGTCAAGTACGATAACCATTAGACCAGCTTGCCACGTTCTGTAAAAAATGTTTTAAAACCTTGTGAAATGTTTGACAAAAAAAAAAAACCCTGATGACCCCCCAAGTACCAATTCGTCAATTTTTACCCCTTAACAACCCTTTTTTCCAGATGAAAACCAATTAAAAAGTTTTTCATATGCTTGAATACCCTATATACCAAATTTCAAGTATGTAGACCAAAACTTTGTTGCGTATATAGGTTGACAAGTGTCCTCACACACATTCTCACTTTTATAGATATATAGATTATCTGTATTAATATATAAAAGACATTTTGTGTGTGTGCTAGCGAATTTGTTTTCTATATACTCCAAAACGGCTGGGCCGTTTTTTTTTTCATCATTTAGTTCTAACTGGGGATGGGGTTACCTACTAGATGCCAGACATTCACCTGCTATCTCATACATTCCAACCGAGAGATCTTCTTTAGATTCTAACTGTTACAGTATGCATAGAATCAATTATCTATTATGCGCATTAAGTTGAAAAACATTAAAAAATAAAGTCAACCATCACTGAAAATAGTCATTTGACCGGAAATAACCTTGAGAAAAAGAAATAAAAAAAACTATTAATGACAGAAGAGAAAGAATTGTACATTTAAAGGATATTTCCCAAAATATAACGATATGGATTCTATACCTGCCCATACTGGAACAGTACATGTAAAATATTTAATATATATATATATATATATATATATATATATATATATATATATATATATATTATCTAAAAGTGAAAGTGTGTGTGTGTGAGGACACTTCTTAAACTATATACTCAATGACTTGAAATTTGGTATATAGGGTATTCAAACATGTGGAAAACATTTTAATTGGTTTTCATCCGGAAAAAATGGTTCCTAAGGGGTCAGAATTAAGAAATTGGTACGTGGGGAGGCGGGGGGGGTCATCAAATTTTTATCTGTTTGCTGTTTCATGAAAGCGCATGTGTGAATTGTTCACATGACAGATTACTTATGTTAAGAATAAGTAGGTTTGAAAACCCGTTTTAAAGACCGTGTCAAGCTGGCTTAATGGTTATCGTACTTGATTCATTGTATTTAGGTTTGTGTTTCGATCTCAGCTCGAGTATTTTTTTTTACTTACAAGAAGTAAACTGTTTTAAAAACACATAATACTCGCATGCACATGTCTCAATTTCTTTATGAATTAAAATATAGTATTTATGCATATTTTATGACCAGGCAACGCCAGATAGCCTGCTAGTATATATATATATATATATATATATATATATATATATATATATATATATATATATATAATGAAATTATATATATATATAATGAAATAAGAATTACAATTAAGTTTACAAAAATAATCCAAAATAGCAAACTTAAAATATATTATAATATTAAGGACTTAATATTCATAAAATAATCCTGACGAGATGTAAAAGCTCAATAAAACCAAATAGGAAATAGAGCTTATAATAAGAACAAATAATTAATAAAACATGTTAAAAACACTTCAAGAAGAGTTAAAAACATATTTAATTTTCAAAAAGGAAACACAAATTAAGTGGATTGTCCTTAATCCGCGGAGTTTCGAAAGAAATACTTTCCTTCTCATCAGAGGGTAGTAATTAGCAAAATGCGGAATCAGATTTGGCTTGCAAAGTATTTCTTTTGAAACTCTGCAGATTAAGGACAATCCACTTAATTTGTGTTTCCTTTTTGAAAATTAGATATATTTGTGTGAAATTTAAAAAACAAAAAAAAAAATTGGCCCAGCCATTTCGGAGTCCATAAAGAACTCATTCACTGACTCACAAAGTGATTTATATATATATATATATATATATATATATATATATATATATATATATATATATATATATATATATATAAGAACAAAGAATTAATAAAACATGTTAAAAACACTTTAATAAGAGTTAAAAACGTATTTAATTTTCAAAAAGTCGTAATGACTCAGAAAAGGATCCTGGTGGCTGAGCAACTGATATCTAGGGAAATTAAAGATATCAGTTGCAACACTCCACCTTGGCCTCGTACAAGGCTAGACAGGCGGTTGGAAGGGCCCGATCCGATCAATTAGCTAGTTACGTCAAGCCCTAACAAATCTTCTACTTTTCTATCAATTTCCTCTAAACCGTAACAAATACAGTTCTACCCTGTACCACTATAAACTATATGCATATTTTCCCCTCTTTTCCATGTGTTAGAAGGTGGTGGTTAAGGTCAAATGTGCCAAATAATTGAAGTCATGACATGGCTGTATAGTGCCAGAAGTTACCACAAATGACTTGGATTGTGTAACTAAAGGATTATGGGTGCTCATGGCTCCCATTTGGAACATGTATACTGTTTATGTAGCCCTGGTATGACAAGGCGATGGGTATCTCCCTTAACATGCCCCAATATTGGACTCCAAGGTGGGTGGGGAGCATAAACAATGAATTTAAAGTATATATATATATATATATATATATATATATATATATATATATATATATATACATATATATGGCCAAGTATAAAAACTCCAAGCGCCAACACGTCGACTCGGATAGTTCAGATAATGAACTACATCAAACATCCTCAAAGTTTATTGTATTGGAATCCACCGAAGAAACCAAAATAACTGACTTATCGCCGTTTATTATACATAAAATTATATCGGCATATATTACTCCAAAAAATGTAAAAACTTTAAAAAATAAAACTCTACTGGTGGAAGTGGAAAGAGAAAAACATGCCACTTTTCTCCTAGGAATGAAAACTTTCCACAACATAAATATCAAAACTTATCCACACAAGAATTTGAATACATCCAAAGGTGTAATAAAATCGAAAGGCCTATTAATGTGCACTACTGAAGAGATAACAAAAGAACTTAAAAACCAAAGTGTAATAAACGTTAAAAGAATTACAATAAAAAAAGAGAATCAGACTATACATATGAACACTTACATTATGCAGTTTGATAGACCCACTATCCCAAAAGAAATCAAAATTGGGTTCAACATTGAAAAAGTTGAACCTCTTATACCAAACCTACTTCGGTGTTTTAAATGCCAGAAGTTTGGCCACCATGAGGATGCATGTAGGAAACGAGCAGTGTGCGGCAGATGTGGCCAGAGAGATCCAGATCACACTGTCAATGACTGCAATCTTGATTGCAAATGTGCAAAAAACCATCCTGCTTATGCTAGAGCATGCAGAATCTGGAAGAAAGAAAAGGAAGCAGTGTCAGTAAAACATACCAAAATCATCTCTTTCCTCGAAGCCAGGAAAATAGTAGATGGATACATGAAGGAAAAGACGTACTCTCAAGCCACCTCAAGTTGTATATCATCCAACATCACTAACCAAGACTCCAAATACGAAATACTAATAAACAAATTGTTACAATTGGGACCAAACGACTGGCCCAAATTTATAAATGAAATCAAACCAAACATATCATCAAAAATTAATCATCCCATTAAATCATCAACTAATGTTACCAATAAAACAAATTCTCAACCAAAATCAGAACATCCAAGAAAACAAAGTCGATCAAAAGAAAGACCACAAAAAATCACCAGTACGTCGTGCAGAGGCTGAAAAAGACGAAACTAAGGAAAAACAAAATCAGTTAAAAGAAAGACCACACAGGTCACCAATACGTCTTCCCTGTGGTGAAAAAAAAACACACTTGAAAAACAAACAAAAAATACATCTACCAAAAAACAAAATAATATAAAGAAATTATAACAAACAGAAGCCACTACTACTACTACTACTACAAATAGATTTACGGAATTAGAAGACATGGAAACTGAAGTTACTCTTCAAACCAAAACAAAATCCTCATGAATTACAAGAAAATTCAATGGAATTGCCATAGATTGAAGGCAAATTACAAGGAAATTTTATTGTTGCAAACCAAATTTAATCCTTCGATTATTTATTTCCAAGAAACCTTCCTTAAGAATGAGGACAATTTGAATATAAAACACTATCAATAATATAACTACATTCATAATACAGGACTTAATAATACTGTAACCCCTTTCCCCCCTCCCATTGCAAAACCCAATCATGTTCTGCAAGGCAGAGAACAAAAATGACAAAATCCATTATAAAACAACCAAATCAAAAGCTACGAACTAACGATTGAAAATGCAAGGAGCTTGAAGAATAAAATCTCATATAAAATAACTGGATACAACATCGAATACTATTTCCAAAATAACTGGATTCGGCATTAAATAATCCACAAAGGGTTGATATGCCGTTAAAAAAAAAAAACAAAAAAAAAGAAAAGAAAAAAAATATCTATATGACTTGAGTGCATTAGCTTGAATCGAAACCGAAATAAAAACTTATGAAAAAAATATATTTATATATATATGTATATAACTTGAGTTCCTTCAGCCATAATCGAAACCAAAACTTATGAAGAATTCTTGGTAAAATTATTTATGACAAGAAATGGAAGTACATAACAATTAAACAACCCGGATGTAAACATGACATAGAAAATAACACACACGCTATCGTATTAATATATAGATTTCCTTAATCCATGGATTTTCGATGTATGCTCATTTCTTCAGAGGAAAGTCATTAGCAAAAAATTAATTCTTGTTTGATATAATTTTGCTATTTAATAGATACATAGAAAATATATTTTCAAGATTAAATCCCTTTAAGGAACATAGAGAAAGAAAATAAGTGTTGAAACAAAAAGGATGAGATTTTGGTATCCAAATAAAATTTGAATCCTTGAACAGAATAGGATGGTTCCATTAGGTTCCAGATTGGTTGAGGATTGGCACATTGAAGGTAAAATCCAATTATGTTCAATGAATCATCCAGAGTAACATGCCATAATCCTTTGTGAATGAAGAATTTTGAATTATTCCGCCTCATATTTTGGTTTTGAAATATCGGTGAAAATATGTTCTCTTTTCTCTTTTCATAAAGTCTAACTGGTCAAAATGAATATTCCAATTAGTTAAAAACAAAAAAAAAATCATAATAAAATCATAATGATTGGAATTTTATAGTCATCCACATACAGTACTGTTTCGCTATATCACAGCTCATCAGTGTGGCTAGACTAGCAGATACTTCAAGCCAGGATTGAAACTGGCCTAGGCGACAGTCAGCACTTCCCATCATGATGCTATTTGACTGCTGCTATGGGTATGCGAAATTACAATGTTTTATATATATATATATATATATATATATATATATATATAAATCTCGTATTATTAAAGTTGAATCTGCGTAGCTTATTGTATCATTATTTAGTAACTTGCTTCAGTTTGTGTCTATCCGTTACACCTCTGCATTGTATTGTTTTATATATATAAACAAGGTATCAAATGCCGAATTATTCACTAAATGCAAAATATCTGGCATTGAATTATTCCTTATTCAATCGCAATTGCAGTGGGCTGGTCATGTATTGAGGATGCCCGATGACAGAATTCCAAAAATTGCAGTGTACAGTCAATTTGAGGGTGGTAAAAGAATTGTCGGATGTCCTTGGCTTAGGTACAAGGACAAGTTGAAGAGTAACTTGTCTGCAGTGAACATACCATACAGGAGTCTTGAAGATGAGGTGAATGACTGAAAAGGATGGAGATCAAGGTGTTTTGAAGGTCTCCAGAGGTTTCAATCTGAAAGCTTAAGGCAACTGAAAGAAAACAGAGTAAGAGCAAAACGACTATCAGCCGAACCAATATCTGCAGCATTAAATCCACATTCATGTTCTATTTGTGGCCTTGTCTGCAAGTCCCTTGCTGGACTAAAAAGTCATCAGAGGCAAAAGCATAAATGAGTTTTAGAAATATGGGTTGTCTGAACCTCATACGTCGAAATCGACGGGAGAGAGTCCATCATATATATATATATATATATATATATATATATATATCGTATTATTAAAGTTGAATCTGCGTAGCTTATGGTATCATTATTTAGTAACTTGCTTCAGTTTGTGTCTATCCGTTACACCTCTGCATTGTATTGTTTTATAAATTGAAATTCAATTTATATACACACCAAACAATGCTTCAAGCAAACTACCTTAACCTCTTAGAAAAGATTAAATTTTGTTTACATCGAAAATTTTATCAAAATGACCCATAAAATAAACGAGTTATCAAAAGTTGAAATTGAATGAAATTTCATTATCTTTCTCCATTTTTGCACATTAAATTGCCTGCTGCGTGAAACCTACTATAACAAAACAAATTAACAACAGGAACAACAAATACATTTAAAAGAAAGTGAGTTTTCTCAAGAACATGTGAAATACTGAATGTCTGAATTACTGAAAACGTGATTTAATTACAGAATAAATTTCTATTACGTTTCTGGATTTTTTAGATGAGGATTGATTATTCGTATTATTTGGATTCTTTGGACTACTGTTCTCATCTTGGGTGTTATTTTCCGCAAGGACTCATGATGTAGTCAATAAAGTACTTGGTAAAATGCAGCTGTAAAATTACATTACATTACTTTGTGATGATGCATGGAAGTGAAACCTAGCAAGTGAGAGTTGAGGACATGTGTTGCATGGAGTGTAATGTAAGTCTGAAAGACAGGCTTAGATTGTATAAACATTACCCAACACAACAGTTCTTTAACGGCTAGTTTTCTTCAATTCACCGGAGGTTGGCACTAAACTTGAAGATGCTGAAAGATCCTTGTTTGTGAAGTAATACCAAAACAACTTCTTGTTAAAGGTTTTAAGTGTTTTTATTTTCTGATGCATGTCACGTTGAGTTGCAGGTAAGTCTTTGAGAACCTAATTCTACACACTGCCATTGATTAGATTATGGAATCATCCAATGTCTCCACTCCGCTACTCTGACTCTAATTCTAACTCCCTGATTTTCTTTACTATATCTAAAATTTCTTTTTTTTTTCTACAACTCCAACCTTCCCCCAATCGGTCTGTTAACCTATACTGCTGTTCCGAAACTACAATTGCATCATCTTTGACGCTTGCAAATGAGGCCAATGTTATTGTTTATTATTTTAAATTCCTCTTGTCAAATATTTATCTTTTTGTTTCCAAAACTGGCTTTCTAACATTCTTTTTGTTTAGCATATTCCATTTTAGGATATATTTGGCTCTCATACAGATAAAGAATTGCATTGGCAGTGAGATACCTACTGGAGCAGGAGAATGATCCAACCATTTTTCCAGCCATCTTGGCAACAGATTTGATGTATGTGTTCCATTTACAATAACTTTTTCAGAATGAGAACATAAGGCACGTGTAGTTTCTTCATTTTTTATTCATCATCCCTAAAGATGATGGAAACAGACTTACTGAGGAAGATTACTCATTCACATGTACACATACATAGATATTTTTTTTTTTACATGGAAGTCACCACTTATTAAGGCCTGGAAGCCACTTGCGGATAAGGGTTACTACGTGTACAGTAATCAATGGGATAGTATCGTAGTAATTGTTAGTATTAGAGATTTGATAAAGTGTCTTATTTAAGGGGGCAGTTAATCAGGAATTTGTTTATGTTGCACTTGAAGACATCCAAGTTGTAGTCAGGTGGGAAACAGATATATTGCAACAGATAACAATGGTTGCCCCTCTCATACGTCAATGGGCATCTTGATAACTACCTAAATGATGAAAATGTTTTTATCATAGAGTTAAGGATTTCTGCAATATATATCTCTACTTAAATATAAAAGGCACCTTGCGTATGTGTCTGAGTTCGTTCTCTATGTACTCCGAAATGATTGAGGCGATTTTTTTTAATTACACACAAATATACTTTGTGTCTAGGAGTGTTCTTAGGTTTTATATTGAAATACTTCTGATGAAAATCAATAATCAAAAAATACAAATAAAGAAGGAACAATCCAATTTTAACCAAAATTAACACCCTTATACAGCCTAACATCACACGTGCATTTGAGAAGTTTTATCACCATACAAACAAAAGGGTCTAACGTATAAAATTAACAGTAGATTCTTTGATATGACAGAGACACATTTTGTTTGTTTCGAACACAATTTAACCATAATACTTCACTTTTGCATTTTAAACTTAAATTGAAGCCATTATATATAGAAAATAATTTTATAAAATCAACAGTAGGTTCTCTACAGTGCAATGTAGACTACAATGTATTGTGGACTAAGTGGGAGGTATCTGAAACTTGCACCACAGTGGGCCTTCAGATTAGAGCAGGCAGTAAATCGATTTGATTGAAAAAAATGAGCGATTTCACATGTGATGTTAGGCTGTATAAGGGTGTTAATTATGGTCAAAATCGGATTGTTTCTTCTTTAATTGTATTTTTTCGATTATTGATTTTCATTGGAGGCATTTCAATACAAAGCCTAAGAACACTTCCAGACACATAAAATATATTTGTGTGTAATTAAAAAATAAACCCAGTCATTTTGGAGTACATAAAGAATGAACTGAGACACATACGCAAAGTACCTTTTATATTTGAGTAGAGATATTTATTGAAAAACAAAAAAAAATATATATATATCTTTTTTTTAATTATTCCATTTTCACTCCAAACAAGGCACAGTGCAACTTTGATGTATTATCGGGGACATAAATTGCAGGGATACTATGTAGGGAGTTGAGCAGCAAATTGTCTGTTCACATTAAACTTGAACATGTTAGTACAGTTGGGAAAGTAAGGAACTCGGAAGGGAGTTCCAAAGTCTAGCAGTTTTGGGGAAGAAACTATTAGAGTAGAAAGCTTCTTATCTAGGGATCTTTACTGTATAGGGCTGGGAGTTTGCTGATTATCGGGTTTGTCAGGGTATTTATTTACATTGAGGGGGTACAAGAGTTTGTAGTTCATCAGAGCATCCACCATTTAAATACTTGTAGAACAGGCAGAGGGATGCAGCATTTCGTCAATGGGACAGAGGTTGAAACTTAGATGACAGTTCAGTACCTGTCAGGTTGGCGACTCTCTTTTGAACCCTGTCCAGCAGCAGATGCACCAGCCCAAATGTGACAACAATACTCCATACATGGGTGAATGGTAGCCTTGTAGAGGTACAGGATACTTTCAGGTGTAAGTAGCTTTCTAGCATGGTAGAGAGAGCCCACCTTCCTCGCAGCGGCCCTGGCAATGCTCTGAATGTATCTGTTCTAACTCATGTTCCCTGTGAATGTTAGGCCATATAAAAGTGGTATATTAAGCCATATAAAAACGGTATATTAAGCCATATATAAGCGCTATTCGAACCCATGCAAAACTTTATATTTGGGTTTTAGCCGGGGAGAATTGGTGCAAAACGACGGTATTATAAATATGCATGCGTAACGTAATAGCTGTTGATTCATGTTTTAATTTTTAGCCTTGCAGCAAACATGGCTTCATAGCTCAGGCATTAACGTCAAAGGAAAAAGTAAAACGTAATTTAAATGTTTTGGTTTTGATTCTTGGTGGTGGCGCACAAATCCTTTTTCTTTTTTTTAACTTTTTAAATCATTAATTGGGTCTAATATAATCTATATATATATATAAAAGGCAAAATGTGTGTGATCATTTCGTTTATATAGGTCCTAGATAATAATAACTAGGATTTGGGAATGCATGTAGCTTATAGATTTATTTACGTCGACTTTTACAAAATTATCGCTATTTTGGTTTCTCACGTGTTGATTAGGCCTTTTCGTATAAAAAGCGAAACTAATTCAAAGCTAACAGCGTTCCTGGCAATCGCACCGGGAAACGTCCAGAAGCAATCAGCTTTGATCAATCTTGTATATCAGACAGTTGCTATTCAATCTGGACAATTGGGAACTGCTTTCCCCTCCCCAACATCTGTTGGGGAAAAAAACAGTAAAATTTGGGTAAACAAACCCAAACGCTGCGTGACTTCTATCTACCAAAACATTTTTTTTTATTATTTAACCCCCCCCCCCCCCGGAGTTTTGATTTACCTCAAGACACCCGGGCATCGCCGGGTACCCACCCCCACTAGTCTAATATATAAATCTCACCAGTTTAAATGTATGTATGTATGTCTGCCTAAAACTATCGACAAAGGCGACGAATTCTGACGAGATCGGTATCGTTTTGAAGCTCGACCTTCGGACAACAAATATCTAAAAATTGGCTAAAAACATTAATTCCTTTACCCTCAATTGGGCAGTTTTCTACAAGGAGGGGTCGCTTTTTTCGCCGATATTTTTTAAAGTTATCCCCTCTCTTCGATTTACTAGCCTTAATTTAAACCTTCGCCACTTCCGGTTTGGCGATGGACGCAACGACAAAGACGTCACGTTTTTTTGTTTTGTTTTTTCTCACATTCTTTGCCTCCTTTGCGGTACAGGTTCAAGACCTGGAATTTTATAGTCATCCACATACCTTTCTTTTTTTTTTTTTTTTTTTTTTGCTCGACACACACCTCCAAACACCCGGGTAACGCCGGGCACCCAGGCTAGTATAATAAATATGAAATCTGCATTAATTAAAATATATTTAAACGTATTTTACGACTGGGTAATGCCGGGCGGCCTGCTAGTCTACATATATATAATTGAATATTCACTGAGTATTGAATACAAACTAGTATTCAAGTTTAAATTTAAAAAAAATTAAAGTAAATTTTTAATTAACTTTTATTTCCCCTTTTAAATTTTATCTTCAGGAAATTAGGTTTAAAGGATTTTTTTTTCTTTTCTTTTTAATTGGTTTTTTCTTTTGTTGAAATGCTTCAGCGGATGTATTGTTTCTGATTGTTTTTCGTTTTTAAGGGGGAAAACAGCTAGGAAATCTGCTGGAATGAATCCATTCAATTTTCTGGCAATTGTTGTCACACAACCGATTTTCGATCTGCTAATACAATCTTGTTGTATTAGTACTTTTCTGCATATATAATTATCTCTTTTCGAGATCTTCATGTTTTTATTTATGTACAACTAGCAGGGCTGCTTAGCGTTGCCTGGGACATGAATAACGAAATTGGAAAGTTAAATAAAAAAAAAAGTGTCTCTTCTAAATTCTCACTTTCTTTCTTTTTCTATCTTTCTTTCTCTCTCTCTCTCTCTCTCTCTCTCTCTCTCTCTCTCTCTTCCTTCTATCTCCTTTTTGTCTCTTTCTTTATCTCTCCCCTCTCTCCCCCTCTTTCCCTTTCTTTCTTTCTCGTTTTCTCTGCCTTGCTCTCCCTCCATCCTTCTTTCTTTATCTCTCTCTTTCTTTATCACCATCTTTCTCTCTCCCTCTCTTTATTTCTCTCCCTCATCCTCTCTTTATTTCTCTCCCTCATCCTCTGTTTATCTCTCTCCTCCCGCATCCTCTCTTTATCTCTCGCCCTCATCCTCTCTTTGTCTCTCTCCCTCATCCTCTCTTTATTTCTCTCTCTCATCCTCTCTTTATCTCTCTCCCTCATCCTCTCTTTATCTCTCTCCCTCATCCTTTTTCTCTTTCTCTCACTCTCTTTTTTTCTCTACCTCTCACTGTCTCTTTCACATTCTCTCTCACACACATTATCTCTCTTTTTCACTTTTTCTCTCACCCTATTTCTCTCTCACTCTGTTTTCTCCCTCTATTACCCTCTCTCTCCTGTTCTGTTTTTCTCTCTCTTCTCTCCCCCTCACACTCCCCCCTCCCTTAATTGAAATTAAAAAAAGAAATCTGTTTGTTTGACCTAGTTTCAGTGTTTAGGAAACATTTATCAGCCAGGATGAAAAAAAAAATAAATTAACTTCGATCTCCGGTGAACCCATGGGAATAAATATTACAATATTTATATGTTTATTTTCTTTACCATAACAAAAAATTTAACTTATACCGAATCCGATGCTGAAAGCTTTGTACGTGTATCAGAATTTTTGTAGGAATTTTTGACACCCCTAACCCGAAACTGCGAATAAAATATAAAAAACTCGTAATTTCTCTTTTAAAAGTGGCTTGTTTATTTTCTTTATAGATTATACTTCCAAAATAAACTATTAAAGTTGTTTTAAAAGTAATAGATTTTTTTTAGCAGTAATGAAATTAATTGAATTTTACGAACTCAGTATTTTTCAATTTTTAAACTTTAAAAATCTATAAAAAAAAATTTCTATTGATTCAATTTTTACGACATTTTCAGGGTCAATGTGAAATTTTATGCTCTTTCCAATAAACTGAATATAATATTTTAGACAAACGTCTTTTTTAAAATTCCCCCCTCCCCATTTTCAAGTGTCTATTAAAAAGTAAATAATTAATTTACTCACCAAAGTGTTATATATAACAAATTGAAGATAAAAGATCAATAAATAATGTATTCAAATTTAAAAAAAAAAGTAGTGTTTTTTAGAAATTTACCCGTAAAGTCCGAAGTTTAAAACCTTCTTTTTTTTTTAAACCACGTTGTTTGTTTTTTCTTTTGTTATTTTTTCTTTAAATGAAACCTTGGTCCTTGCTCCTTTAATTGAAAAAAAAAAAATTATGGCTTGAATTACATTTTTCGAGGAGTTATAAGCTTGGAAAGACTGGGTGGAATTATTCAATATTTTTCACGAAATTTCTGACACACGTATCGCATGTAGTTTCTGACTTTTAGTTCAACACACACACACACACACACACACACATTAAATTACGAATTCCCGTGTATATAATAGAATATAATTTCATAAGATACTAATAATTAAAATGCGGATTACTCATTTAATAAAATAAATTTAAAAAATATATCCCGTTTAAGATGGTTTTCTTAGATCGCTACGATAAAAAATTGGGCCAAAAGAAAAGCTTTAAAAACAAAAGAAAAGAAGAGAAAAAATGTCTTGTGTGATATTGTTAAACTGTAGTAGCAACAACAACAACGGTTAGTGGCAGCAGTTTCGATCAATAAGTCTCGTGGAAGCAAGCATACAATCTCATTTTAAATTCATATTGATAGATGGTAAAACTCACTATTTCCAGCCTCCCTAACAACAATATTTAATCGAATAATCACAGCAATTTCAAGTCATCCCCGACACAATAAAACTAAGAACCAATCGTCGACATAACAAGAGTGCCACTATGAAATGTATTTTTATAATGCATCACTTAACGCAAGTGTCATGGATGTGTCATCGACACTGTTAGTGTTTACTGTTTCACGGGCTTTTTTACTACAAGACTAAACAAACAGATGGGTAACATACTAGAAGGGGATACCCTCTCTGAGGATATGATAAAACTTACGGTAAGGATGGACATATCGTGTGTGTATTTGTGTGTATGTATTATTAAGCTAACATATTTAATGTCTTTGTTGAAACTTAGTTTCATGTGAAAATTGTGAAAAGTAAAACAAAAACAACAAAAAAAAGTCTCATTCATTGTTATTCATTCATAATTTCAGATTTCTTTTTCTTGTGATTATAGTACTTTCATTTTTTTTTTTTATGAATGGATGATTAAAAGAACGACATTTATGCAATTTATGAACGGTACTGAAATAATAATAATAATAATAATAATAATAAGAAGAAGAAGAAGAAGAAGAAGAAGAAGAAAGACATTCTTAACGGGAAGGGAGTTTTTTTTTGTTTTTTTTTTTTAACTATTTTGTACTTTCACGTAACAATTAATAAACGAAAGATATAAATTTTTAATTCAACTTGGAAATTTTATTGAAACGGTTCTCATAAACTTCACACGTACAACAAAAGAAAACACACACACTTTATTGGTTCTTTGTAATAATTACTATGTTTTTTTATTTGTTTTTTTTTTTTAGGAAGAGGGCGAAAGTAATTTATAGAATTAACTGATATTTTTTTCTTTTCTTTTACTGTCTTTCTTTTTGGTTTGTTATTATTTTTCTTAGCAATACTAACAGATTATTAATATTCAACACGCATGTTTTTGTCTTTCATAAGAACGAGTTTTAATCTGTTGTTAAAAAAGTTCATCCCATTCATTCATTCATTCATTCATTCATTCATTCTTCACTCGCTTTTTCTTATATATATATATTTCAGGTTAAAAACATCCAAAAGTAAAACCCATTGAATTTCAACGAGGTTGTTGATAGTGCTCAGTAAAAAAGAACAGTATATTATTTTATTCAATTTAGGTGAACAAAATTACCATAAGTTGCTACAATAAATGTATTCTTTCTGACTAAAGAGACATCGTCAGGCGACAAGTCTCCAGTCTAACTCGAGGCCAGTCTTTTAATGAAAATAAAAACAAAACGAAAATAACATAATAATGTTTGGTTTTCATTTTCATTAAAAGACTGGCCTTAAGTTAGACTGAAGACTTATTGTCGCCTGACAATCTCTCTAGACTGAAACAGCAGATTTATTGTAGCGACTTATGGTAATTTTTTTTTTTTACCTAAATTGAGTAAATATATGTGTGTGTGTGTGTGTATATATATATATATATATATATATATATATATATATATATATATATATATATAGAATGTACTAATTAATCAGCAAATTAATTAGTATTTGGTTTATTATTGTTTATTTATTATGTTAGTATTTGGTTTATTATTGTTTTTTTATATTTGATTATTATAGTTTATATTATTATTAATTATAATAGTTTTTTATTATTAATTATAATAGTTAATTAACGATCATCATATCGCATGAATCTAAAGATTTTATTGTTGGCATTGGTTTCCCCGATATTTTTCTAGTCAGAATTCTTTCTAGAAAGACATCGGGGATTACGTGAAGGTTGCCAACATCCTAGTGAAAGTGATTTTTGTGGATTCGAATTTGGGACATCCAGGCCATCAGTCAGTATTATTAACCACTACATCACCTTCCAGTTTATTAACATATTATTTATAATAGATTATTATTAATAACCTGTGGTAATTAATAATGTTATTATAAGATAATATAATGCCGATGTTCGTCTGTCTTAGCGATAAGGATCATCTAATCATTCTAGAAGGATGATAACATGCGCTGAATTTTGAAACAAGGGTTGCACAATCTCTAACCACTCCTTCCCTTATTCGGCACTGCTTGATTCCAGTGACAAGGAAGAGTCCAGAACGACTGGAACCAATGCCGAGATAAGCAGAGAGCACATACAGCACCTGCAATTCCCAAATCGTCACCCATTTTTTTACTGACCAGACTCAACAATGCTTAACTTTGGTGATCTAACGGGAACTGGTGTGTCAATGATGGACCAAATTACCGTAGGTTTGCAATAACAGATGGCATATACAAATTCATTATATTTAAACTATTGCCCGCCAGCTTATGTAACTTTTGAACGCCGTTACATACACATTCAGTCATGATATTAAAATACTACATTACATCCGTGGAGAACAACCATCACAATTGCAACATTATAAAAGGAAGGAGTCCCTGCTTTTCTCTCTACATATTTAGTTCTAGCACTGCTACCAGTTGTCACCCGATACTATTCTACATTTTTCTACTTTGGTGCTTACATACACAGAACTAACATATTCCTTCCGATTATCCGAATTGAAATTAATAACTTCTCCCGACAATGTTCCAGCTATTACAATTGGCTTGGACATTCTCATATTCCAGAATGAACTGAATTCCTACATAAACGAACACCTCTAAAAGTTGCCAAACATGGCGCCTCCCTCCATAGGAGACACTAACGCTAAAAAGAACAATACTTAAACAATATTCACCACTCAGAATCCGACATTTACGTATTGCTAACCTCACATAATGCAACAGTCAGTCACAGGTAATAACTTACATAACTACGGTCATACTTTCCTACATCGATTACCTACACTTCTGTCGCTATCTACAGGACATGTTCGGGTGATTGTCGATATTGGATTACCATGGCCAAATCACTGATAAAAAACTTGTCCACATCCATCATACTTAAACATCTAATCAGAAACTTGCAAAAAAAAAAATTCAACAACATTTATTTTTATTATAAGAATTTGCTAAGAATTTTAAAGCCATGACTTCTTATTTGACAAGTCACAAAGTAAATAAAGAGTAGAAATTGGACAATATAGTAATCATTAGAAATGAAAATTCGTTAAATTTGATAACTTATATGGAACGGCTCATCAAGAACTTATTTACGTTAGACTTGAACACAACCATATTGTAGTCAGCCGGAAAGCAGGAAAACGGAAGACAATTCCACAGGCATGCAGTTCTAAGAAAGAAGCTTTGTTCATGGAATCTACGTTTAGGTTTAGGCACAGATAAAGAGTGGGGGGAATTATTGATAGTGTTTTCAGCTAGACGGGTATTTCTTGTGAAAGTTAGGCGAGGGGGGACCATAGACTGAAGCTCAGTTGAACACTTTCCATGAAAATAACGATACATCAGAGACAAACTCGCAACATCTCTTCTGTGAGATAGAGGTTGCAGGGAAGAGAAAAGGACATCTCCTACGAGGCTACGAAGTCTATTTTGAACTCTATCAAGGCAGGACAAGTCCTTTCTAGCAGCTCCTGCCCAGATGTGGCAACAGTATATTTCCCCTGATTTTCGTAAAAACACGTTAAATATGCAGAAATTTTCCTAAATGTCAAAATACACTTGTGGGTGGATGATCTATTGACTTTACTGGTAATTTAAAATCAGTAAATATAAAATAATAATATTTTATCATTATTACCAGCAATGGAAGATTTTGCTTTAAATAAAATCAAATAATAAAAAAAAAGCAATTAAAAAAAATCGTTTTGGCATCGGAAAATAGGCATCAATTTTTCTGATACCGATTCCGATACCCCCAACTCTTCCGATTTTTCCGATTCTGATTAATTGTCCCAACACTAATATATATATATATATATATATATATATATATATATATATATTGTATTTTGTGTACAGAAAGTTGTTAAGTGAGATAAATCATTGGTACCGTCGGTTTCAAGCCCGATAATTAGGACCGTTTTAGATATCCATATCAAGCTCTCTTCAGCCAATATTCATCCTTATAAATACGCTCTTATTTTTCGGATTTTCCTTTTAATTGAGTATTCTGCTGGATTTCTCCCCCCCCCCCAAAAAAAAACTAATCATAATTATATATAGCTATAATATAAAGCTGAATGTCTGTGTGTGTATGTGTGTGTGTGGTCACGAATAGACTCCTATATGGTTGACTATTTTAAAAAACTGATTACATATAATGATAGAAGATGTATCGAGGCACAGGAATGGGTATGTTTGATCTGGCAGAACGGTGGTTCATAAAAATCGTGGGGTCTGCGTTCGCGCCTGGTCCACAAAGTATGGAAATAAAAAATTTAAAAATTTAAAAAAAAAACGTTTACAAGTGTTTTTGATATAAATGTACATAAGAATACTTTGATAAGTATACTTTAACTTAAATAGGGATGGTATAATAAAATTGTGGGGTCTACGTTCGTGCCTGACCTCCATAGAATGGAAATAGGCACAAACTTTAATAAAGACATTTCATATCTATCTGTGTAAGTATACTTTGATAATTATGTTTCAGTTTGAAGAAATATGGTATAATAAAATTATGGGGTGTTCGTTCGCACCTGACCTCTATTGAATGGAAATATGTCACAAAGTTTAACAAGGTGTTTTAATATAGATCCACAGAATATTGTGATAAGTGTTTCAGTGTGAACAGGTATGGTATAATTATTATGGGGTTTATCTATTTTATTTTTACTTTCATCATATTTTGCTTTGGTTTTGATACCCCTAAATTCAACCCAAATTTACAACCCTTCGTTTTCATAACCTATCATACTTTCATAAATCAGAGTCCATTTTCTGTAGGCTGTTTTTGAACCCAGTCAACGACGGGTACTTTTACTAGTATATATATATATAATGCTCCTCATCTTAAGTTGAGCATATTGAGAAGTGATACAGGAATTACCATTAGCGTATAAAGCGATACTCTTTATGTAAACAAATTGAGCTTAGGTATTTCGGATGATGTCAAAACATCGATAATTCACAACTCACACATAAGCTATTTAAGCATTATCTTAAGAGGAAATGCTTCTCAACACCTTGGAAAATCTCATCAGTATGCCCTGTATTTAAGAATTCAGGTGATCGATCATCACCCTCTCAGTACAGGCCAATAAGTCTCCTGTGCATCATGAGTAAGTTGCTGGAATCTGTGTTAAATAGAGAAGTAGTCAACTATCTCAGCAAAAATAACCTTTTTAGTAAAATATGGTTTCCATTCTGCTAGATCTACAAATGTGCTTACAGTTATATCTCATAGGATTAGCGAATCTCTCAACAGAGGCTTCCTTTCTAGGGCAGTTGCTCTTGACATATCAAAGGTCTTTGATAGGGTGTGGCATAAAGGTTTACTTCACAAGATCTCCAGCTATGGTATAGCTGGAAATGTCTTCTCAATTATTAAATCATCACTTTGACTCCTTCTCCTTTCCCTAACCCCTGGCCGCCACCACCACCACCACCAACAACAACAACTGCAACACTTTAGAAATCTGCTAAAACGCGAAGGTTGAATGAATGCATAAAAATATACTCCCTGTTGTTTCTTTGAAAACTGTTTTTGAATGAAACAAATCTCTTTCAAACTGAATTTCAATTGAATTCTTTTCCTATTTTTTGTTTGTTTTATTTCTTTCTTTTAAATTTAGGGACGGATAACCATTTTTTTTAATTAAATTTTATTTTATTTTTTCACTTTTTGAGCGTACCAGTCTTAGGCACATTAAAATACCTAATGACCTTGGCATTTAATTATTGTTATACCGGCCTTTCTATGCATAAGGGAAATTACACCGGTTCTCACTATATATATATATATATATATATATATATATATATATATATATATATATATATATATATATATAATTTAAAGGAGATTATAACAATAGTCTAAAGAGCTGAGTGTATTTTAATGTAACAGTGAAATTACTAGTTTCACTAAAATACAGGAAAGAAAAAGTGCTCGTTGTAATTTAGATATATAATAAGCTTGATAGGTAAATATCCTAGAGCTAATTCAATATTAAGTAATATATATATAGTGCCAGTAATGTCTACACCGGTGAGAAGGAGCGACAGTACTCCACCGCCTAGCTGAGCACTAGTCAGTTATACCCGTATTCCTACCTTTGTACCTGTGATGTTAATACACTTCGTTTGTTAAACCAACCTCAACTTGATTTTATTCTTTTACTATCGTGTTATGACACAACAGATTGGCAATGAGGATGAAATCATGGACACAGTGTTTAATAATTTTCAGGTGCCCATACCAGAGAAAGCTCCTGAGAATAGGAAGTCAAAAAGAAAACAGAAATCAACTGAGTTGATTAGGGTGAACCCAAAACAGAAACGTTATTAATCCCCAGATGGGATATTTTCAAACGAGGGTGTTATACCGGTTTTTCGATACATAAGAGAAATTACACCGGTTCTCACTACATATATAGTGGCAGTAATGTCTACACTGGTGAGAAGGAGCGACAGTACTCCACTGCCTAGCTGAGCGCTAGGTGTATCAGAATTTTGGGGGAATTTTTGACACCGCTAACAGAAAACTGCGAATAAAATATAAAAAATTCATAATTTCTCTTTTTAAAGTGGGTTGTTTATTTTCTGTATGGAATATACTTCCAAAATAAACTATTAAAGTTGTTTAAAAAATAATAGAAATATTATTTTTTATTTTTAAAAAAAACAGTGTTTACAAAGTGCCGGTGCGCATTCAACCAGCCATTTTTTTTACGTATGAAATCAATTGAATTTTACGAGTGAAAGTTTTTTCAATTTTTAAACTTTAAAAATCTATCAAAAATTTTCTATTGGTTTAATTTTTACAATATTTTCAGGGTCAATGTGAAATTTTATGCTCTTTTCAATAAACCGAATATAACATTTTAGACAAACATTTTTTTTTAAATTCCCCTCCCCCATTGTGAAATGTCTATTAAAATTTAAATAATTAATTTACGTACCAAAGTTTTATATATCACAAATTGAAGATAAAAGATCAATAAATAAAATATTCTAATTTAAAACAAAAAAAAGAAGTGTTTTTTGGAAATTTACCTGTAAAGACCAAAGTGTAAAACCTTTTTTTTTTTTTTTTTTTTAAACCACGTTGATTTTTTTTTTTTTTTTTAAATGAAACCTCACGTTATTCTTATATCCTCAAGTAAATACCGGACGTTGATGGCAATTTTTTCTATTTCATTCAATGTATTCTTTTTTTTTCAGATATTTAAAAAAAAAGTCATTCCATAAAGTAGAAATAAGATATAATAATCAAAAACGCGTGTATTTCATTAAGAGAATTAAAAATAAAAAAAAATCAGTCGACTAGATTTTTTGTTTAACGGAAAAAAACTTATAAGTGAATGTGTGCTTTTTTTCAGCTACGGAAGCCTAAAAATACTAATTTTGGTTAACAGCATGCAATAAAAAGACATATTAATTCTGGCGTTTATAATTCACCGTCAGATAATCGCGAAAAAAATCAGACATTTCTCTCCCTTTATTTGAACAGTCCATAAATCTGAGTTCGCGTTTTTTTTTTTTTAATCCTTGTTTAAAAAAGTATTTTATTTAAAAAGGGCATGGAATATAATTATAAATATGGATACATTCTTAACAATGAACAATGGAAGTAGACATTAAATAGATTTTTTTATAGGTAAGTGATTTTTTGGAATTTATATATATTTTTTATAATCGAACTAAGCAAAATTTTGTTGATTTTCTTTAAATCCTTTTTAAAGAAACCCGATTTAACAAAAACAAATATTGCATAATTTGCTATTAAACTTGTTATTTTTTTTTAATTTTGGTCTTTGCTCCTTTAATTGAAAAAAAATTAGGGTTTCAATTACATTTTTCAAGTAGTTATAAGCTTTGAAAGATAGTAAGTTGATTTATTTAAGTTCATATACGGCATTTTAATGGCCGATTCTGATACACCTAGCTGAGCACTCGTCAGTTATACCCGTATTTCTACCTTTGTACCTGGGATGTTAATACATTTCGTTTGTTAAACCAATCTCGACTTGATTTCTTCTTTTACTATTGTGTTATGACACAATTATCAAGTGCGATTCTTTATTCTGTGGAATCCACAGATGTCAAAAGATGTCAAATTTTAACATCTTTCAAACGTCTTTATAATAAAGTATTTTAAATTAAAAAAAAAATTATTTTCCATATTAAAAATTTTATTTTTCTTACTTTAGTTTGTGCCAAACCTTGCAGCTCAAAATACGGGGCCAGATTTCTAGGGGCAACATGAGTTGTGAATTGGAACTGCAACATGTTCACGTTAAAATTAAATTTCTGTGTGTTGTTCATGAAAAGAAAAAAAATAACAAAAGAAAAAGTTTACCTTACATTAGTTACAAAAATAATAATTAAAAAAATGAAATAAAAAGGAAATATATGAAAAACACATAAAAAGTGTTTGTTTTGTTAAAAAATATGAAAAACAAAAAATACACGGTTTTCTTATTAATTTATAGCTGTTTATATATTAGATTAATTTATAGCTGTTTATATATTAGATTAATTTATTGCTGTTAATATATTAGATTAATTTATATCTTTTTATATATTACATTAATTTATAGATGTTTATATATTAGATTAATTTATAGCTGTTTATATATTATATTAATTTATAGCTGTTTATATATTACATTACTTTATAGCTGTTTATATATTACATTAATTTATAGCTGTTTATATATTACATTAATTTATTGCTGTTTATATATTACATTAATTTATAGCTGTTTATATATTAGATTAATATATATCTGTTTATATATAAAATTAATGTATATCTGTTTATATATTAAATTAATTTAAAGCTGTTTATATATTACATTAATTTATATCTTTTTATATATTAAATTAATTTATAGCTGTTTATATATTAGATTAATTCATAGCTGTTTATATATTACATTAATTTATTGCTGTTTATATATTAGGTTAATTTATAGCTGTTTATATATTAGATTTATTTATAGCTGTTTATATATTAGATTTATTTATAGGTGTTTATATATTGGATTAATTTATAGCTGTTTATATATTACATTAATTTATAGCTGTTTATATATTAGATTAATTTATAGCTGTTTATATATTAAATTAATTTATAGCTGTTTATATATTACATTAATTTATAGTTGTTTATATATTAGATTAATTTATAGATGTTTATATATTATATTAATAAATAGCTGTTTATGTTTTAGATTAATTTATATCTTTTTATATTTTACATTAATTTATAGCTGTTTATATATTAGATTAATTTATAGCTGTTTATATATTAGATTAATTTATAGCTGTTTATATATTACATTAATTTATAGCTGTTTATATATTGCATTAATTTATAGCTGTTTATATATTACATTAATTTATAGTTGTTTATATATTAGATTTATTTATAGCTGTTTATATATTAAATTAATTTATAGCTGTTTATCTAATAGATTAATTTATATCTGTTTATATATTACATTAATTTATTGCTGTTTAAATATTAAATTAATTTATAGATGTTTATATATTAAATTAATTTATAGATGTTTATATATTAGATTAATTTATATCTGTTTATATATTACATTAATTTATAGCTGTTTATATATTACATTAATTTATAGATGTTTATATATTACATTAATTTTTAGATGTTTATATATTACATTAATTTATAGCTGTTTATATATTGGATTAATTTATTGCTGTTTAAATATTAAATTAATTTATAGATGTTTATATATTAAATTAATTTATAGATGTTTATATATTAGATTAATTTATATCTGTTTATATATTAGATTAATTTATAGCTGTTTATATATTACATTAATTTATAGATGTTTATATATTACATTAATTTTTAGATGTTTATATATTACATTAATTTTTAGATGTTTATATATTACATTAATTTATTGCTGTTTAAATATTAAATTAATTTATAGATGTTTATATATTAAATTAATTTATAGATGTTTATATATTAGATTAATTTATATCTGTTTATATATTAGATTAATTTATAGCTGTTTATATATTACATTAATTTATAGATGTTTATATATTACATTAATTTTTAGATGTTTATATATTACATTAATTTATAGATATTTATATATTACATTAATTTATAGATGTTTATATATTACATTAATTTATAGCTGTTTATATATTGGATTAATTTATAGCTGTTTATATATTACATTAATTTATAGCTGTTTATATATTACATTAATTCATAGCTGTTTATATATTACATTAATTTATAGCTGTTTATATATTGGATTTATTTATAGCTGTTTATATATTGCATTAATTTATAGCTGTTTATATATTACATTAATTTATAGCTGTTTATATATTACATTAATTTATAGCTGTTTATATATTACATTAATTTATAGCTGTTTATATATTACATTAATTCATAGCTGTTTATATATTACATTAATTTATAGCTGTTTATATATTACATTAATTCATAGCTGTTTATATATTACATTAATTTATAGCTGTTTATATATTACATTAATTTATAGCTGTTTATATATTACATTAATTTATAGCTGTTTATATATTACATTAATTTATAGCTGTTTATATATTACATTAATTCATAGCTGTTTATATATTACATTAATTTATAGCTGTTTATATATTAGATTAATTTATAGATGTTTATATATTACATTAATTTATAGCTGTTTATATATTACATTAATTTATAGCTGTTTATATATTACATTAATTCATAGCTGTTTATATATTACATTAATTTATAGCTGTTTATATATTACATTAATTCATAGCTGTTTATATATTACATTAATTTATAGCTGTTTATATATTAGATTAATTTATAGATGTTTATATATTACATTAATTTATAGCTGTTTATATATTACATTAATTTATAGCTGTTTATATATTAATTTATAGCTGTTTATATATTACATTAATTTATAGCAGTTTATATATTACATTAATTTATAGCTGTTTATATATTACATTAATTTATAGCTGTTTATATATTACATTAATTTATATCTGTTTATATATTACATTAATTTATAGCTGTTTATATATTACATTAATTTATAGCTGTTTATATATTAGATTAATTTATAGATGTTTATATATTACATTAATTTATAGCTGTTTATATATTAGATTAATTTATAGCTGTTTATATATTAGATTAATTTATAGCTGTTTATATATTACATTAATTTATAGCTGTTTATATATTACATTAATTTATAGCTGTTTATATATTACATTAATTTATAGTTGTTTATATATTACATTAATTTATATCTGTTTATATATTACATTAATTTATAGCTGTTTATATATTACATTAATTTATAGCTGTTTATATGTTAGATTAATTTATAGATGTTTATATATTACATTAATTTATAGCTGTTTATATATTACATTAATTTATAGCTGTTTATATATTACATTAATTTATAGCTGTTTATATATTACATTAATTTATAGCTGTTTATATATTACATTAATTCATAGCTGTTTATATATTACATTAATTTATAGCTGTTTATATATTACATTAATTTATATCTGTTTATATATTACATTAATTTATAGCTGTTTATATATTACATTAATTTATAGCTGTTTATATATTAGATTAATTTATAGCTGTTTATATATTAGATTAATTTATAGCTGTTTATATATTAGATTAATTTATAGCTGTTTATATATTACATTAATTTATAGCTGTTTATATATTACATTAATTTATAGCTGTTTATATATTACATTAATTTATAGTTGTTTATATATTACATTAATTTATATCTGTTTATATATTACATTAATTTATAGCTGTTTATATATTACATTAATTTATAGCTGTTTATATATTAGATTAATTTATAGATGTTTATATATTAGATTAATTTATAGCTGTTTATATATTACATTAATTTATAGCTGTTTATATATTACATTAATTTATGGCTGTTTATATATTACATTAATTTATAGCTGTTTATATATTACATTAATTTATATCTGTTTATATATTGGATTAATTTATAGCTGTTTATATATTACATTAATTCATAGCTGTTTATATATTACATTAATTTATAGCTGTTTATATATTGGATTAATTTATAGCTGTTTATATATTGCATTAATTTATAGCTGTTTATATATTACATTAATTTATAGCTGTTTATATATTGCATTAATTTATAGCTGTTTATATATTACATTAATTTATAGCTGTTTATATATTACATTAATTTATAGCTGTTTATATATTAGATTAATTTATAGCTGTTTATATATTAAATTAATTTAAAGATGTTTATATATTAGATTAATTTATTGCTATTTATATATTACATTAATTTATAGCTGTTTAAATATTAGATTAATTTATAGCTGTTTATATATTAGATTAATTTATTGCTGTTTATATATTAATTTATAGCTGTTTATATATTAAATTAATTTATAGATGTTTATATATTAGATTAATTTATAGCTGTTTATATATTAGATTAATTTATAGCTGTTTATATATTACATTAATTTGTAGCTGTTTATATATTACATTAATTTGTAGCTGTTTATATATTAGATTAATTTATAGCTGTTTATATATATTACATTATTTTATAGCTGTTTATATATTGCATTAATTTATAGATGTTTATATATTAGATTAATTTATAGCTGTTTATATATTACATTAATTTATAGCTGTTTATATATTACATTAATTTATAGCTGTTTATATATTACATTAATTTATAGCTGTTTATATATTAGATCAATTTATTGCTATTTATATATTACATTAATTTATAGCTGTTTATATATTAGATTAATTTATTGCTATTTATATATTACATTAATTTATATCTGTTTATATATTAGATTAATTTATAGCTGTTTATATATTAGATTAATTTATAGCTGTTTATATATTAGATTAATTTATTGCTGTTTATATATTAATTTATAGCTGTTTATATATTAAATTAATTTATAGATGTTTATATATTAGATTAATTAATAGCTGTTTATATATTAGATTAATTTATAGCTGTTTATATATTAGATTAATTTATAGATGTTTATATATTAGATTAATTTATAGCTGTTTATATATATTACATTATTTTATAGCTGTTTATATATTGCATTAATTTATAGCTGTTTATATATTAGATTAATTTATAGATGTTTATATATTAGATTAATTTATAGCTGTTTATATATTACATTAATTTATAGATGTTTATATATTAAATTAATTTTTAACTGTTAGATTTATTTGATTAATTTATAGCCGTTTATATATATTACATTATTTTATAGCTGTTTATATATTAGATTAATTTATAGCTGTTTATATATTAGATTTTTATGGGAGTTAAATCATGAATAAAATTTTCTGGAGAAGAAAATGGAAGTTGTCCTAAATCTTTATTCTACTCTCTGTACGCTGAATGTCTAACCTAAACATTGACAATCGGCCATGCAGCAGGCTACCTGGTATTTTCAAGGAGTCAATAACATAACGCTATTTGCTAGGAACAGTTCATCTCAAATGCTGCTGTTACATCCTCTCTACAACATTGGTCAAGATCAATGTGTAGTATCTGTTCTTCAGATGCTGCACTTCCATTTCTTTTTCTTTTTCGGTGGAGGATCAGTCCTTCACGACTGAGACAATATTTTATTTTTTACCTTTTCTCCACGTTAAAAATCGACTCTGTCCCGTGGGGAGGCATAGTAAATAGTTACAACAAGCACTCCTCACAGGATGTCTTTGTTGGTTTGGTCACGTTCTTCATCATCATTCAGATGACTTTATCCATAAATTTATCGATCCAGCCTCTCCTAAGAGTTGGAAAAAAGCGATACAGAGGCTAGGTGGAAACACGACTCAGGAGAGTGAAACAGGATACTTACCTTTATAGAGTTTGTCAATGGAAAAGTGTATAAGTATTGCTTGGGGTAAGAAGAAAAAAATATATAATAATAATAAATAAACAAACAAGAAAAAGGCATTCTGGTTGAGATCACAGTGTAGTATCTGTTCTGATACTACATTTAAGTCAATTTGTCCTTAGTCAATGGAAGAGGGAAACCCTTCTATACTAAGGCAATTTATATTTTTGCCTACTTCCAGAGGTCCTGGATATGACCTTAAACTATATCCGATGGTGAGGCCCCAGCTTACGGGCTTTGGGGAGTGTGGAGCCACCCTTTAATTGCCATTGCTCCCAGGTCCACTCTGGCCCGGAGTGGTAGTACCTGTTAGGGTCCCAACTATGGGTTAAATAGAAACCGACTTAAAAAAATAAATATACTCTATTAAAAAATTTTTCTTCAAAATCTTTGGATTCGGCATTAAATAACCTGAAAAGGGTTGATATGCCGTAAAACAAAAACAACCAAACCAACCAAACCTACTTCCAGAGTGCCTCATTTTGGGGAGCTGGTTTGCCCCCACATTAAAAAGGACCTTGTGTTACATTTTTGTTATTTGGGGAAGCAAATAAATGCTACTAATAATAAAAATAAAGAGAAACCAATAAACTGACAAATTAAAAAAAACAAAAACAAAAAAACAACCTTTGTGGATATTTCAGAAATATCAGGAAATTTGATTAGATAGTCTACTGTCTTGGCAGGTGAAGAGCATGTTTGAAGCGTTTCCTTTATTACATAACATTTTAACTGTTGGGGGTGGGTATGTGTTGTATTTTAATATTGATTTTCGAATGCAGGTAATTGCAATTAAAAATGTTTCCAAATGATGTTGAGAACCAGTAAAACTAAATAACGAACCGTCTTTTGACTGAGAAGAGCTAAAATCCAAAATCAATAATCTTTCTTCATGCAGAGATTCATGAATGCGTGAACATGTGCGAATGCAGTTGGAAGAGACACGTGCTCTAATGGCTGATTCTTTTGTGAACTGACCCGAAAAAAATAATTTGAATGGAAATAATGTTTTCTGAATTTGGAAATCCTCAATTCCTGTACATCTAAAGAATAAATGTAAAAGTTAGACTCATTTTATTTATTTATTTACTGGCGGGAGAAGGGGCGCCCGGCTTTGCTTGGTGGTAAAATATGCTTAAATATGATATTTTAATTTATCTAAATTTTGTATATATTATTATAGAATCGTTATTTCAAAAGTAATAAAAAAAAATAAAAAACAGTATTTGGGTGCCATCAGCTAGAATCGAAACCGAAAGCAAAACTGTAGCATTCAAAGCTGGTGACGTTACCACTGTACAAACGTGACACGCATATGAACTGATTAAAAATAAACTAAGATGAATGTACAAAATGTATAACGATTTTTTTCAATTTTTACCCCTGAAAAAACTATTTTAACCGGCTAAAGACCCATAAAAGAATGATCCATAAAAGAATGATCCATAAAAGAATGACCCATAAAAGAATGATCTATAATAGAATGATCCATAATAGAATGATCCATAATAACTCCAATCAATTGAGGCCTCTAGCACCACTCTGCAATTTTTAGTTTCAAAAGAGATACGAGTCTGAAAATATGGAGACAGACAGACAGACAGACATATAGCCTTTTATATATTAGATATATATGCACACGTGTGCCTTCTAGTGGTTAGATTGTATGAGAGTGTATGTGAATGTTACAGCCATTTATGAGTTTTTTTTTGTTTTTTGGGTTTTTTTTTTTACACAGTGATCACCACTTATCAAGGCCCAGAAGCCACTCAGGGATAAGGGTTATTGCAAGTACAGTACGTTAGTGTGGAGATTTGATGAAGTGTTTACTTAAGGGGGCGGTTCATTTGGAATTTGTTAACGTTGGACTTGAGGACATCCAAGTTGTAGTCAGGTAGGAAGCAGGCAGACGGAACAGAATTCCAAAGGCGTGGAGTTCTAAGAAAGAAGCTTTGTTCATGGAATCCACGTTTTGATTTAGGCACAGATAAAGAGTGGGGGAAATTTTTCACAGTGGATTCAGCTAGACGGGTGTTTTTCGTGAAAGATTGATGAGGGAGGACCAGAGATTGGAGTTCAGACGAGCACCTCCCATGGAAATGACGATAAAACAAGGATAGACTCACAACGCATATGATGTGTGTATATATATATATATATATATATATATATATATATATATATGTTCATCTAAGACCGTCTAGGATTGTGATCGTCTAATCTCGAGTTCATTCTGTGTGTATTTACATTTAAATACAGTTAAAAATATACATAAATACCTTTACAGCGTAATGGACGAATAAAACTTATTTGGGGTTTCAACATCTGGCCAATCGGTAACATATCTGGTCCATTTTTGGTCTTGTTTGACGGGAAGTTGCAATGGAAATTCTCCCCAAGAAATGACAGAGCCTCGGGTTTTATTTTCGGTAACTTTTTATTCCAGAGTGTTTTTCCCTTTTGAAAAGTCAAGTTGCAACGCTGATTCTGACTATCACCATTTCTGACCCCCTCTACTTGGAGCCATCATGATCTGAAAATCGTCTTTGCCCCTCTCTCGATTCCGACTGACTGGACTAATTTCCACGTATCTCAAAAAGATCGTATCTTCCTCTAATTAGTAAACATCACTAAGATAATCATCTGATTTTTTTTTTACATGTCATTATTTCTAAGTTGTCAACTAAATTGTGATAACATTTTTAAATTAACATTCCTAAATTAATGGAAAAAATACTTATTCTAAATATTTTGATTGTTCTAAAACATATTCTAGCCGACAAAACTTTTTTTTTTAAATTTTTTTACATAGGAGTCACCACTTATCAAGGTCCGGAGGCCACTCGAGGATAAGGGTTATCGCGTGTTCAGTAGTCGATGGAATAATATCATAATAATCATTAGTAATGGAGATTTGATAAATTGGATTACTTATTTACTTACTTTATTTTACTTATTACTTATCAGGAATTTGTTTATGTTGGACTTGAAGACATCCAAGTTGTAGTCAGGTGGGAAACAGGCAAGTGGAAGAGATCCCACAGATGTCTCCGTTTTGATTTAGGCACAGATAAAGAGTGGGGAAAATTATTGACAGTGGTTTCAGCTAGACGGGTGTTTTTCGTGAAAGATTGGCGAGAGGGGGGGGGGACCAGAGATTGAAGCTCAGACAAGCACTTGGCATGGAAATAATGATAGAACAAAGACAGGCTCGCAACCTCTCTTCTGTGGGAGAACGGTTGCAGGGAAGAGGAAAGTCCCCCACTAAGCTACGAAATCTATTTTGTACTCTTTTGGTTTGAATAATCATAATAATTGTCGGCTAGCACACCTTTCTGCATTTCCATACCAATATCTGACATATAGATATAATGAAAAGAAAATTTGGCTTGGGATAGCTATTAAAATTCAGAAACATTTAATGGAATTATATAATTATCAAAATTTAATGCTTCACTCCATTGTGTTGTTTGTTGTTTTTTTTTTTATCATCTTTTTTTATTGGTTTATCTCTTTTAGGTTGAAAATGTAAAATGGTTGGATCGTGTCAATCCACGCAAGTCGCCAGAAGGAACTTTACATGTAACGACAACAAATCTTATCTTTGCTGATAATGCACAGAAAAAGGAAATCTGGGTAAGTTCATTGCTCTTCTGTTTGATTTTTCTACCTTTTCCCAACCAATGTAAATCAGAAGAAATTTAAGATAACCCTGTTGTAGTCCCCAGGTAGGCAGTCCCGCAGTAATGTGTTCCTCAGGTGGGAAGTTCTTGGAAAGAAACTCAGTTCATGGAAATTCTGCCAGACACACTTTTGTACCCCTGCATGTTTGGACGCTTTTCCCTCTCTGAGACCATATGTGTTTCGTCACATTTTTTTTACACTAGTTTTTCAGTAAAAATGTCTTATCTTTGTTAAAACACAAGATTAAGCCAATTTACCATATAAGTGTATTTTTGTACAAGGAATCAATTCTTTATTATATCACGTTTTTCCACAATAAAATCTGTGTTGCATAAAAAAAAAAAAGAAAATTCAGTTTCATCAGAATTTTTTTATTTTTTTTATTTCATGACCTTATGTGAACATTAATCAGCATTAAAATAGCTTTACAAAAATATACAACTTGACCATATTGTGAAATAGTAAAAGGGTTTTATATGAAGGAGCAGGTACTACATTCTGCCATTTTGAATTTTGCCCATTTCTATAAAACACTGTAACAGCAGTTCTAGTGGGAGGCTTATCATGAAATTTTGAATATATACTGTCCTAAGATAGATAGATCTTTTGGCAAAATTTGAAAAACATTGAAGTGCCAGTTTTTGAGATAAGTCAGGTAAAAGGTCAAGGTTAGAAAAAAATATACTCGAATAAAGTTGTAGATATATTCAAGTACTTTATAACGATATATGAATGAACTTTGTCGGCCAATAAACAACTGAGATATCGTCTTACAAAGTTTGTCACTATTCACATTTTTTGGCATTTTTTGTAAAAAGGCCTTGACCTTGAGAAGTTTAATAGGTGCTATTCAATTCCTTTCATGGAGATCTATAAGTGTATCAAATTTGAAAAAAATCTGTGTCGGATACATGTCAACCATTTGTTGATTTGACATGGAATGAGCCATATATGTTAAAGGTACAGGGATTTGCAGGGATACTATGTAGGGAGTTGGACAGCGAGATGTCTGTTCACATTATACTTGAACTTCTGCATGTCAGTATAGTCAGGGAAGCATGGGTTTGGGAGGGAATTCCAAAGTTTACCAGTTTGAAGGGAGAAGTATTTGAGTAGAAAACTTTACGGCATCTAAGGGTCTCTACAGTGTAGGGGTGGAATTTTGTTGCTTGTCAAGTTTGTCAGAGTAATTTACGTCAAGAGGGTACGAGTGCTTTGAGTTTGTCCCTACATATCTTTAACATGCATACGTACGTATCACGGTTTCCAGATTATACATTATTCAATCAGGAGAATCTATTTATTAAAAAGGACGATAGAAAATGATAAACTACTGTATCCTTTTCTATGTAAATGCCCAATATTCTTTCGTTACATGACAACGGAAGCATACTTGTTTCATTTTTTGCCAAATTAATTGAACTGAATTATTTGCATAAGTATTTATACATACTATTCCACAGCGGCAGTAGAAATAATTGTCGGTTTTGTTTTCAATAATAATTATTCCCAATTAAAGATATATTCAAAGAATTAAAAGACATTTAACTTACTCTGAGTCTATTATTAAAAAAAGAAAAAACATAACACACGTAGATTAAAGGTACTAATAAATGAAATATTTCCCAACCATTTTTACGTTACAATTTTTAGAGCATATTTTCAATGAGAAAACGTATCAAGGAGGCCATTAATACAGAACAAATTTCAATAAGAAAATAAACATAAAATTAAAACAGAAAAAAAAACGTTTTCTTCAAAACGTATGGCCCAAAAGTGACATCATTAAAAAAAAACCCATTGCATTTTCGGTGATCGGGAGATCCTATTTATTAAAAAGGAGGATAGAAAGTGATAACATACTACGAACATTAAATTAGTATGTAGATTCGCTAATTTAATGTTCGTAGTATGTTATCCTCCTTTTTAATAAAAAGGATCTCCCGATCACCAAAGACGTAATGTAAAAAAAAAAAAAAAATTTTTAAAGGATGTTGTTTTTTGGGTCGTATATGAAACTAAAATATATCTTCTTAGTCTTCTAGCTTGGATCCAAAGATAGTATCTGTTTGTTCTAAAGATGGTATGATGATCTTGTGGGATTTCAGTTCACGCCAGGCGTCCATACAATGGTAATATGTCACAGACTCCTATAAGGATATTAGAGATTAACCGTAATAACCAGATATATTCTGACACTATATTAACCAGATTACTTAGATAAATACTTTTATAGTTTTAACAAAAAGCCTACAAAGATCAAAGTGTAGTATCTGTTCTTCAGATGCTGCACTTCCATTTCTTGTTCTCTTTCGGTGGAGGATCAATCCTTCACGACTGAGACAATTTTTTATTTTTGTACCTTTTCTCCACGTTAAAAACCGACCCTGGTGTCTAACTCTGTCCTGTGGGGAGGCATAGTAAATAGGTACAATAATATTGCAAGGTTTCTTTAGGAGTGCTGGCTCAATTCTGCTCCCCTTGAAAGGGAGGTAAATATCTACTAACCTTCTCACACTAATTGTATTACTCGCGCCATTCATTTGGCATTCGGTTATAATTGGTGTTACACACCAGTCAAGGTTCCAACCTCGGCAATCAGTCCAGCAGAAACTGGGCCATTTTGGTGACCGTTTTATCTGTCAGGCTGAGGCATTAATTCTGAGCAATCCTACGAGGTCCACTCTCCCAGGCTTTGCCTCCCATCTTTCAGATGGAGTAAGTGTATTGTTTACCGCCTAAGAATTCTGATGGGGCTATCCAGGCACTTTTTTTTGCATAGCCAGAGTGCTCCTCCTTTAAGGCGCTAGCTTGATTTTGACTACCTTCAAACCTTGTGTCATGTCTTGCTGTGATGGGAAGGCAGTAGATATTTACCCACAATGATTATACTAAAAATACTGCAGACTAATGTAGCAATAATGTAAAAGAATATGAAACTGTTGTATAACCAGTGTATTCTTCAAAGACACGCAAAGAAGAAGCCGTGTCAATAGCTGTGATTCACTTGTATTGAAACTAGCTGGGTTACCTGGCATTGCCCGGGGCAAAAATGTAACCTATTTCTTTTAACTTGCTTCTTTCTCTCCCCAAGTCATTCTTTCTCCTCTGCCAAGCCCATTCCTCTCTACCTGGACATACACACGCACATACACAACTCAGCTTTATATAATAGATTCCTCAAGTAATGAGTCAGCAATTCCTTTTCAAATTACTACATGATAACACTGAAAAAATGCCCCTCCCTTAATCATGAAACCTGGTCCAGTTTACCCCCAGAGAATGAATTTTTTTTTTTTTTAATTTTAGATATTATTCATCCAGCACATTCGGTTACAATTGTTGTTACACGCCAGTCAAGGTTCCAATCTCGGAAATCAGTCCGGCAGAAACTGGACCATTTTGGTGGTCTTTTATCTGTCAGGCTCAGGTATTCATTCTGAGCAATCCTACGAGGTTCACCCTCCCAGGCTTTACCTTCCATTTTTATAGATCAGATTCCTGAATTAATAAGACCACAGTGTCTTTTCAAATTAATACACAATAACACTGAAAAAAATTACCTCAACAATTAACGAAACCTGGTCCGGTTGACCTCCCAGAGAATGAATTTTTCTTTTCTTTCTAAATTTTAGATATTCATCCAGCGCAATGCTGATCAAGAAGATAATAACTTTGTTGGTGATTGTTTTGTAGTTTTTGACTTTCAGACAGACGTACAAACACAAGCAACTACCCTTTATATATTGGAATTTAAAAATGTCTTTTTTTTTCAGATTCTCCATATGTACATTGGAAGTGTGGAAAAGCATCCTATCACAACTGCGGGCAGTCCTTTGCATATAAAATATAAGAATTTTATGGCAGTCACATTCGTTATACCACGGGAAAGAGACTGTCAAGATGTTTACACTTCTTTACTCAAACTTTCCCAACCAGGTCAGTAATTTTATTTATTTCTCATTTGTATAAATTTTCTCTACTAGCAGGGAGACCCAACATTGCCTGAGATTGAATGATGATCAACAAATGTTTCATATTTCCATATGTTTATTGTCATCGAAATCAGTGAAATCGTCCATTTTTTCCATCAAATCAATCAATTGCCTGCTCTAGTCGGAGACCCATCACGATGCACTGGGAAGAAGCTTCACATGCCTCTTCGCAGTGACTTAATCCACGGTACATTGTAGACTACATTGCACTGTAGAGAACATACTGTTGATTTTATAAAATTATTTTTATATATAATGGCTTGAATTAAAGTTTAAAATGCAAAAGTCAAGTATCATCGTTCAATTGTGCTCTAAACGGAAACATTTATTTTAAACACTTCCCTTATATCAAAGAAACTACTGTTGATTTTATATGGCATGCTTTTCCGCTTGTGCAATAATAAGACTTCTCAAATCCACTTGTGATGTTAGATTGTATAAGGCATTAACTTTAGTCAAAGTTGCCTGTTCCTTCTTTCATCAAATCATTTTGATTATCAATACTTATCAAAGGCATTCCGATCCAAAACCTATCTAAAAACACTGCCAGATACATGACGTGCCTTGGTGTGAAATTTCATAAAAATCAGCCCACCCATTTCAGAGCCCATAGGGAATTAACTCACACACAGAGTTCCTTTTATATAATAGTAGATAGGAAGATAGATAGAAAAATAGATAGATAGATTCTATTTTAAGTTTGCTACATTATGGATGAAAATCTTCTTCCCAGGCATTACTACTGTAGTGGAATAAAATGAGAAGATAAAAGAGATTTAGAAGCAATGATCGCTACATTTGATTACAATTATTATTTATTTGTGTACTTAATGAAGTCAGCACAATTATGACAACCATACATTTTTACATATGTGTGATATTATAAAGTGGACCTGAGTCACTAAGTGCTGAGAGGGGGGGGGGAATAGACAAAGAAATAGGAAATGGCTTAGATTAAACAAAGAAAGAGGAAATAACAAACAATGAATCTGTAGGTATTTTTAGATTGAGCCTTTAGATTTGACAATGACAATAGAAACCTACAGAACAGATAACAAAGAAAACCAATGACACTTTACGGGATGGGGAGTAGATCAATCATCATCATCATCATCATCATGACGGGCTCCTTGCCCGGACAAATGTGACTCTTCCTCTCCAGAGTTTCCTGTCTTCCATCAGCTGCCTCAGATCCTCAGGCTCACAGTTGGTGTCGTGTGCTATTTGTTGGATGTACGTGGATCTAGGTCATCCTCTGCTTGCGCGTCCATGTCGTGGAGTCCATAGCAATACATCGCTCACCAGTTCATGCTTGCTCCTCAGACAATGACCGGCAAATCGTAGGCGTCTTTCTCTGATGGTATTAGATATGGCAGGTAGATTGCCATAAAGTTGCTGCTTTGTGGGATGAGTTTGCCAAGATATATTTAATATTGTTCTTAGCATACAGGTGTATGTGCCGTCTAGTTTTCTTTCCAATCTTTTGGTGACTGTCCAGGTTGTAGCACCGTAAACAAGGACAGACAGTAGATCAATGAGATGCTTAAAGGGGGAACTTCTGGTAAGCCTTGGTGGGGGACTTGATATAACAACACTGGGTCATTTAGAGCTGACAGCGAGATAGATGAATTCCGACTGACAGACGAATGTAACATCGATGGAACAAGGAGAAGATACACACACTCACAAGTCCAACCATCAAATATATATGAAACGTTGGTGTCTTTGTTTTTCCTGTTCGCTTTACTCGATTCTTTTACTTTGTGGACCCACTAACCCTTATCTATGAGTGGCTTCCGGGCCTTGATAAGTGGTGACCACCTTGTAAAAAAAAAAAATAAAAAATAAAAACGTTCTTTCCCATCGACAATTGCCAGCAAGAAAATGACTGTAGAGGTGTAAGTCATTTTGACTTTTAGAACGGTTTCAGATGGTTCGCTGTTACACACAAGTCCTGGGAGATGACTTGTTTGTAGTAGACAGTTCCACAGAACAAAATATTCTTACCGTGTCGAAACCCGGGAAAAGAACATGTGAAATTGCTCCAGAAAAGGTTTAATATTTATGAAGCAATTCTGGTTTCTGATTGGTTGGTAGCAGAACGTGAATTAATTTGATTCATCAGTTCTTAGCAGCATCGTTTATAAATAGAATCGTCCGACTGTGTGGGATCATACCCCATTAATACAACCAAAATATTGCAACAATGACAATCTGGCAATTAGAAAAATAGTTGAACGAAAAATCCACAACACACGACATTGGGGGGGGGGGGTCGGCTTTATGTCGGTGGATTACGCGTGGTGTCACATATACACCACTCTTCTTCTTAGTCAAAGAACATTTCTCTAACTATCCGTCATTGGAACATAATCCCCTTTCATCGTTTGAAGCTCCTTCATGTACAAGTATTTGTTTTACTCTCAAAATAACATGTCGATAAGTCCACATCATCGATCCAGTTCAGCACAAGCAAAACATTGTTCATATATATATAATGTTTTACTAAAGATGACGTGGATCTTAGAAAAGGTGGGTCAGGCGTGTTGTCACATATGAATGAAGTGTTCAGTTTGTAAATGTTCGCAAGTCAAACCTGATTCCATTAAGGTTACTCACACCTGTCTCTCTTCAAAACCACTATTCGCCCATATATGGAATATTACTGTCACATCTGGGCTGGTGCATCTGCCACTGGTCTCTCACTCCTAGATAGGTTGGTGACTCTTTTTTGAACTCTAATAGGTCACACAATATCAGCTAAACTCCAACCTCTATCCCAACGCCAAAATGTGGCCTTGTTGTGCCTGTTTTACAAGTACTTTACAAGGTTACAAGTGCTCAGACGAGCTCATAGCACTAGGACCCACTTGACGTAATTTCCCCTTACAAAATTGACAAGCAACAAAATTCCACCCCTACACTGTAGAGACCCTTAGATGCCGTAAACTTTTCTACTCAAATAGCTTCTCCTCTAAAACTGGTAAACTTTGGAATTTCCTCCCATACCCTTGCTTCCCTGACTGTACTTACATGCGGAAGTTCAAGTATAATGTAAACAGACATCTTGCTGCCCAACTCCCTACATAATATCCTGCAAATCTGGTCCCAAATTGTAGCCCCTTATGACTTAGTGGCATTTGTTAGAGGTGAAAAAACATTTTTAACAAAAAAAAAAAGTTCCTTGGCTTGTGCGATTACAATACGTTGACCTTAAAGAAGGCATTTGGTGTCCACGGTAGCAAGATGCTCTAGGTGCCGATTCATAAAATCTGAGGTTGTAAATCCATGTTTACAAGGAGATGAAATTCAGTGCGTCATTCTCTAAACATGTTAATGGAGAAAAGAGATTGTCTTTTGAATGTGCGTGGCAACAGGAAGTTAGTTGCGCTACCAAGCATTTGCGGTGATTATAAGAACTATGCAACTAAGGGCGACAATTTGCCATGAGGTTATTATTAAACTGGAAGTTGCTAATGGGTTGTCTGTGTGTGCAAGCTTTTTCTGATACTAGAATTTCACAGATCTGTTTTCTACACTATCCACTTTTTTGATGGGAAGGGTTACAGTTTGTAAAAATGTAGCAGATTTTTTCATACGCTCATAACTATCTGCTATTTAAGGTGTTTGCAAATGCGGTAAATTATTTGTTTAAAATCTATATATCTATAAAAGTGAACGTGTCTGTCTGTCTGTCTGTGTGTCTGTCTGTCTGTGTACATTTCCCTACGCAATAACTCTGTCAATTTTTAGTCTATAGACTCGAAATTTGAAATACCGGGTACTGAGATTTGGGAAAATCGATGTGACGGGTGTCAGCCAGAAATTTGGCTGTTAAGGGGTCAAATTTCAACGATTTGACCTTTAAGAACTCTACCAAACTCCTCCGACAATTTTGGGTCTAGACACTTGAAATTTTAGATTTAGGTTCCTTGAACATGGATCTAACTTAATAAAGTGATTTGAGCCCGAAACAATAAATTTTAAGGGATCATAATAGGGGTCAAAGTTTTAAAAAATTAACCATTTTTTTTGTTTTTTTGCTTTTTTTGCACAGCATACACCTCCAAACACCCGAGCAACGCCGGGCACCCCTGCTAGTATAGTATAATTTTAAAATTGCTGTCTTATGCATAAAGATCTTCTCAGCCATTACCATCTCTTTTTGATGGCGGAGGGTTTATTGTCTATAAAAATATTGCAGATTTTTTACCTACACTCATGACTATCTACTATTAAAATGCTCACAAATTCAATGAATTCTTTCTTTAAATAATATTTAAAACTGCTACAATTACATACAGAGACCTTTCCCCTAGCCATCACCACTTCCTTTTGGATAGGAGAGCTGGTAAAATATTGTAAACTTCTGTTGTATTACTTTTTGATTTACTAAAAAAATGTTGCAAAACTTCAATAAACTTCCTAATTGTCTTCCCTTGTCTCAGGTGAAACTCTTCAAAAGTGAAAAAAAAACCCCAAAAATCTCTTAAAAACCTGAAATGCAGACGTGCCAAATTCTGCTGAATTGATGAGTTAATAAATTTCACTATAGATTTTTTTTTTATTTGATTACGAGTGACGGTGCCCGGTCATAAAATATGCTTAAAATATATTTTGGTTCATATTATATTGTACCTTATATATAGTACTAATTTCAAAGGTTTTTTTTTTTTTAATTGACTTGGGTGCCATCAGCCAGAATCAAAATCAAAACATTTAATGCTCCAGCCGCGTTCCCTACCATTTTAACTATCGACAAATAGATAAAAATATTTAAAATTAAATAACTTCAGTCTATGAATGAATTTGCGCATGTGCAAAAGTAATAGAAATGTGTCGGCAATTTGAAATGAGCATTTTGTATTTCAACTTGTCGACATATTTCTGTATGCATTATTCATCCATCTGAACAAACATGTTACTTGTGGATAATTACTACTTCGTGTTAATTTCAGTGTTATTTAGCCAGTAGTTTAAGCATTTATCGGTTAAATCTTTCCACACAGATACACATACATCCACTGTTTTATTTATATAGATTTTTTTTTTTCTTTCTTTCGCAGGGAGCCTCGACAAGCTGTACGCATTCCATTATACAACCGACACCATGCCACAAAGTTATGGTTGGGAAATGTTCAACTTCCGCATGGAATATGAGCGAATGGGCATTCCAAACAGCAAATGGGTCCTGACAAACATCAATAAAGAATATGATGTAAGCAAATAAAACAAATAAAAATGTTTTTTGTCCAGAATTCCTCTATATTAAAAAAACAAAAACAAAGAAAAATCTGCATGATGTATGTACCTGTGACGAAACGAAAATATCATATTCCAAAAATCACGTAAATTGATCAAGTAGTTTTATTTTTACAAAGAAAATCATTTTTAAGCAATTAATGGAAATCTGTAGACATTAGAACATCAATCTTGCAAGTTGGAATTATTGTTGAGTTATCTTTTGTTTTTTTTTTTTTTGAGATTTTTTTTTTTCAAAATAGTGGGCGAGACAGTCATGTCTTGGATGCTTATAAAATTTGATTTTCTTTATAAAAATAAAACTACTTGATCAATTTATGTGATTTTCAGAATATGATATTTTTGTTTTGTCACGAGTATATGCATTATACAGATTTTTCTTTATTTTTGTTTCCTAATATGGAGGGGTACTAGACAAGAACCTCAAAAATATATATATTCAGATCTTTACAGTCATCATGGATGCGAGTTTCCACTTTAGCAGAATTCTGTTTTTTGTTTTTTTGTTTTCAAATACAGAAAAGTTGGTTTTTACCTCCTAAATCGCTAAAGCCTTCCTACCTAGGTGAATATGCAGCTTTTTTGTCGAAATCTGCATTTTCTTTTAATATTGAAAAGATGATTTCTGCAAATCGCTAGAATTTTACCTCCTTATTTTTTTTATTGCTATTTGAATGGATTTTAATTTTCTTTGTTTTTTTTCTTTTTGTTTTTTTTCTTTTTGTTTCCTGTCTGTTTTCTCTAGCTATCCAGAGCCAGTCAATCTGTAAAGGGGAGATAACTCCATTCACTGTTAATACTATTTCAATTCATCATCATCATCATATACACTTTAACATCTGTTTTACATCATGCTGGCATATGTTGGACAGCTTTTAGTAATTGACTTCCAAGCTAACTTATCTCTGGCCATGTGTTTATTTGTCTCTGTTTCTCTCAAGTTTATCTTTATCACTTCCTCCCATGTTTTCCTTGTTTTTTTTCTTTTTTTTACAAAAGAGTCACCACTTATCAAGCTTATCAAGGCCCGGAGGCCAATCAAGGATAAAGGTTAATGAGTGTACAGTAGTCAATGGGAAAATGCCATTGTAATCATTAGTAGTGGAAATTTGGTAAATTGGATTACTTAAGGGGAACGGCTCATCAAGAACTTGTTTACGTTGGACTTGAAGACGACAATATTATAGTCAGTTGGAAAGCAGGAAAACTGAACAGTTCCACAGGTGTGCAGTTCTAAGAAAGAAGCTTTATTCATGGAATCTACGTTTATGTTTAGACACAGATAAAAAGTTGGGGAAATTATAGATAATGGTTTCAGATAGACGAGTGTTTTTATGAAAGTCAGGCTAGGGGTGAACATAGATTCGAGCTCAGTGGCTTTACTCTCTTTAAAATGTTTAATCGGTTCTAAAATCATACAGTATTTATCAATATATGTGAACAAGACAAATGGCAGCAAGCTGACCCTTAAATACATGAAGTTTGTAAAAATAAGTTAAAACAAAAAAATTATACAAAATAGTGTTACAAACCCACTCTACCCATATTAATAAAATGATGTTGCATCTCTGGAATATGTAATGTATAGTTTTTAAATTATTTGTATACTTTTTTTGCCATATACATCTGCCATATTTATTTTAGCGATTCTATTTTTACAATTTATATCTGCACTACCAAGGAATGCCTGGCATTACCCAGTCATAAAGTATGCTTAAGTATGATATTTGAATTTATGCAGATTTTGTATTTAGAGTTAATTTGCTATCAATTATTTCATATTATATCGTACCCAATAGATAGTCGTGATTTCAAAAGTAAAAAAAAAAATATGACTTAGTTGCCATCAACTAGAATTGAAACTGAAACTAAAATTTATAGCACTCCAGCTTGAGATGTCACCAAATCAGCCATTGTCAGTTGGTTAAGAAATAGCTAAAAATAAACTAAGATTAACATTCAAATCTATGTATATTTGCGCATGCATAGAAGAGCAATTTAAGTCAACTTATGCTTGCCAAGTTTTCATTTCTTTTAATTTTGAACCCTTACCAACTATTTTGACTGGGTAAAGATTTATAAAAAAAATTGCTCACAAAAGATACAATCATTTGAGCTGCCTTGCGCCACTCTGCGACCTTTCGTCTGATAGGAGGTACAGTTTGAAGAAATGGTGACAGACATACAGTTTTATAAATATATATATGTTTTTTTTTTTTTGTAAAACTCATTTCTTTCTTTTTTTTATTCTCTTTCAGATCTGTGATACTTACCCTAGGTACCTGTATGTTCCTGCTACAGCTACCACTCCAGTTTTAGTTGGCAGTTCTAAATTTCGGAGTAGAGGCCGCCTCCCAGTCTTGTCTTATTACCACAGAGAAAATGAGGTAAATTCGGATTACAATTATTTCATTGATTTCTTCACGTTCCTTTGAAATATCCAGCAAGTTCTGTTCAGATCTTTTTTTTTTTACTCATGTTCACCCCTTACAAAGCATATTGCCACTTGGACATAAGGGGCTACTATTTGGGGCCATGTCTAGGAAAGATTAACAAGATATTTGTTTATATTACATTTAAACTTCTGCATATCAGTTCAGCCAGAGAAGCAGGAAGGGAATTCCAAAGTCTAGCTGTTCGAGGGAAGAAACTATTTGCATAGAAAGCTTTCTGGCATTTAGGGACAACAACAGTAAAGAGGTGAGATCTTGCTGCTAAGCGGGTTTGTCGGGGATATGTACATCAAGGTACGTCTCTGAAATTTAATAGAAATCATGGAAATGTTAAATTTAATAGAAGATCATCTTTAGAACTCAACATCTGCTTATGAATTTGAAAGAAATAAATAACGTTTAGAGAGAGTTTAAGCTAGTCTATATATATATATATATATATATATATATATATATATATATATATAGACAAATATTACATAGTCGCTACACAGAACATGCTAATGTTTTGGACAACTGGTTGGCAAAAACCAAAAGTCCATGATTTTATGACCCCTACAAGCATCTATTTATATAAAGGGCAAATGAGCGCAAGCGTTTGTTTATGTCCACGAAAGGCTTTTTGGGTGGGGTTCTCGCATCGGTTAGATTCCGGGAGAAGTTTTCTCATACTTCCTAAATCATAATATCTCAGATTCGCAAACGGACATCGTCTCTATCTTTTTTTGATCGAGTTAAACAAAATTCCCACTGTGCAGTCGTCTCTCTACTGTTTGTTTGTCTTTTTCATATAAATAAAGTGAGACTATTGAGCGCAACTACCTGGCCTTCCGGCCGGGTAGCATCTGTTCTGTAATTGGTCCTTGGTCAGTGTAGGGGAAACCCTTCATACTGAGACAATCACTATTTATTTAGATACTTGCCAGAGTGGAACTGGTTTTTCCCCCACATTAAAAACGACCTCGTATCTAATTTGCTTTCATAAGAGGTTTAAAAGCAATGCCATTTTTTCAAGTCATCTTTTGTTTTTAGCTTGACTATGTTAAATTTGAACACTTTACACTTCTGGTCACATCATGGCGTAGCGGTAAGACGTCAGATTTTCTTGCACTTTCTTTTCCGCCTTTGTGTTGTGGGTTTGAGCCTGCCTGCCTACTACCACTTTTTATTTTGCTTAACACACACCTCCAAACACTCAGGCGACCGTGGGGCTAGTTTAAGACAGTTCAAACTTTTTCTTTCTTTCCTTTTTTTTCTATGAGCTTTTTTTTTGTTTTTACTGTCTGAATTCTGACATTTGTTTCCATGGCATATCAACCCTTTTTAATTCATCAACATTATCACGTTAGGAAATATCTAAAATTTAAGGTTTAAAGAATTTTGCCTTGAGTATGATGATGCCATGTCCGAAAATGTTTTAAGGTTTTCTGATCATTGGCGTGACTGACCCAAATGTTACATTAAATGTCCTAGAAACCGTACCAGACTGTAACAATTGGCCAGTATCTGTCGGTTAGACGTCTTTTTATCTTGGTGAAGATTAAAGGCATACTTAGGATGTTGGATGTGGCTGGCTCTTTCAGTCAGGACTACATCTTCACTCTGGTGGCTCCCTTTGGCTGGAATCGTCTTGATGCTAGGACTGTCTCCACATTTTGAGGCAGGTACAAAACTATGCACGACATACAGAAGTTGCAATATATATGAGAAATAATCTTGTCTATTTATTTTACAAACAGAATATTACAAAACAAATTACAGATCATAATTACAAATTACTGATCATAATTAATTTTCACAATTAGCTCTAAAACTAACTAGCCCTAACTAGTGCTGAGGGAGGGGGGTGCCCCCCCTTTCATTTACGGAGAGACAAAAAGATACGTCTTACTCCATGGCTGACGGAATGGAAAAAAGATTGAGGGAATCAAAATTGCTTTGTGGTTCACTTTCTTCTGTATTACTTTGCACGAGACTCAATCACCTCCTGGCAATGCTGGGGGGTGGGGGTGGGGAGGAGCACAATGGCCCATGTTACTATCAAAATATAGTGCCACAATAATCATTTAATGCATAAAACCCACTGTTCATGGCTGGTTAAAAAAAAAAAACAAACAATGTATTTAATTGTTAGTGATTAGTCTATTTTTTATTAATTAAAATAAACAAAAAACATAGTATTAATTATAATAATAATTAATACTATGCATTTACGAATATACCTTATGGAGTGTTTAAAAAAATATTTTAAAATGTTGAAGCTGACCAAAAAAATTGTTCATAAAACGATGTTTAGTAGAGAAGCCAACACACACAAAAAATGTTTGGTACTTATCCGGATAGTGAGCTGTGCTGAAATAATAACATTATTTAAAAAGCCATTCTTAACATGGGGAGGGCGTTTTGTACCTATTCTGTATTTTGGAGCTTTACCTTGTTTCAAATTAACATGTTTCATATTTTTTAATTATTTTAGAAAAATTACAAATCGTGATCGTGTTTTCTTTTACTCTGAAGTATTTAATAGATACTGAAAATTACTTAAAAAAATATACTGATACTTTCTTTTGTAGGCTGCCATTTGTCGTTGTAGCCAACCATTGGCTGGTTTCAGTGCCCGTTGTTTAGAAGATGAACAAATGCTTAATGCCATCCTTAAATCAAATCCTAATTCTCCATTTATGTATGTTGTTGACACACGGCCAAAGGTAAGTTTTATCAACTCTTGAGTAAATTTTTATTGTTTTTTAAATAAAAATTTTTTCCTGAAATTAAAAATTAACACAAGCATTCGCATTTCATCTTAAAAATTCAGAATTGCATTAAAAAAAATTTTATTTAAAAAAAAAACATAAATTAAAAAAATAAATAAATTAATTAAAAAAATCAAAATGAAAATTTAAAAACTTGAAAAAAAAAAAATGCTTACATTTCCAAGAGGAGGAAAAAAATGATTAAATTTTTATTGTTTTTTAAATAAAAATTTTTTCCTGAAATTAAAAATTAACACAAGCATTCACATTTCATCTTAAAAATTCAGAATTGCATTAAAAAAAAATTTTATTTAAAAAAAAAACATAGATTAAAAAAATAAATAAATTAAAAAAAAAATAAAAATGAAAATTTAAAAACTTGAAAAAAGAAATATGTTTACATTTCCAAGAGAAGGAAAAAAATGATTAACAAAAAGCTGCTTGAAAAAGCCTCAACCGAGGTGGAAGCGTTTTCTATGTCTTTAAAGGTAAATGAATATTTGTTTTAAAGAAAAAAAAAGCTTACATTGTTTTGATTCATTCAAGAAAATTTCTAAAAGAAAAATGTCTTCCTATTTTAATTTGTTTTATTTAAAAAGAGATTTGAAAAATATATTTTTAATTCTGCAATGCTTTTCAATGGCTGTTCAATATTGGATCTGATACCCTTGCACATGTCACTAGTTTGTGCTCTCTACACAAGATTTAGGCATTGATAAACTTAAGGTATATCTTGTTGAACTTGGAAATCTTTCTGTTAAACTCCACTGCAGATTCCCAGGATTGATAGATTTCTGAGTTTGACAAGATGTACCTGAAGAAGGTTGGAGGTTTCATTGATTGAAACATTGTGAAAATGATACTCAAGATGAGAACAGTAGTTCGAAGAATTTAAATAATACGAATGCTTGATAATTATTTTTTTTATTATCTGGATTGTTAGTTGTTTTTCTCACATTTTGGCTGATGTAACCTCCAACCTTCTTCAAGTGCATTCACACTGGATGTTATTATTGATTGGTGAAAAACGTTTGTTTTTTATGTGTCCCCAACAAACATAGCCATTAGAAATTCCAAATTCAACTAGCACCAAATCTATTTCTTTCTCTTTTTTTTTTTTTTTCTTTTTACAATACATCCAGGTCCATCCCATTTTTCTGATATGATGTTTGTTTATTTTTGAGATAAGAATGGATAATTATTTTTTATATTATTTGGATTATTTGGACGATTGTTCTCATCTTGGTTGTTTTTCTCACAACATTTCGACCGATGTAACCTCAGACTGTCTTCAGCTCCATTCACACTGGGCGTTGTTGGTGAATGGCGAAAATCTTTTTTTTGTTTCTCCAAATTTAAAATGCAAATGCCGCCAAGTCTATATCTTTTTTTTTTTTTTTTTTAAATAAATCTGTTCCTTTTTTTTTTTGGTATGATGTTTGTATATTTTTGAGATGGAGAATGACAATTATTTTCTGTATCATTTGGATTGTTCGGAATATTGTTCTTGATTGTGATTGAATTGAGTTTAAAAATGTTCAGAAAAAAAAAACAACCAATGTACATATTTTGTGTTCCTTGAATTTTTTTTTTTCTTCATATAATTTTTTTGTTATTTCTATTTTTTTTTTTTTTTTTTTTTTTTTTGTCATCAGATCAATGCTGTTGCTAACAAAGCTGCTGGAAAAGGTTATGAGAGGGAAAGCTTTTACTCAAACATCAAATTCCAGTTTTTGGGTATCGAAAATATTCATGTCATGCGAAGTAGCTTGCAAAAGCTTCTTGAAGGTAATTAAATTGAGAGCATTTTTGTACTATTTCTTTTTAATTAAATTGTTAAAATATTAATTTAAAAAATGTTTAAATTAATATTTTAAATTATTGAATTGATTTTTTGGTGCTTGCGTATTATAATTGGATATCTAAAAAGTTTTACAAAATGCAAGTCAAAACAATGAACAGCGTGGAACAATAAAATTGTCGTCCTAAAGAAAACAACACTACAGCTTTATTTTAAAACTTTTATTGAAAAAAATCAATTCAAGTAACTTGATTATCTAATAGGGCTGATATCTATTCAATGTAGCCGCCTTCAGCCTCAATCACTGCTTCGATACAGGTCTGGAACTGGGAGCATGCCTTTTCCACAAAAGTGAGCTTGGCAAATACTCGGCGGATGGCAGTGATCAGACTGGCTGTAGTGTTGTGGGAGGTCATGTTGGTGATGTTCTTGACGTATGACCAAACGAAGTAGTCCAGCGGGTTCAGGTCGGGGGGAGTAGGTGGGGCCGTGAGAGAAGAGTATAAAGTCATAGCACTCCTTCTGACACCAAGCCTGGGTCTCTTTGGACTTATGGGCTAGTGCTGTGTCCTGCTGCCACACTCACGGTCTGCGAGCAGCCATCTGATTGCGCCAGGAGATCACCATACTTTTCAGCAAATCCAGGTACACTTTGGTATTAACTTTCAAGCCGACTTCAAAGCCACATTAAAGACCATAACCGTGGGTCGTCTGATGCGTTGAACTGTGCTCTCAACTGTCCAGATTTGCATTTTGAGGGTGCTGGCAATGGTCCTGTTGTCATAACTTGGATCAGTAGAGAGCATGAGTTGTACAGCAGCGCATCTCTGATCTCACTCATTGAACATTGTGCCGCTTTCAGACATGATAGAAGGCTCCTATCGTTCTTGCGATTTGTACACAAGTGGCCAACTAATAGATGGTCTGTAACAAAAAAAGAAAACCGGTTTTCATCAAACGGAAATGGAATCATGTTGTCTTTTCTAGGGTGACAATGTTATCGTTCCACCCTGTAATTATGTTATATTGAAATTAGTAAAAATTACAATAAATGATCAAGCAGAATATCTTCTAGAAAAAAAAAACTAAGAACATTGTTATTGTATTATCGATCTGCCATTTTTTAATTTATAATAGTGAAAATTAGCTGAATACAAAGATGATACAGAATTGGTCTCAATAGACTAATTCAACAAAACTGCATTATTCAATGAATTTTTTTTTTAATTATATTTTTCTACACTATTATTTTTCGTAATTTTTTTAATTTTAACATGGCATGTAATTTATTTAATAGTGTTTTTACTTAAAATGCATTTTTGATATCCAATTACACAATTACCAATTTTTAAAAATTAAAATTATTATTTATTATTTTAAAATTAAATTTTAAAAAATTGTTTTAATTCCAAAATTTTTATATTTAATTGTCAATTATTTGTTCACTAAAGGACAGTTGTTTTATATGTAATATTGATTATTAATAATTTGGACAGTAGCCTATCCCTATCAATTTGAAATTAAGTATAGGTTTCTATGTTCAATTATTCATTCCTTGGATGTCAACAAGGCCAGGTTTCATCAAGTGGGTGGGGGTTGGTTTATCAGCATTATTATGTATTACTTTGGAAAGGAGGTGTTGATTTTTCAGTCATTCACAATGTTGTCTTGAAAAACAGGGGGAAAAAGAGATAGTGAAGTTGGTTATAGTCAGCTAACATACTTCCTAACTTTTCTCATCATGCTACCAGAGGCGGTGACAAGCCAAATCAGTTCCTTCGCTATTATTTTCTCTTACACCTTAGTCTTTTTCTCATGTATCTCCTCTGTGCATGCCCTCTTTATTTAATAATCATTGAAAAGTTGTTTTTTGGGGGTCTTATTTTAATTAAGAATTATTGAAATTAGCTTTATTTTTTAAGAATTATTAAAACACTTTTTTGCTCCTTTTTTTTTTTTTTTTTTTTTTTTAAAGAATTATTGAAAACACTTTTTAAAATCTTTTAAAACTATTTTTGTAATATTATGTATTGGATGTGTTTTTTATATGATGTTTAAAATTTTGTTATTTTGATTTCAATAATTTCATTTGTTATTTTGATTTCAATAACTTTATTTGTTATTTTGATTTCAATAATTTCATTTGTTATTTTGATTTCAATAATTTTATTTGTTATTTTGATTTCAATAATTTCATTTGTTATTTTGATTTCAATAATTTTATTTGTTATTTTGATTTCAATAATTTCATTTGTTATTTTGATTTCAATAATTTTATTTGTTATTTTGATTTCAATAATTTTATTTGTTATTTTGATTTCAATAATTTCATTTGTTATTTTGATTTCAATAATTTTATTTGTTATTTTGATTTCAATAATTTAATTTTGTTATTTTGATTTCAATAATTTAATTTTGTTATTTTGATTTCAATAATTTAATTTTGTTATTTTGATTTCAATAATTTAATTTTGTTATTTTGATTTCAGTAATTTTATTTGCTATTTTGATTTCAATAATTTTATTTGTTCTTTTGATTTCAATAATTTTATTTTTATACTTTCATAAATATATATTTATTATATAAATTCAAATAAAAAACTTATTTTTAAAATTCAATCAATAAAAACTTGTTTTTAAAATTAAAAAAAATACTTTTATTTTTATAATTTAATAAACATATATTTCTTATTAAATTTTTAATAAAATAACAATTTTTATTTTTTTTAATTTTGTTATTAAAAGTGCAAATAAAGACTAATTGTGTTAATTTTTGCCTGTACAATTTTGTCAATTTTTATTGTATATGTTTCAATAATGTCCCTTTTCTTCTATTTTATTTCAATAAATCGTTTTATAATAGAAATACTGAAGAAGAATAAAAGTGAAGGAACTGATTTGCCTTGTCACCGTTTCCGGTAGCAGCCATGCCGGAAGTTAAAAAGTACACTGACTGAAAAGTTTTAATATTACACACAATTTTTAACCTTTTATGTATATTCTAGCAGAGGTACCTGGCGTTGGCCAGGTGTGGAGAGGTGATGTAGTAAGGAACCCCGGTAGACACCTCGAGTGGAGAGAGGCGTTTTAAAAAACCCGTAACGTGAAGGAGGAAAAGGTGAAAAAAAAAAACTAACGCCTTAGCTGATGCATCCATCGTGAAACCGGAAGTCGCGAGCATTGGAATTAAGGGTAGTCAATCAGAGGAGACGATGACTTATGAAAATGTTGATGAAAAAAAGCGACGCCATCTTGTAAAAAAACGGCCCAGTTGAGGGTGAAGGAATTAATATTTTTGGCCAATTTTTTTCTATTTGTCGTCCGAAAAATCGAGGTTTAAAACGATACCAACGCATCTGTCAAAAGTTTTTGTGAGACATGCAAGCATGCATACACACATTTTGCCTTTAATATAATAGATATTTTTATGACTCTAGGCATAACCCGAACTCGGGCATTACTAGTCTAATATAAATATCAAGAAAATTTTTTCTTTTCAAAATTGACTGAAAAATGAGAATAATACAAAAGCTGACATTATTTTCTTATGAATGTATTATTTAAAAAAATTTTTCTTTTAAAAACACATTTCAGTATGTGAGTTGAAGAATCCCTCCATGTCGGCATTCCTATCAGGTCTGGAGAACAGTGGCTGGTTAAAACATGTTCGTGCTGTCATGGAAACCTCTGCTTTTATTGCTAAGGTATGTGATAAAAAAATATATATATATATGTATGTATATATATATATATATGTATATATATATAAATGTATATGTATGTATAAATGTATATGTATGTATCTATGTATATGTATGTATATATATATATATGTATGTATATGTATGTATAAATGTATATGTATGTATAAATTTATATGTATGTATCTATGTATATGTATGTATCTATGTATATGTATATATATATATATATATATATATATATATATATATATCCCAAATCAAAATTTTCAACCATTTAATGTGGGCACATATCATTGCCTCCGTTCAGTCTCAAAAGACAATGGATACATTTCTGTAAGAGTAGTTGAGTGTGTAATCATGAGGCAAGGTTACACAATCCCAACCACACCCTTCCTGAATCAACACTGTTTAAGTTCAGTGGCAAGGAGAAGTCCAGGACGATTGGAAACAATGTCAAGATAAGCGGAGAGCACATACAGCACCTGGAGTTCCCAAATGATCACTCATTTTAATACTGACAGGCTCAATGTTGCTTAACTTAGTGATCTAACCGGAACCGGTGTGTCAATGTGATTATGTTGTATTTGTAAAACATAAACAATCATACCAAATTTTGTGAGTATGATTAGTCATTGAATTACGACTGTTCAAAATTTGTTAGAAATTAGAAAATTTGCCATCTTATGTGCTATTCATCCAAAAGCCAATATTCGTAGTGTATAATTAAAAATGCAGGCTTTGAACAAGTGAGAAACATATGGAAAACATTGCCAAGAAGGTGGGCTCCTTCTACCAAGTTAGAAAACTACTCTCACCTCACATTATTCTATAGTTCTGCAAAGCCATTGTTTGCCCATATATTGATTATTGTTACCACATCTGAGTTAATGCATCTGCCACTAGTCTCTTTTTCTTAGGCATGGTCTAAAAAGGAGTCTCAAATCTAATAGGTCCCATACTATCGGCCAAGCTCCAACCTCTGTCCCATCACCGCAACGTCGCATCCCTGTACCTATTTTACAAGTACTTTAATGGAATTTACCCTTATGAACTCATAGCCCTTGTGTCGCCTCGATGTAAATACTCCTGACTAACCCGACAAGCAGCAAAATTCCACCCCTTCAGTGTAGAGATCTCTAGACTGTTGAAAACTTTTATATTCTAATATTTTATTCCATCGAACTATTAATCTTTGGAATTCCCTCCCTCTTTCTTGTTTCCCTAACTGTACTAATGTGCAGAAGTTTAAATGTAATGTAAACAGCTATCTCGCTACTCAATCTACATAGTGCCTTTGTAGGCATGACCCCACATGGTGACCTTTTATGTTCCAGTGGCAATATGCAGTGTTTGGAGTTAAAAAAAAAAAAAAGATCCTCTCAAATCCTTTCGTCAACCACAACTGGGTAGAAGTTTTAAATAAACTGCAGTTATATTTTTGAGTGTCACCCACACTGAGGATTGAACTCTCAACCTTCAGAAGAGTGTAATTTTATAACTGAACTAGCAGGCTGCCCGGCATTACCTGGTCATAAATAGCGCTATGACAACAGCATATTCTTTTCATTGTTTTGACTCTCGAGTGTGTATCCATTGATATCTTATATGCTTTTATTTAGAGTAATGTGGTTCTCTGTTGATTAACTGTGTCGAATATATACTTGAGAGTCAAAATAATGAAAACAACATTCTGTTGTCAAAGCCCTAGTCATAAAATATGCATAAATATTATATTTTAATTCATTCATGTGCATGCGAGTATTATGTTTTTTCTAAACAGTCCACTTTTTTGTATGCAAATGCAAAAAAAAAATACTTGGGCTAAGATCGAAATCAAAACCAAAAGATAGTGATAACCATTAGGCCAGCTTGACAGGAACTTTAGAAAGTCTTTTTAAACCTACTTATTTTTAACATAATGAATCTGTCATTTCACGGTTGCACATTCGTGAAACAGTAAGCAAACAGATAAAAATCTGCCGACCCTCACATAACAATTTTTTAATTTTGTCTCCTTAGCAACCCATTTTTTTTTTTTTTTTTTTTTTTTTTTTTTTTTTTTCAGATAAAAACCGATTCAAAAGTTTTCCACATATCTGGATATCCTATATACCAAATTTCAAGCCTGTAGATCAAAAATCCATTGAGTATATAAGTTGAGAAGTGCCCTCACATGCAAACACATTTTCACTTTTATAGATATATAGATTAACCAAGTACTTTATCCACTATGCCATGGGTCAATATAAACTTGAGAATATAGGTTGAGAAGTGCCCTCACACACACACACACACATTTTCACTTTTATAGATATATAGATTAACCAAGTACTTTATTCACTATGCCATGGGTCAATATAAACTTGAGTATATAGGTTGAGAAGTGCCCTCACATACACACACATTCTCACTTTAATAGATAACTAAGTACTTTATCCATTATGCCATGGGTCAACATAAACTTGAGTATATAGGTTGAGAAGTGCCCACACACACACACACACACACACATTCTCACTTTAATAAATATATAGATTAACCAAGTACTTTATCCACTATGCCATGGGTCAACATAAACTTGAGTATGTAGGTTGAGAAGTGCCCTTACACATGCACACATTCTCACTTTTATAGATATATAGATCTACCAAGTACTTTATCCACTATGCCATGGGTCAATATAAAATTATATATATTTTTTTTTTTATTCAAATACATTTTGTATCCATTAATGAAAGTAAGTGATTATATATTTCCCTTTTCTTTTAAAGGCTGTGTCAGAGGGAGTAAGTGTCCTTGTTCATTGTTCAGATGGTTGGGACCGTACTGCTCAAACCTGTTCTTTGGCTGGTATTATGTTAGACCCCTATTATAGAACGTTAAAAGGATTTCAGGTGAGTATATTCTCCAGCTAACTACAAATCGTTACTTTCTTTTTTTTTTGTTTTTGTGACAAAAAATTTGATGGCTTGTTAGTGTATCAAATAATTTGCATGTCAGGTGACTGTTAGCTAAAACTTGTGCTCAGAATTATGGGATTTTTATAGTTGGGACAAATTCATCTGTGTGGGCAACTAATTTGCATATGCAAACACTTGTAGTCCATTGATCGCATTCATGGTCGCATCTACTTAATTGTCATATCACCTTAATGAACATATCTAAAAATTTAGAAAAAAGATGAGGTAGAAAATTAATTATTAATGAAAACAGTTTTCGAAGAGTTAGATTGAGTTTTGCTAAAAAAAGAAACCGGAGAGTTCGACTCCTAACAAGGGAGGTAATTATTTTCTGAAACCTTGAATCAATTTAGCTAAACTCAGTTTTTTTGCTAACTGTCTTCATTAATAATTAATCTTCAATCGCATTGTTTTCCATAATTTTTGGATATTTTCATTACTGCGACATGACAGCTAGATACCATTGGTTTTACTTCAAATTTAACATTTCGATTTTCGAATTTTACTTTTATAATGGAGAAGCACCTATGTTATTCCTATAAGGCAATAAGAAAAAAACATAAATAACATTACTTTCATTATTCTGTTGGACCTAATATTTTCTGAGAATAGAAAGTGGACATCGGGTTTACTTTCAGGAGTCTCGTAACTATCGCTTCAATTATTTTTTGTCCTTTTGTCTGCACATTCTATGATCTATGTTTCTGACAAAGGGGGGAAAATTGCTGATTCCTGGATCATATGAAATATCAAAATATTAGGTTGGTGCAAAAACAATATTGTTTTTTGATGTTCAACTTGTCGTTGTGACGTTCCACTGAAACGTTATTACTTTTAGAATATGGACCCGAACGTTGTATGTAGAAACAGGCGCGTGTTTGAATTATAATGAGCTAGAGTGTTGCCGTAAATCTTTTTGGGACTCAAAGATTGGTCAGCTCACTTCCAAAGGAGTAGCAGGACAAAGAAGTCCTGCGTGCTTGTCGAGTGTGCCTTTCAAATCATCACGTGTCTTTTCCTTTTTCTTCTCTTGCTTTCGATTTTTCTGCATATATTTGCATTTCATTCGACTATATGTTAAATTTATATTTGTATTTGCTGCAGCTTGGTTTTCCAGGGATTGTGTGTGTGTGTGTGGCTAAAAGTCAAAAACTACATAAGACACATAATGATAAATTGGGTGGAATGAGAGGGAGAGAGTTTTTGTGAGCAGAAACAGACTTATTTCGGATTTGGTCTTTTTATTATTTATTAGTAGGGCTAGGACAACAGCATATTCTTTCCTTTGTTTTGACTCTCGAGTGTGTATCCATTGATATCTTATATGCTTTTATATAGAGTGATGTGGTTCTTGGTTGATTAACTGTGTCTGACTGTCAGATATATACTCAAGAGTCAAAACAATGATAAGAATATGCTGTTGTCATAGCCCTATTTATTAGCAGACTGCCAGGCATAAAACACACTTAAATATATATTTTAATTCATGCAGATTACATATTTATTATTAGAGACAAATGTCTATTGATTATTATATTGTACCTAATATATAGTATTGAGATTATTATATTAAACCGAATAATAAGATCAAAACTATAAAAAAATATATATATATATGACTTGGATGCCATCAGCTAGAATCGAAATACTACTTCCATCCTTATTCTTTAGCCTCTGAGCCAGGCCCAAACACGTATATAATATACATATAAATTCACTGTCATCCCTTTTTTAAAAGATGGAATTGCCCAATCATTGAAAAGAAGATGCAAGAAAGCAAGCAAGGTCCATAGAGTTTTATAATTAGTTCCAATTTTATTTTTAATTTTAAACCTGTAGCAGCTATTTTTATTGCCTAAAAAATAAATCGAATTTGTTCCACAGGTCTACACCTCCTATATATCAAGTTTCAAGTCTGTAGATCAAAAATTGATAGAGTAGTTTGGTAGAGACTGTTGTGCACACAGACCGACAGACGAGATTACTTTATATATATATATATATATATATATATATAGAGAGAGAGAGAGAGAGCGAGAGAAGTTTTAAAAGAAAGATGTTCCACGTACTTTTTACACTCTTCTATTGTCGGTGCTCCTGGACAACATTGGGTAACCATGCTTGTATTATATGAAGCTGTTATGACATATGTTTGTTTCTGTTTTTTAATTTTTCTAGGATCTCATTGAGAAAGAATGGTTAGCCTTTGGGCATAAATTTATTGACCGTTGTGGTTTGCTTGGCACCGTCGATTCCAAAGAAATCTCCCCCGTGTTCACCCAATTCATTGACTGTGTGTGGCAAATGACACAACAATATCCGTGTGCGTTTCAATTCAACGAACGATTTCTGTTGACGTTACATGACCATGTGTATTCGTGCCAATTTGGCACTTTTATTGGAAACTGTGAAAAAGATCGGCTGGACCTCAGGTAAGTATAATTGTCTGAATATACAGCAACATTTGTATCTTTTTTTGAGTACATCATCTTCTCTTCATCATCATCATCTGATAACATCTTTGTCATCATTTTCATCTTCATCATCATCATCTTCATCCTCATCTTCATCCTCATCTTCATCTTCACATTCTTCTATTTAATGGCCATTTTACATGATACATGTGTTTTAAAAATTTACTTTCAAGTCAATTTATTTCTGGACAAGTTTTTATTTATCCCTCTTTCCTTCGTCCATCCTTACCCTTTCCTCCTATGCATTCATTGGCCTTGTATTTATTTGTATATACAAATAAATATAAAGTTATTGTCACACTAAAGTTAGTTAAAGAATAGTAAGAGTTATTTCCCTTGCATCGGGAATTTTAAACCTTATTTGGAAAAACAGATTAACGCAAACTGAACTTTTTATATTTTTTTCTAACATCCCTGAACTGTGTTCATCCTCAGTTCCGTTTCCACTAGAATCTTCAGATCATTCGGTTTTCTCTATAAAGATAAAAACAAAATATAACAAAATCCCAAATATCTCTCTCCATCTGAACCATATGTAACAGTGGATGGAATAAGCTATGTAGATTCAACAAAAACAAGAAAAAAAAAAAAAATATTAGTGATGGAATGATTCCAATATTTTTCCAGATTCCGATACATTTACAGATTCTGATTCTTTATAAATCTCTAAATATTTAACTATAAAAGTATTATTGTGTCCCAATTACTGTAAAAACTCACTTGTAGGGGATGATCTATAGATTTCAGTTTTACTGGAAGTTTAAATTAATAAATATTTATTATTATCAGCAGTGGAGTTAAATAAAAATTTTTTTAAATAATAATTAAAAAGGAATCGTTTTTGGCATCGGAAAATAGGCAAAAAGAATTTTGATACCTAAAAAAGTTCCAATTTTTCCAATTCCGATTAATCATCCCAACAATATAATATATATATATATATATATATATATATATATATATATATATATATATATATATATATATATATATATATATTGAAAAGCAGAGACAACTCCTGTTTGTTTCTCTTACAATCCATTTTTTCTTTTGACGTATTAGTTTCCGAACATGGAGGCTGAAAACGTTTGTGAATATGGCAAATTTCTTTTTACACTCGACCTCCATGTTCGGAAACTAGCATGGCAAAAAAAAAAAAAAAATCGATTGTAAGATAAACAAAAGTTATCTCTGCTCTTCAATGAAACGAGAAAATGCTGCCCAAATATACTATATGAAACAGCTGTAATGGAAAAATCCAGGAAATAAACGAATGTTATAAAAAAGAAAACGTGAGTCTTTGAATTTTCAACAAAATTTTGCACTATATATATATATATATATATATATATATATATATATATATATATATATATATATATATATATTGTATTGGCACTTGTACAGTTTAATCAAGACATTAAAAAATGAAAATATCGGAAAAAGATTATATTGTATGTATCCATTTTGGACTGAAGATCTCCAAAAATAATTTCACTTAATTTGATCAAGTAGTTTCTTTTACAGTGGAAAAACACATTTTCATGACAGTGCGTTGAAGATAGACATCTTGTAAAGCGCCAACACTCCCTCCCCTTCTTTAATACTAGCTTTTCTTCCTAAAAATCAAACCTCTTGCTCGGTATCATAACAAATTGTTTTTTCGCCGTAAAAAAAAAAAAGAAAAATACTTGATGAAATTAAGTGAATTTTTTTTCCGGAGAACTTCATTCCATAACGGATACGTACAATTTAAACTGTTTTTTTTTTCAATATTTTCATTTTTTAACGTCTTGATTAAACTGTACAAGTACCTTTGTATTAATAAAAGGTGAATTTGCATTGCTTGTTACACTGTTATTTCGTAATTCGAGTCAGTTTGTGTCGATCCGTTGCACTTCTGCATTGTATTGCATTCAATGAATTTTATTCGTATACACTTTTTAAAATAACTGGTATTTCTTTACACTTTTTTAAAAAAAATTTATCTGTCCTACTTTTGTATGTCATCTTTTCTAGGTTGGCCGAAAGGACATATTCACTTTGGGGATACATCCATAAGTATATGAATGATTTTGTTAACCCAATTTATCTCAAGGAAAACATGGCTACAAAACGTTCAGGACTTTTGTTTCCCAACACATCTCCTCAAGTTTTCAGGTTTGTTATTTTTTTTTGTTTTTATTTTTTTAACTTTTTCTGCTTTGTATTAAAGTGGTTTTTTTTTTGGGGTTTTTTTCCTTGTTCTCTTTCTTCTTTGAATTGGGGAGTCAGTCATGAGTGGAAACTTTTTTTTTTTTTTTTAAAGAAATGCCAGTCAAAGGTTCTTTGCAAAAGATTGTTTGTATTTTGAGGTTAAATTAAGTTTCTCTCTCTCTCTCTCTCTCTCTCTCTCTCTCTCTCTCTCTCGCTTTTTTTTATCACCCCCTTTATCTTTCACACACTATCTCTCTCTCTCTTATCGTCTCATTGTTTGAGCAAATTTTTCAAAGCGTTTAGTCAATGTTTTTAAAACAAAATACACAATTTTGAATTTCATTGACAAGCTTTTGATCTTATAATAGTATTTTAAAAAATTTTTTTTAGCTCTTTATGTCAAGTGGTATTATGCTCTGTCTGAAGTGATTTCCATCATAAAAAATAGATTCAGCAAATTTTTCAAAGAGTTTAGTCAATCTTTTTAAAACAAAATCCACAACTTTGAATGTTGTTTGGCAACATCAAATGACATCATGTCCTGTTTGGAGCGATTTCCATCATAAAAAAGTGTATGATATGTAATACTTTAAAATCCAGATGTAAATAAAGCTAGATTCAGGTATTGTTTGTACCTTGACTTCCATTTGTCAGCAAACCTACAGAAAATCAGAAGTTAACCAGTCTTTGCCTGACTTAAATTTTGACAGATGAACATACTAATGGCTCCACTGCCTTCAAACACCGGTTATCGTAACAATTTACAACAGAGACTAACTAGCACTTTTATTCTATCCTGATACCATCCTCCAAAAATATGCTTAATATAAATAACAAAATTTTACAAAAAAAAATGTTTATGAATAGAATTTTAAAAAATCACTATTTTTAATTACAGATTTTGGAGAGGCATGTATAATCGCTTTGATTCTGGGATTCATCCGAGAGAAGAAATCTTGGATACTTTAGCTTCCGGAAAAGAGCATAGCAGTTCCCTTGAAGACCATATACGACTTCTTGAAATGGTAAGTTTGACAGTTTTTATTTAAAAAGAAAATTTTAAACAAACACATTTCAGGTGAAAACATTGATGGGTACTTACATATGCCGAAATTCGAAAAATTACAAAAAATGATCCAGTAGAATAATAATTAGAAATAAGAATGTAAATTTTTGATTTTAGCGATTTATTGAGTTTTAATCTATGATTTTACTGGTAGAGAGTTCGCAAAATCCAGAGGGAGGTAACAGCAATCAATAATTTTGACTAAATCCTTGATTTTTCATCCATATTGCCATCTGGAATCCAGATATCTGCAATTGTATTTGTAAAGGATTTTTTTCAAAGGTCTAGCCAGCTGTGCTTTTTTGTGCTTTTTGGAACCTCCCTCAAAGAAGTTGACTGATATTTTTTTTTTTTCCATAATTTAAAGCGCTAATAGAGCAACAGGAGATAAGCAACTAGGCATTTGCCTTGTTGTAAATAATTTTCATGTTTAATGGAGGAATTATTTACTGCTTGAAAATCGATCTTACCTGCCATTTCTCAGTAACGTCTCAAAGTTTACCTACTTATAGGTGAATTTTGCAGGGTTGGATTCATTCCTTTCCAAATATTTACTAATTTATTTTCATTTTTTTTGTATGAAAACAAAACAAAACTTTTTGTGTCATTTCATTTTTCGCTTTTTTTTCATACATCTATGAAGTATTTAATTATAATTAGGAATGTGGCAAAAGGTACCAAGGCTTAACAAAAAAACTATAAAACATAAAACGTTATAATTAGGGCAACACAAAAATTGCATTTATTAATCAGATTGAGTAATTTGACAAAGTAATTTCATAGAAAATTCATAAATCAATGAAAATATTTAAATTTCACATTATAAGAACAATGAGTATTCAAAGATTCAATGAGTATTAATATCAATTTTTAGGTTGCCCTTATTATAATGAAAAAAAAAACGAATTAAACTTTATTAAAGCGAAATGAAACATCTATATATATAAAAGTGAAAATGTGTGTTTGTGTGTCTGCTAAAAACTTTCGACAGACAGAGCAAAAATTGACAAACTTGGTATCATATTGAAGCTCCATCCTTCGCCCGAAAAATATCGAAAAATTGGCCAAAAACGTTAATTTTTTCACCCTGAAATCAACAATTTTCTACAGGGGGGGGACAACAAAAACCGTCCTCTCATGACGAGATCGGTTCTACGCATGCGTCAGATGACGTCATGACCTGATTTAGTTTAAATATTTGAAGAACTGACTAAATTTCATATACGTCGTGTTAGCTCAGTTGGTTAGAGCGTTGGTTCATTATCTAAACGTTTTGGGTTTGAATCGTAGTGTGAGATTTTTTTTTTTTTCAATTTTTTTAAATTTTAATATTGAAGCAGTGTTATTTAAGCCATTTTTCACGTAACATTCATTTTTCTGGATTTTTTTTTACTTCGCTTATTCTTAGGTTTTCATTAACACCCCCCACCTCCGACCGACCACACACACCCAAAAAGTATCGAAACAGGCTTATTTAAGCCATTTTTCATGTGTTTTTTTTTTGGGGGGGGGTAGTTTTAACGTTCGTTTTTCTGTTTTCTTTTTTGTTTTTTTCGATTTTTACATTTAACATCGTTCGTTTGCCTTACGTTAGTTTTTTTTTGTGTTTTTTTTTTTTTTTTTATGTTTTGATTACCCCCCCCCCTCCCCAACGTTCGTTTTTCTGTTTTCTTTTTTTACTTCACTTATTCTTAGGTTTTCATTAACACCCCCCCCACCCCCTCCAAACACTCGGGCAACGCCGGGTACCCCCCTGCTAGTCTATAATATAAATCTCACCTGTCTGTTTAAATGTATGTATGCATGTATGTTTGTATATCTGCCTAAAACTTTCGACTGAGGTGACAGATTTTCACAAGATCACTATCGTTTTGAAGTTCAACCCTTCGGACAACAAATTCGAAAAATTGGCCAAAAGCAAACTGGGCAGTTTTCCTCAAGGAGGGGACGATATTTTGCAAGCCATTTTTGTAAGTCATCATATCGGTTGGATTGACTTTGCCTAATTTTAACGTTTCAAACTTCCGGTCGCGTCATGGAGTAGCAGTAAGACGTCAGATTTTCTTTCACTTTCTTTTCCGCCTTTGTTTTGTTGAGAGATACAAAATTCATAAAAATATTTAAATATCTTTCTCAAACTTTTTCGGCTATCATCTGATCGGGAGAAAATCGATTGCATACAATAAAAAAATAATATTATTGGTGAAAATAAAGAGCACTGTATGATTTTTTAAATTTTTTTATTTAATTAGGTGCCAAAAGACAATTAAAATAAAAAACGGAAAGGAGGGGGGGGTTAAAGTTCCCCAAAGAAATTTAACAATTTTATCGATTCCTTTTGCCAGCACAAAGAAGGTTTTCGGATAGCGATAGACAGATTTCAAGGGAAGGGTAGGCTTTGTGTCTCATTTACTCTGCAACTTTGGACTCTGCTATTGGTCAGCATTTGGTTGAGAATCCTTGTTGCGCCAATAAGTATAACATAGAGTGGATTCCAAAACTCATTAAAAGATTTTAGTGTATAGTATCACACAGAAATTCATTTAAACTATGTTATCTTGATTGATTTATAGATTTTCAAATCTATCACATCCAATTTAAAGACTTTTGTTTCCGTTTTCATTTTCAGCGTATCAACGACTTGTGCAAACGTATGGGTATTTCCGAGGATGTTATTCAACGTAAACTGCAAGGTTTCCTATCTATGGATTCGTTGGATGGTGTTTTACTCGCAGAACCTAACGAGGAAACATGTGGCGATAGGCTAACAAGCACCAGTCTACCGCTGACCAAGTCTTTTGATTCTGACAACAACCACACAGCTGCAAAGAGCGATACAGAATCCGGTTTTGATGAATCTAGCTCTCAGCTGTCTCGTTCTGGCATCGAAGATGGTTTGGGTTCTAGTACAATTTCCTTGACTGGTGTTCTTGGTAATTCGGAGCCTTTGACGAGGGCTCAATTTCAAACTGAACTTTCATCTGTTGCTGTTGATTGGAAACCTTTACGGAATGTGCAGAACTGTAGTTGCACCTATTCCTTCGAACATTTCTCCAAAAGGGTAAGTGTACATGTTATTGTTTTTTTTTTTTGTTTTTTTTTTTTAAATCTGAGCTTCAGTTCATTTTAGTTAAAATTAAAAAAAAAATCTAGCTATCAATAGTTATAAACCCATCCTTGGCTCATCTAGATAAAATGCCATGAAGCCCCTCCCCATCTCTCTAGTTTCATCAATGACATCATCTACTCTGCTCAGTTATTTCTCTCTATTGTATTGCCCTGTCAGTCGAGCATTAGAATAAACCGACTGCCTCCCTGCAGAGAGTAAAAGTCTCTCAATGGGGCCACCTTTAACCATGGGTGGCAACCCGTAATGCTTAAGGACAGGATCCTGGTGATTGAGCAGATGCAACATGTTACTTTGGCCCTTACTTGGGCTAAGACAGACGGTTGGATAGACCCGATCAAATTAATCGGTTGGTCATGGCTAGCACTAAATCAGACAAACACAAGAAAATACGCTCGTGCTTCCCATATTAGACAATAAACTGATTTAGTAAGCGGTGGCTAAAGGGTCAATCAACTTGCTGAAGAATGGATAAAACATGGCTGGAAAACTAACATCTTTTCTAGGAATATAAGAAAAGAAGGAAACATGAGTGCTTGAATCCATCAGCAAGATGAGTATACTTCTCCTGTATCCTTGTTGCGTTGGGGTGAATAGGTTCTCCCCCCAACATTTTCCACATAGGGCTCCGAGGCGGGTGGAGAGCAGGAAAAATGAAAAATCCAAAAGATACAGATGTCAAATATAAAGCTTCAAAAAAGAAACCACTGTGAAGCTTCAGATAAATCTAGTTCAGAAACAGAATCCCAAAAGTGAAATCTATATCAAAATCTTATTTTATAATTATAGAAGCAATCGAAGCAGAACTGATAATAAAAGTGTCTCCCTTCAAAATAGAGAAAATTTTTTCAAACATAAAACCTAAAAAATGGCCAAGAAACTAATTAGTGGCACACTACTAGTGGAAGTAGAAAGCCAAAAACATATCATAGAAATCTTCAAATCGAGACTTTTTAACAACCAAAGAGTAAAAGTATATACCCAAAAAATGCTGAATACCAATAAAGGAGTGATCGGGAGTTCAAAATTATCCCTGTACTCCTTGGAAGAAATCAAAATTAACTTGAGAAATCAAAATACTTACAAACTCCTACATCCTGACTTTTAACACCCATCAAATCCCAAGTAACACCAAAAAAGATTATGAATAAATAAACACCAAGCCATACATCCCAAACCCCCTCATACGCTATAACTGCCAAAGGTACAGAAACCATCAAGACTGGTGCACATGCTCTGCAGTATGTATGAGGTATGGAGAAAATGAGATCCATACGGATTTCCAAAAAGAGCCAAAATGTACTAACTGCCAAAAAGGGCATAGTGCAAACTCAAAAGAATGCAACGAATGGAAGAAAGAAAAAGAAAATACTAAAATAAAATATACCAAAAATATAGAAGCTTGTAACCTAGCCGAAAATACAAGATACTCTGAAATAACAAAAAAAAACACGGAACATACCACCAAACCAAATAAGCAAACAACAAAAGCAAATTCATCAAACATCAAAATATTATGAAATTACTTAATGAAATAAGGGAACTAATGGAAGATTTTTAAAAAAAACTATAAAACAAATCAACATTGAAAATAAAGATTTCAAAACTGAACAAAACTCCCAAACCAAAACTCAATTCAAAAGACCCACAAAATCCCAAAGTGCTACAATACTCATAGATACAACCCCTATCACCGGGGGGGGAAAAAAAAACAGACACCAAAAAGCGCCCACGAAGGAAAAGGAAACAAACCACCAACCAACAAAGAAGTTAAAACCGAAATAAACAGACCAGATTCAACTTTCAGATCAAGAGACTCAATCCAAAAACAGATTTGAGGTAATGGACACGGAAGATTGAAGATCAGACACCAACAACTAACAAAAGTTAAAAATAAATACATAAAATCAAACCATAACTAAAAAAATCATCCAATGGAACCTAAAACCTAACATAAATGACCTATTACTTTTTATAACAAACCATCAACCAGCCATCATATGTCTGCAAGGAACCTTTTTTAAAAGCTGAAGATAAAATAAATATAAAAGACTACAAACAATTCAATCACATCCACAATACTCAACAAAGAGTCTCTGGAGGAGTATCTATACTTATTAGAAATAATATCCCACAAAGCAAAATAGATTTAAAAACTAATATTCAAGCCATTGCTGCAGCAGCCACACTACACAGAACTATAAATATCAGCACTATCTAAATCCCACCCCAGGATCCAATAAATGAAGCAGAGCTGAACAAAATAATAAATCAGTTACCCAACCCTTTTTACTGTTAAGTGATTTTAATAGTCACAATGATATATGGGGATCTGTATACTTGAATAAAAAAGGAAAAGATCTTGAAAAAATTATTAACGACAATGACTTGTGCATATTAAACAATAAATCCAACATATAACTTCATCCCACTTCAGGCACCTACTCAGCACTAGATCTATCATTCTGTGACCCCGCTGTCTTTATGGACTACAACTGGAAGGTTCCAGAAGATTCATGGTGTAGCAACCATTTTCCAGTGATGTTTAACAAATCTGAAAGAAACAAAAAACCATCTCTCCCAATGGAAAATAAAAAAAAAAGCAAATTGGGAAGAATATAAAAAAAATGCCAACAAAAACCCAGTGGAGGAAATCCAAATAAATCTATGGAATATTTTTCTAAAACATTACTAGCCACTGCACATGAATTTATACCTAAAAGTAGCAGAACTAACAAACAACAAAGACCCTGGTTTAATCATGAATGCCAAAAAGCAATTTATCTACTAAAGCTACTTTACGAAAACTCAACTCCCAACCAATGAAGTACAATCTAAATCTTTTTAAGCAAAAAAAGAACAATAGCTCGTAAAGAAGCAAAAAAGGACATCATGGAAAGATTTTATAAATAAAATAAACTCGAATGCAAACCCCAAATAAGTGTGGAATATGGTAAGGAAAATTTTGGGCAAAAACTCACCCTCTCCTTTAAATCATCTACAAAACAACATTAAAATAAATATTGCAAATCTTCTCCCTGAAACTTTTCAAAACAATTCCTCCAGTAAAACATACAGTCAATCCTTCCAAAAGACAAAATAAGATGCAGAAAAAAGATAAGTAAATTAAATTTCAACTCCAACAACAAAGAAGAATACAACTATCCTTTTACTAAATGGCCCTGTCGGTGGGGCATTAGAATACGCCGACTGCCCCCCCCTGCAGAGGGTAAAAGTCTCTCAATGGGGGTCCTGGATATGACCTTAAACTATATCCAGTGGTGAGGCCCCAGCTTGTGGGCTTTGGGGAGTGTGGAGCCACCCTTTAATTACCATTGCTCCCAGGTCCACTCTGACCCGGAGTGGTAGTACCTGTTAGGGTCCCAACTATGGGTTAAATACAAACCGACGTGAAAACAACAAATGTATTTTATTAAAAAAATTTTTCTTCTTCAAAATCTTTAGATTCGGCATTAAATAACTCGAAAAGGGTTGATATGCCGTAAAACAACCAACCAACCTTTTACTAAAAATGAACTGTTAAAATCCATAAACGAAGCACATAATACAGCTACTGGGGCGGATGAGATACATTATGAGTTTCTGAAACAACTTCCTCCCAAATCAATAACACATCATTTAAACACCATCAACAAAATATGGTTCAAAAGGGAAAACTACCCAATAGCTGGAAACATGCTATCGTGATCCCCATGCTTAAGCCAGAGAAAGACAATTCAGATCCACAAAATTTCAGAAGAATTACATAGACAAGTTGTTTCCGCAAAACATTTGAAAGAATGATAAATAAATGACTGAATTGGTATCTGGAAACTAACGGCTCAGTTGCCAACATACAAAATGGTTTTAGAAACAAAAGAGGAACAATGAACAACATAGTCCAATTGGAGACGTTTATCAAAGAAGCTTTCATTAAAAAGAACATGCAATAGCTATCTTTTTTTTATTTAGAAAAGGCTTACATGACGATAGGGTATAATAAAAGACATACAATCTTGAATTAAAGGGCAGACTACTCATCCTGATAAAAATTTTCTATCTCATAGAAGTTTTAAAGTAAGAATCGGACCAACTCTATCAGACACAAAAACACAGGAAGAAGGATGTATTTTATTAGTCATGCTCTTCTATAAAAAAGTCAATAATATTGTAAATTGCCGAAACAATGAGATAAATGGCTCCTTATATGTGGATGACCTTGTAATCTGCCATAGATCAAAAGATATTCATATCTCAGAATGCTAACTACATATGTACATAAACAAACTAACACAATGGACCACAGAAAATGGCTTTAAATTTTCACCAACCAAAACTAAATGTGTCGTCCATTTTTGTAATCATAGGAAAATGCATAATGACCTTACCCTCAACCTAAAAGGAACAAAAACTGTCCTCTTGTGACGACGACTGGTTCTACGCATGACATCATGACCTGATTTATTTTAGGTACTTGGAGAACTGACTAAATTTCATGTACGTCGCGTTAGCTCAGTTGGTTAGCGCGTTGGTTCGTTATCTAAACGTTTTGGGTTCGAATCGTGGTGTGAGATGTCTTTTCTTTTTTTATTTCGATTTTTTAAATTTAAATATTGAACCAGTGTTATTTAAGCCATTTTTCACGTAACGTTCGGTTTTCTGGGTTTTTTTTTTTTACTTCGCTTATCCACCCCCCGGGTACCCACCGATTTTTTAAATTTTAATATTGAAACAGGCTTATTTAAGCCATTTTTCACGTGTTCGTTTTTCTGTTTTTTTTTTTTTGTTGTTTTTTCGATTTTTACATTTAACATCGTTCGTTTGTCTTACGTTATTTTTTTTTTTGTGTTTTTTTCGGTGTTTTGATTACCCCCCCCACCCCACCCCCGCTGAAGTTTTAACGTTCGTTTTTATGTTTTTTCTTTTTACTTCGCTTATAACAAACAAACCTGGTCATTGACCTCATTTGCTGAATAACTATTGCTTATGTCGTCGTCACTTCCGTGCACGCACCTGTCAATTTGGTTCTTACTTGAATAAATTCAAACATTTTTCAGTAACTCATTCTGGCTGGCCGATTTTATTTTCTAAGGGCTTTGGGTTCGATCTTAACCCCCCCCCCACTCCCCGGTTTCTTTTTTATTTAACAGCACACACACCTCCAAACACCCGGGCAATGCCGGGTACCCCCGCTAGTTCTATCATACAACACAAAACACAAACTTTTTTCTGTTGGATTCCTAGTCACTACAGTTTCCGTGTCAATATAAAAGCTGACATGGCGGCCAAAAATTCCCTTAAACTCTAAATAAGCAACATAAACGTCCCATATATGGATTACAAACCTTCAATAAACAATTTTATTACAAAGAAATAGTAAAAAAAACTGGAACAATTGACAAAACAACAAACTTTTCCAAATTATGCCTGTACTTAAAAAATCCTACTAAATCCCAGAAAATCATGTAAAGAAGTAGTAGTTTTATCATGTATCCGGATAGGACACGCATACATAATTCACTCCCACATATTAAAAAGTGAAGAACTCCCCAAATGTATACCACGTCACAAACCTTTTTACTTGACTGCGATGACCTCACACAAATTTGCCAACACTACTACAAGGCCATAAACCTAAAAGAACTCTTCGAAAAAAGAAAACCCTAAAACCATATTCTAAATTTCCTCAAAAGAGCAAAAATACCATAAAATAACAAACTATACCTAAACATTGCCCGAATATATCCAGCAAAAATCAACTCCGAAAGTATCTAAAAATTAAATCTTATACACAGCATTAAATGATTAAAAAAGGGTTGATATGCTGGTTAGACAAAAAAACAAACTCTATTTTACTCAATGACAGACCAAAATGATAATGTCATTGAGTGTGTATGGGGACAAAAAACAAACAAGCAGGATCAACAGTTTTAGTATTTAAAAAAATTTTTTTTTTACAAGGTGGTCACCACTTATCAAGGCCCGGAAGCCACTCAGGGATAAGGGTTATTGTAAGTACAGTACGTTAGTGTGGATATTTAAAGTGTCTACTTAAGGGGGCGGTTCATCAGGAATTTGTTTACGTTGGACTTGAAGACATCCAAGTTGTAGTCAGGAGGGAAGCAGGCAGACGGAACAGAGTTCCACAGGCGTGCAGTTCTAAAAAAGGAGCTTTGTTCATGGAATCTACATTTTGATAGAAGCTTTGTTCATGGAATGAAAAGTAATATGGTTAAGCTATTTTTCTATTGAATTATATATATATATATATATATATATACATACACTTTTTATTTGTTTTATATAACCATTTATATGTTGTTACACATTCATGAGGATGTTTCGGTCAGCCAGTTATATATATATATATATACACACACGCATATACGTATGTGTGTGTGTGTGTATATATGTAGTTTTAACTACTAGTCCTTTTCTTTTCCATGTTTAAGCTTAACCATATTACTTTTCATGCTCGCATTTTTCTATTGTAATCCATGATTTTTCCAGGCTTCCAATAAATTCACTTGTTTTTGTTTAATTTCAGTCTTATTTTTTTTTGCCCTCATAATCATAACATACACATACGTAATAACAATGTATGGCACTCGTCTGCTTTCATTCTCTCTGTTCCGCCTGTTACTTCTTTTTTCGCGAGAGCAGTGAATTAGTAGCAACGCGGTTACTATGGAAACCAGTCATAAAAAAACGTTGCTTACCTCCTTACATATTTTTACGATTTTGAACACCAGTAAATTCATCATAACTTTTGTTTTACTGAACGAAAATTGAAAAAAAATTTTCACAATATAGCTGAGAAGGTGATCTTATAAACTGTAATAATTGTTTGAGATTTGGTCAAAAAGCTTTAAGGCAGTTCTAAATTACTAAAACTGCCAAGTATTTGAATGATATATATATATATATTAGTGTTGGGACGATTAATCAGAATCGGGAATCGAAAAATTTGGAACTTTTTGTGGAATCGGAAAAAATTTGTGCCTATTTTCTGATGCCAAAACGATTCTTTTAATTGGCTTTTTTATTTGATTTTCTATAAAGAAAAATATTCTACTGCTGATAGTAATGCTAAAATAATGAATATTTATTGATTTTAAACTAAATCGATGTATCATCCCTCACCAGTGTATTCTTACGTTTGAGAAAATATCTGCACATCTAACGTGTGTTTTTACAGTAATCGTAAAAAATAACAACTTTATAGTTAAATATTTAGAGATTTATAAAGAATTGGAACCGGAATCGGTTATTGTATCGGAATCAGGAATTTAATACGGAATTGGTAATTGGATCAGAATCAGAAAAAATATTGGAATCGTCCCATCCTTTATATATATATATATATATATATATATATATATATATATATATAGCTCTTTCAAGAGATAATAAATTGATGATTAATAAATTAGCCATATTGCATCATTCTTTAGAGCACTTGTGGTTATGTTGAAAGCATACATAGCATTGGCTGAATAGTTACGAGACCAGGATTTATAATACACGGATCTGGAGTTAGAATTGTTTAACTAGTGATATGGTTACAAAATTCCATACTAACAAGCATAAAATAAAAATTTAAAAAAACGTGAAACTTACACATAAAAGTATTAATTGTATATAGAGAGTAAGAGCTATACTACAGGGTGGAACGATAGAAATATCGCCCTAAAGAAAACAACACTACAGCTTCATTTTAAAACTTTTATTGAAAAAATCAATTCCGGTAACTTGATTATGTAGTAGAGCTAACATCTATTCAATGTAGCTACCTTCAGCCTCAATCACCACCTCGATATGGGTCCTGAACTGGGAGCATGCCTTTTCCACAAGACCTTGGCGGATGATGGCAATCAGGCTGGTTTTTATGTTGTGTGAGATCATGTTGGTGATGTTCTCGATGTATGACCAAACGAAGTAGTCCAGCGGGTTCAGGTTGGGGAAGGAGTGGGGGTCAGTGAGAGAAGGGTACAAAGCCGTAGCACTCCTTCTGAAGCCAAGCCAGGATTTCTTTGGACTTGTTGGCTGGTGCTGAGTCCTGCTGCCACACTCAGGGTCTGTCGGCAGCCATCTAATTGCACCAGGGGATCACCACACTCTTCAGCACATCCAGATACACATTGGTGTTGACTTTCAAGCCGACTTCGAAGATGCGAGGTGGCATGATGTGGCCCTCACTTGAAATCACATCGTTTTCATCTCCCTGGGCACCTCCCTGTTATTCGTAGCAATCCAGCGATGCATTTTGAGGGCGCTGGCAATGGTCCTGTTTTCAGAACTTGGATCGGTAGAGAGCATGTACAGCGACATATCTCCAATCTCGCTCGTTGAACATTGTGTCACTTTCACACATGATAGAAGATTTCTATTGCTCTTGGGATTTGTATGCAACTAGCTTGCAGTAGATGGTCTGCAAAAAAAAAAAGAAAAGAAAACCGGTTTTCATCAAACGGAAATGGAATCATGTCCTCTTTTCTAGGGCGACAATTTTATCGTTCCACCTTGTAAATGAGCTTATACTAATTCATTAAATTCATTTACCCGGTATTTATGAGCTGTTTTTTTTGTCTGCAATATTCACAGTGACTGGTATGAAATTCATATACTTCCTCTTTCTTTATAGGTGATAGCTATGTTTATTTATCCTTTGTCATTCTCTGGTTCTGTATTCAGAACAAAACCGTCTTTAAAATTTAGTGGATGAGAACCTTTTCACCTCCTCACAAAAGAGATTTCACGAGTCTGTCTCTGCTCTATTGTTAGTTTTATAGTAGGTGATCAATTGAGCTCCAATCTATGCCCCCCCCCATAAGACGTTTGCAACAAACACTCATTTGACTACAACAACCGTTAAGTTTCCCTCGCTCTCTAACTGTGTCTAAAACTAAATTAAAATTCCATAAGCAGTGTTTTTTTTTTTCTAGAACTGTCCGTCTGTGGAACACAATACCATGTGGCTACTTCCCAGCTGACTATAACATAGTCGTCTTCAATCTAATGTGAACAGGTTCCTGTTGTGCCTTAAACTAAACAAAAATTCCATAAGCAGAGTTTCTTTTCTTGAACTGTCCATATATGCAACACAATACCATGTGGCTGCTTTTTAGCTGACTATAACATCATCATCTTCAACTCTAATGTGAATAAGTTCTTGCTGAGCCATCTTTTTAAATGATTTATCTGTATCCACCATTACTGATCATGTTGTCTCACCATCTACCTAACACGTAACCCTTATCAAGGCCCAAAGGCCACTCAAGGATATGTATTGACCACCACCCCAAGTAAAAAGTGTGTTTTTCAATGATTTATGTTGTACATTCTTAACTATTTTTTTGTTCTTTCTTTTCTTAATCTTTTTTTTCAGTATCATTGTTGGAAATGCGGGGAAGTTTTCTGCACTCGTTGTATTGCAGCCCACTTGCCGCTGCCAGGCCACTTTCCGAAACGTCATGCGCCTGTCTGCCAGTCCTGCTACAGTCAACTGCATTCAGTTTTGCCTGTCAACGAAATTACTTCACAAGTTGCGAGTTGAAAGCAATAAAATTGTCAGTAAAAAAATAACGTATCTTCAAACTATCCGCCATTGTCCGATTTAAAAAAAAAAAAAATGGTAACAAAACAAAATGGCCGATGATAACATGAAGCCAAACTGTGTTTGTTATTCTGTATATGCAGTTGTTAATCCCCTTCGGTATTTAGAATTGTCACTCTCCAGATTTGGGCCATATTTTACTTTAGGGTGGCAAAGCAAGGGAGATAACTTGTCTCTCTTATCAGCATCCATCTATGTTATTTGTGCGTTTGGTCAAAATTCCTGGGTATTTTGCATACTCCACATGTGTTATCAATAACTATTCAACCTAGGGAAGCTGCGATATGGATTTCATTTTCCATTAGTTTTGATACAACTGAGAAAAAAAAGTCCAGTCGAAATCTTTAATTTTGACTGGAGTGAATGTATGGTCCATAACATATTCCATAGTGGTACAAGAACGTTCTAAGTTTGATATTCTTTATCGGTGCTTATACAGAATCCCCACTATACTAAAAAAAAAAAAAAATGAAGAAAATCTATATAATGTACATACTCGTGATGGAAAAAAAATATCGTACACCAAAAAATCACGTAAATTGATAAAGTAGTTTTATTTTTAAGTTAAAAAAAAATCAAATTTTGTTGCTAAACGAACAGTGACGATATCCCAATGCTATCTTGAAAACAGATTGAAGGAACAAAGGAAATAACTCTAAGTAATTCAAATTGTGAGATTTTAGAAAGCCATTCTTAATATGGGGAAGGCATTGGGAAAACTTAAATTTGCTTAAAAATGATTTTCTTTATAAAATATAAATTCACTTTATCAATTTATGTGATGTTTGGAATATGATACTTTTCTCTATCACAGGTATGTACATAATACAAATTTTTCTTTTTTTATATATGGGAAGAATTCTGAACAAGCAACTTTTTATTTATTTATGAATTCAAAAAGTATTAAATTCCAACAGCTAATGAAATTGTATGTTAGTGCTGTTTTTTTTGTTGCTTTCAATGGAAGTTTTTCTTTTAATTCGCCCAAAAAAAATTTGTTGTTTTTTTTTTTTTTTTTTTTTCATTTCCATTTTAAAAACAAATTGAAAAAATTCGTTTTTTTTGTAAATAAAAATCAATTGTTGAAAAATATTTGTAAAATAAATTGTTGACAAAAAAAGATTGAGAAATAAGTCGAGATAAAAAAAAAAATTAGAAGAAATCATTTAAAATCATTTGTTGGAAAAAAAAATGTAAAAATAGATTATCTCCCTTACTTTACCACCCTTAAGTAAAAAAGGGCTAAATTTGATGGATTTTTTTTTAAATGTTGTATTCCTTGTGAGATAAAAACGTCAATGAAAACGAGAATGCAATCGTCAATAATAAAAGCGATGTACTGATCATTTTTTTTTTTCGTTATCATGTTTCTCTACAGTGTGCTTGTAGGAATACATCTCTTTGATTTTTGCCATAGGGAATGTTTGATTTCTCTTTGTGATATTTATTTCTGTGCAGTATTTTAATTTTAGTTAGATAACTATTATTATTCATAACTGCTTTCTATATAAAATTAGTAGACAAAAAAAAAATAAGAGCTAATCTTGTAGAAGGATTTTTTTTCTTTTTAGTTTCGAGACTATTTTAACTTTTTAGAAATTATTTTTTTTTTTTAATTTCAAGAGTATTTTAACTTTTTAGAAATAATATTTTTTCAGTTTCGAGAATATTTTAACTTTTTGGAAATAATTTTTGTTTTTTAGTTTCGAGAGTATTTTAACTTTTTGGAAATAATATTTTTTAGTTTCGAAAATATTTTAACTTTTTGGAAATAATTTTTCTTTTTAGTTTCGAGAGTATTTTGAAAAAGCTGTGTACCTCCATTGTTAGAATGAACAAAATAAAGATGCTGTTATAACTAATGATAAAAAACAAGATTCATTCGTTGTAGAACTACAGTTCAGTTTTGCTAGATAATATCTATGCTTTCTTTCCCACTGAAATCGGTTTTCAGATAACTATTATTGCTAATAACTGCCTTCCATATAAAATTTTAAAATAAAAGTATGATGAAATTTTGGAAGAAGACTGGAATTTTTTTTAAAGATTTTTTGTCTTCATTTAATTTATTGCTAGAATGTAAAACATGATCATGAATAATAAAATAAAATCAATTGTTTAGCATGTAATATTTCTATACACTCTTTTCTAGAAAAAAGAATATATATATATATATATATATATGCCCGTTTTATATATATATATATATATATATATATAACCTTACTCTTTTCTTCTGATGAGAAACATTAAGCCTCGAAATACTATGGTCTAAAGAGTTTTTTTTTATATATTTCAGGTGTTTCCTTATTAATTTGATGATCACGTAAATAAACTTTATTTATCTTTGAATAGTCATTAATTGTTCCTTTATTTTATATTTGATTTGAATATAGATTACGTTTGACGTCATTAAAATTTCCATTTTATAGTTACTCTATATAATATTCTGATTGTTTCTTCATTAGTACTATAATTTGAAAACGAGGCTACATCAAAGGCAGGTCACTGTCATATTCTTGTCCAAGGTTACCAGATTGGCTTATTTAAAGACAAATTTTACGGATTTATCCTTTTTTGAAGCACTTTGGCTTTCAAAAATTGTTTGTTTTTTTTTCTGTCCAGAAAACTAATTTTTTGCCCTATCCAGAAAAACATCAGCTTTATCAAAACTTATTTTGTTGATTAAATATATTTCTCATCCCGTGGAATTTCCATGGGTCCTTTTAGTAAATATTATTACTAATAAGTATTTTTGATATAAAATTAGTCGATAAGACAAAATATCGGCAAAGATTTTGGAAGACATTTTTGTTCCTGATTTAAATGCTCATCCACGCATCTGCAAATATACATTTCTATGTTTAACTGCAGTAATTTTTAAAAGTTTTCATATCTATCTGTAGTTAGCTCAAATGGTAATGAATAATGCTGGAGCGCTAATTGTTTTAGTTTCAATTCCAGCTGATGGTACCCAAGTCATTTTTTTTTTTTTTTTTTAAATCACTATAGTACAAGATAATAATCAAGAGAATTGGCTCTTTTAATAATAAATATGAAATCTACATAAATTAAAATATCATATTTAAGCTTAGTTTATGATCGGGAAACATCAGGCAAAATGCTAATAATAAAATAAAATCACAAACTTGCCAATATCTTTGGCATTTCTATTCAATTTTGTAGAAGTATATCTTGTCAATTTAGATGTAGAGGATGTTCGACTTCCTTAAGATATCCCGTTTGCAGTTCATTAATATATTATTAAATAAGTGTCTTCCATATTCATTTAGTAAATAAATAAAAATTGCAACAAATTTCAATACAAGTCCAGTATTGAACCTAATTAAAAATCAAAAGACAGAAAAATGATGTACATATCCGTTATGGAACAAAAAATGTCGTATTTCAAAGATCACATGAATTTATCAAGTATTTATTTTTAATAAGAAAATCAAATTTTACAAGTAAGTGAGTATCTTATGTTTTGATCCGCCATATTTAATAAATAAAGGTCAATAACTCCATTCGAATTACCAAGATCAAAATCAGTCTTGTAATGGCTATGATCTACTATTAATAGTAACCACTGAAAAATCATTTCAAAAATTGATTTTCTATATATAAAAAAACACTACTTGATCAATTTATGTGATTTTTGGAATATGATATTTTTGTTCTGTGGCAGGTATCTACGTCATAAGATTTTTCTGTATTTTTTTTTTTTTTTTTTAATTAGGTTGGACACTGGACTTGCATCCAAGAATTTTTTGGAAGGCATTTTCTTTTTTTTTTTTTTTTTTTTTTTTTCCTGAAACAAAAAAAAAAAGATAGGTATGATCATTGCATTATTTGTTAGAATTAATCATTAAATAATGCTATTCTAATAAGAAAAATGAGTTTTAGACCATTTTTTTTTTTTTTTTTTTTTGAAGAACTGACTATATTCAGTTTTGACAGAAAGAACTTTTCTTTTTCATCAAGACGTTTTTTTTTGTTTTTTTTCAGTTAACTATTATTGCTATCTGGACTACCTGGCATTACGTAGAACAAAAGTGTAATATATTTCTATTACAAATTTTATCTCTCTACTTCTCTCTCTTTGCCCTTCCCGTTTTCCCTTCCCTCCCTCCCTCTTTTAAACCCTCTCTTTTTCCTTTACCGAGCCCATTCTTCTCAACCTGAACACAAACACACACACACACACACAACTTTGTTTAGTAGTCTTTGACTTTTAGCTAGACATACAAACATACACACAGACATTTACTCTTTATATAAAAGTCTAGCAAGGCTACCTAGCAATGCCCGAGGCAAAATTGTAACATATGTCTCTCTCTACCTCTCTTTATCTTTCTCTCTTCCCCCCCCTCCCATTTTCCCTCCTTCTCTCTCTAAAGCACTTCTGTCTTTCTTCCCACTTCATTTTTATCCCTTCTTCTCACCAACCCTGTCTTTCTTACCTTCCTAGCTGGACATCCATACACACACACACACACACCTACAACTCTCCTTTATATATTTTCTTTTCCAATCAGTACATAATAACACTGGACCCCCTCCCCCTGACAAGACCTGTAAGAGAATGAATAAATTTTAGATATTATTCATCCAGGGCAATGCTAATAAAAAAAATACCAACTATGTGTTTCGTAGATTTTGACTTTTTAGCTGGACATACGAACACACAGACAACTGCCCTTTATCTCTATATATTATAAAAGTAACCTTGTCTGTGGAACGGTCTCTACCAAACAACTCTGCCAATTTTTGGTTTACAAACTTGAAACTTTATATATAGAATATTTGAACCTGTGGAACAAAACCAATTTGGTTTTTAGGCAGGCATAGTTCGACTTATTGTGTACGCTTTACGCATGTGCAAATATACATTTAAACTGCGTTAATTTGTCAAGTTTTAATTTGTGTAAGCAATTAGCTCATATGATAGCAACTACATCTAGAGAGCTAAATGTTTTGGTTTCAATTCCAGCTGATGACACTCAAGTCATATTTTTTAAACTTTTGAAATCACTACTATATTATTGGTGCAATATAATAATGAATATGAAATTTGCATGAATGAAAATATATTTAAGCGTATTTAATAACCTGGTACTAACCCTGAACCAAAGTAGCATTCACCCTTACATAGGAGTATGGGGTTGTTGTTATAAAACAAAACTGGAGCGTGAAATTCATAAGTGGTCCTCAGCTGTATGTATATCCTGATTAGGGGAGATGACAGCATTAAGTTTTTGCAGGAAGATGTTGACATCCTCCTACATACAGCACCTGGTATTCCCAAATGGTAACCCATCTTATACTGAATAGGTTCAATGTTGCTTAACTTTGGTGATCTAACGAGAACCTGTCTATCAACATGATTATGTTGTATATCAACAGCAGTATAATAATTACCGTCTGTATAATATTTGAAAAATATGAAAACAACGGCAGTATAATTATTAATTATCTTCTGTATAATATTTAAAAAATATGAAAACAACAGCAGTATAATAATTAATTACCTTCTGTATAATATTTTTAAAATATGAAAACAACAGCAGTATAATTGATAATTACCTTCTGTATAATATTTTAAAAATATGAAAATAATGGCAGTATAATTGATAATTACCTTCTGTATAATATTTTAAAAATATGAAAATAATGGCAGTATAATTGATAATTACCTTCTGTATAATATTTAAAAAATATTAAAACAACGGCAGTATACTTATTAATTAACTTCCATATAATATTTAAAAAATATGAAAATAATGGCAGTATAATTATTAATTACCTTCTGTATAATATTTTAAAAATATGAAAACAACAGCAGTATAATTGATAATTACCTTCTGTATAATATTTTAAAAATATGAAAGCAACAGCAGTATAATTGATAATTACCTTCTGTATAATATTTAAAAAATGTGAAAACAAGAGCAGTATAATTGATAATTACCTTCTGTATAATATTTTAAAAATATAAAAACAACGGTAGTATAATTATTAATTACCTTCCGTATAATATTTTAAAAATATGAAAACAATCGCAGTATAATTAATAATTACTTTCTGTATAATAATTTTAAAAATATGAAAACAACGGCAGTATAATTATTAATTACCTTCTGTATAATATTTTAAAAATATGAAAATAATGGCAGTATAATTATTAATTATCTTTTGTATAATATTTTAAAAATATGAAAACAACAGCAGTATAATTATCTTTTGTATATTTTAAAAACAAATTATTTGGAAAACATTTTTTTTTTTTTTTCATATTAAAAAAAATGTTTCTCTCTTCATTCCTCATTAGAATTCAGTGTATAATCGACAGAAATAAAATCACAAACTCACCAATATGTTTGGTATTGCTCTACATTCTTGTGGAAAAAATGTCTCTTTAATTTAAACGTAGAGAATGTTTGGCATCATTAAGATATCCATTTTGCAGTTAATAAATCAATTGTTACTAAGAAATGTCTTCAATATAACATTTAGTCAATAAAAACAAAGAAAAAAGGCAGCATAAACTTTTCGAAAACTTTTTTTTTTCAAGCAAACTACATTCTCCTTTTTTTTATTTTTCAAGCAAACTACATTCTCCTTTTTTTTTTTTTTTTCAAGCAAACTACATTCTCCTTTCTTTTTTTTTCAAGGAAACTACATTCTTCTTTCTTTTTTTTTTTTAAGCAAACTACATTCTCCTTTCTTTTTTTTTTTTCAAGCAAACTACATTCTCCTTTTTTTTTTTTTTTTTAAGCAAACTACATTCTCCTTTCTTTTTTATTTTTCAAGCAAACTGCATTCTCCTTTCTTTTTTTTTTTTCAAGCAAACTACATTCTCCTTCTTTTTTTTTTTTCAAGCAAACTACATTCTCCTTTTTTTTTTTTTTTTTTGGTACTATTTAAAAAAATATGTGTACTTTGCTATAATCATTGTTAGAATAAAACATTAAATAATTTAATCATAAATAATAATAAATACAAGTTATTAATTTTTTTTTAATTGTCGTTGAAATAAAACATTAAAAAATCACATCATGAATATTAGGATGGCGCAAAAATAATGTCGTTTTTGGTGTTCAACTTCAAGTCAAAAAGCATTATTTTCACACCAACCTAATAATAATAAACACAAGTTATAAATTGTTTTTGCCATTAAAATAAAACATTAAATAATTTCATCATAAATTATAATAATTACAAGTTATAAATTGTTTTTATCATTGAAATGAAACATTAAATAATTTCATCATAAATTATAATAAATACAAGTTATAAATTGTTTTTGTCATTAAAATAAAACATTAAATAATTTCATCATAAATTATAATAATTACAAGTTATAAATTGTTTTTGTCATTAAAATAAAATATTAAATAATTTCATCATAAATTATAATAATTACAAGTTATAAATTGTTTTTGTCATTAAAATAAAACATTAAATAATTTCATCATAAATTATAATAATTACAAGTTATAAATTGTTTTTATCATTAAAATAAAACATTAAATAATTTCATCATAAATTATAATAATTACAAGTTATAAATTGTTTTTATCATTGAAATAAAACATTAAATAATTTCATCATAAATTATAATAAATACAAGTTATAAATTGTTTTTGTCATTAAAATAAAACATTAAATAATTTCATCATAAATTATAATAAATACAAGTTATAAACTGTTTTTAATCGTCGTTAAAATAAAACATTAAACAATGCCATCATAAATAATAATAAAAACAATTTATGAACTAACCAATTTTTTGAATATATAATATTTGTGTACAGTCAGTTTGTAGAAATACAATTCAACTTTGATGTAGAGAATGATACATTGACATTCAATTTGCAGGCAATAATTCTCATACATTTCTTTTTAATATTAGAAGACATTTTCTTAGTTTTCAAAGTATTTTAACAATATTTGCCAATAACTGCCTTCCATTTAAATCTAGTAAATAAACAACGCGCACAGTTTTGGAAGACTTTTTTTTTTGTATTTTAAATTTTTTTTATTAAAAAATGCAATCATGAATAATAATAATAAAATTAGGGTAAATTTCTCTACAGTTTGATAAATTTGACCCATTCTTTGCTGTACAATAATTTCTCTACAGTCTGCTTGCAGAAATACGTATTTTCCATTTTGACAGAATATGTTTAACATTTTTTTTCATTAAGATATTCATTTTGCAGTTAACAATATTAATAATATTATTAAGTTAATAATATTAACTGATTTTCATATAACATTAGTGGTTAAAACAAATCAAAATTAATTTTTTTAAAAACAGTTTATCATTTTTTAAATAATTTAGAAACATTTTTGATATAATCATTTTTATTACTTTCAAAATAATTTAAAAAAAAACATTTTTTTTTATAACGTTTTATATATATTTTTTTAATTTAAATTCTTTTGCCAATTTTTTTTGACGAAAAAAGATTTTTTCTGAAATAATTTAACAAGATTTTTTTCTTTAAGCTGTATTAGTCAAAATTTGAAAGTTTATCATTTTTTAAATAATTTAAAAACATTTTTTCATATAATCTTTTTATTACTTTTAAAATAAAAAAACTTCTTTTTTTTTTTTTCGTAATAATTTTCTATACATATATTTTTTATTGAAATTTTTTTTTTTATGAAAAAGATTTTTTTTTGTCTGAAATAATTTACCAAGATTTTTTTTCTTTTCAGTTTTATTAGGCCAAATTTGAAAATTATCGCCTAAAATACATATTTACAACCATGTTATGCCTAAATAATTATTTGCCTCGGTTATTTAGAATTTTTAAATAATAATACATTTCTGTGACCCGATGCGATGCTTACAAACTAAGTCATTGCTTTTTAAAATAATTTGTTTATAATGGATTGTATGTATATACATATTTATATATATATATATATATATATATATATATATATATACGCATTTATTATTGATAGTCTGTGTATAACTATATGTATAAAGTCATGTACGCGTATAGTGTACATAAGATGACGATAATGTTTCAGCATTATGACATTGGATGTGATGAGTCTTCTGTTTTAAGTAACATTATGATGTACATCATAACATGAATCATAATGATTCATCATATGACATATCATACATTAGTTTACTCGAGTTATCTTTGTACATTAGCTGTCATATGTATGTTATGATATGTCATTAGAATGCTTGAAAATTAACCAAATTTTACTCGAATTGTTTTTAGCCATATACATACACATATATACATGTGTATATATATATATATATATATATATATATACATGTGTGTGTGTATATATATATATATATATATATATATATATATATATATATATAACAATTTTGCTATGTTCCAAAGTCCAAGGTTTTATTCATCTTGCCAATATTTTTTTTCTTTTTCATAACAAAGATAGCTGCCCTCTGGATGCAGGTTGACATAAGTTATTTGGGTTCCTCCTGAAACATACGTATTACATCGTTATGCATCTTTCTCTTTGAGAACTTTTTTTTTTTTTTTTTTAATTTTTTTTTTATAAGTTCACAGAAAGAAATATCCAGTGTTGATCTACAAATATTCACTGTCCTCCCTGAAGGAAACAGATCTGTAAAATGTACCAAATTTTTTATTTTGAAAAAAAAAAAAATGATTTGTGAGATGAATAAACCATTGAACATTGGAATGTAGCAAAATTGTTGTAAATTTATATATATATGCTCTGTCGTTATATCTTAGCAAGCGTTGAGATTCTGATTTAAAAAGGATTGGTATGCATAAAGAATAGAAAATATTTGCAAAACCTATACATACATACATACACACATGCATACATGCATACATACATACATACATACATACATGATGATGATTGCAACGTCTTGTCAGACGATTGCCACTCCCTCAAACACTTAAAGTCCATGAGCCCAAAAATTACTTCCATCGCCACAGGACCATTTTTATAGACAAATGCCTGAGGGAGTATCTGTACACAAATGATGTTACAGAGTCTTAGCTTTGTACGACAGCTAAGTCTCTCTCTCAGTTCAAAATGTTGAGATCCAGCAACAAGCTAGAGCAAGATAGCCAGCAACAAGTTAAACTGCATATCTTAACAAGCGTAGAGATTCTGATTTAAAAAGGATTGGTATGCATAAAGAATAGAAAACATTTGCAAAACCTATACATACATACACACATACATACACACATACATGCACACATACATATAACATAAAAAAAAAATTATTCTTTTAATACTGCTACCATGGTTTTGTATATGTGGAATTGTCAGATGGTTTAATCTCAAGTACTGAGCTTGAATTCATTATGTGGATTTTTTATTTCAAAAATCCACAGAAATGATAGTGAGTTTATTCTCAACTTTGGAGATCGTCTGCACGTAACATGGTAACAGTATAAGAAAAAATAATGTAATATTAAGCTGTGTTTGATAAAGCATCAATCACTGTATACAAATGCAAATCAAAATTTTGAACAGGTCTAATCACATATTTCATACATATATTTCTTTGGAAATATACTTATAATATATGCCAATCCTTATTTAAGAAGCTCAATGTAATTACAGAGCAATATAATGAATGACAAAAGTCTATATTCCAATTTTTAATCATGTCAAAATGCACTTTATCTCCTTTTGATGAGTTGATTGTTGCTATTTCTTCTGATAAGTTAAGAGAAAAATAGATTCACTGATTGATATAATTATTAAGTGATTTATTTTGTGTTATGAAACAGATACTGTCAAGAATTGTAAATGTTAACTGAATTAAAGGAATAAATTATAAGATTGTCAACATCATGAACTTTGAAATATAGACTTTTGTCATTCATTCATTCATTATATATATATATATATATATATATATATATGGTGCAAGTTTAGAATTCAACCTAATTAAAAAAAAATACAGAAAAATCTTTATGATGTACATACCCTTCACTGAACGAAAATGTCATATTCCAAAAATTACATAAATTGATTAAGTATTTTTTTAACTCAAATTTTATAAGTTTGCAAGAACAGTGTGTCTTGACTCAACATATTTAATAAACAAAGGGAGACAACTCAATTTGAACTCCTGAGATTTTAAAACCAGCCTTGTAATATCAATCACAAAAAAATCATTAAAAATACATTTTCTATTTTAAAAAAATATGTTTGATCAATCTACATGATTTCTGGAATATGACATTTTCGTTTTGTGATGTGTATGTACATCATAAAAATGTTTCTGCACTATTTTTTTTTTAATTAGGTTGAATTCTGGATGAAAAAGCTAATATATGAACTAATGGTAATGTTGACAAATAGTTACTGTTTGTTTTTGATTCAAATCTTATTGTATTTGAAAATTTGTTAAATTATTACATCAATGTTATATTGTGTTGCTTTAAATAGAAATAAAATAAAATCTTGTAATTATGTGCTTGTAATAAAAATGCAGATTAACGTAAATGGCCCATGTTTGTTTTGGTTTGTTTTTTTGGTGCTTCTGCATTACTGGGACGAGATTTCGTAGTCGATAAATGGAGTTTTCAGATAAAAAAACAATGGTTTCAACTGATTTTTTTTTTGTCAATTCTAATAAGTCACAATAGTAGCTTCCAAATTATGCAGTCGAAATTACTTAAAAATTACTGAATTATTTAAAAAAAAAAAAAAACTTTAATCGTGTTAGCAGGTGAAAAATTGCTGCCATCTTTGTTTAATCAAAACGGAAAATACCTCCCTGTTGAACTCTCCTGCATTTTACGATCGTTTTCATCAAATTCTATTTTTTATTTTCTTTAATAAAAAATTTTCTACCTTATCAAATTTTGTAATTTTTCGATAAAATCATCTTAAAAATATGAGGAATACGTAGATACCATTGTTTTCATGTGAAGTTCAGTTTTACGATTTCTGAAAATCTCGTTCCAATTCTGTAGAAGTGCCGTTTTTTTTTGGGGGGGGGGATTTCAAATTTGAGGGAGGTTTTAAAAAATTTGAAAAAGTGGTTGTAACTCAATTTCAGCAAAAAAAAAAAATTTTTTAATTTAATTGATAAAAAATAATAATTAGTAATAATTAATAATAATTAATTATTAATAATATACTAAAATATTTTATGTTTGTGCGTTATCACTTTTCACACACATTCGGGAAGGGGAAAAAAATGAGATCGTCCAATCAGCAAAGATGGTGATTATTCTGTAAAAAAAAAATCCGATTACTTTGCTTACAGGCTGAGAGTTAGATGTGGTTGGCGTATGTGTGACACTTGGTCAAAAAAGTACCATATGCCCAGAGAAATAATAAAATATGTTCCTTTCGGGATATCTTAGGAAAAAAATTTTTCCCCAACGAAATAAAATAGACATTTGCGACACAGTCTGGTTGACATACACAAAAATATCAGCCTATACCCAGAGTTTCGATGGACTGTGTCTGATGATTAGGGCTGTGACAACAGAATATTCTTTTCATTCTTTTGACTCTCAAGTATATATCCGACACAGTAAGACACAGTCAATCAACTGAGAACCACATCAGTCTATAGATAAACATATAAGATATAAACAGATATATACTCAAGAGTCAAAATAATGAAAAGAATATGCTGTTGTCACAGCTCTAGTGATGAGCATGCGTTCAAGAATTGTATGTCAATGTCTAAGTCTAGGCTACGTACAGTGAAAATGAGTTTGTCCAAAGGCTATAAAAAAGCCGATAAGTCATTCGGCAAGTAACTCCTAAAGTTGCTCTGGTAACGTGTCATGTTAAATCATTGCATTCAGGACCGTATTGAATCATTGGAAGTGTTCGGGTTCGAATCAACGGAGTTGTTCATGATCGTGTCATGTTGAATCGTCGGAGGTGTTCAGTTTCGAATTGATGGTGCTGTTCGCGATTGTGTTGTATTGAATCAATGGCGGTGTTCAGAATCGTGTCAGGTTGCATGAACGAAATAATTTGAGACAATGCTGACGGATGTAACATTTTTTTCTCTCTTCTCTCATAAAGCAACACTGCGTTGCCGTGCTAATAATAGAAATTTAAAAGTGAACAGACCTCTCAGTTTTGCAATTATGATTTCTTTAAAACAAAGAAAAAGAGAGGGAGAGAATGTGACCCAACCACCTGTGGTGGTCAAATTTTACATTAATAACGGTTAAAAAAAGAGCTAAGTTAGAGCTTTTATTATGTGAACAATCTCAGGCAATTTTTTGCTGATTTCATTTGTTTTTTGGTTTTTTTTTTTGGTTTTTTTTTGGTTTTTTTTTACACAGTGATCACCACTTATCAAGGCCCCGAAGCCACTCAGGGATAAGGGTTATTGCAAGTACATTACGTTAGTGTGGAGATTTGATGAAGTGTTTACTTAAGGGGGCGGTTCATTAGGAATTTGTTAACATTGGACTTAAAGACATCCAAGTTGTAGTCCAGTGGGAAGCAGGCAGACGGAACAGAGTTGTTTGGGCAATGTGGCAAATCAAAACAAAGAAAAATGTCTCCAGTTGTTGGATTTGGGATTGATAATAATATTTAATAATAATATTGTTTTGTTTAGAAAACCATTGATTTAGGAAGAGTACTATTAAAGTTTGTTTTGCCTAAACTTGTGAATCTTCAAGGACCGCCGACATGGGAACAAATTCGATGGAAATTTACTTCGATATGCAAGTATGCACAAAGCCAATCAAAAGATAGGGAAATGTATCTTAGCGACCCCTGATTGGCCAGTTGGGATTTGGGGAAGTGGAGCTTCCCCACCCATCTACTGATATATAAGCTTATGCAAGAGCAGTTTTTAGGGAGAAGTTAGATGACAGACAAGAGTTGAAGAGTTGAGAGTCAAGGCCAGTTCCCAATAATGCCGCATCTAAATTGAAATTCTGCTGATATGTCTTGCTTTCACCACATATTGTATTTGCATAAACAAAGCAAGAAAAAGTTTGTATGCAAAAACAGAATCGACTGCTGACAAGATTACTGCAGCACAGGGTTCCCTCTTCCAACCCCACATCCACTTCTGCCGACTGTTCGTGATGCATAAAAAAAAGAAAACAATCAGATTCACATAATTGTGTTGACATTATCTATTATATAAAAACTGAATCTGGAATTATAGATAACCGTTACCCAGGTAGAAGCGCTCTCGGACGCAGATGATACGACACCTGTTAAAGTGTGGAATCTTAAGTGGTTAATTTCAAGTATCAAGTTTCTTTTATCTTTGTACAGTGGTATTTGATTAAAACTTTGTAGTTATATGGTTCTGTTAATATAGTTTTTTTTATAAAAAAAAAAAAAGAAAACCGACTGGAGTTTTTCTTATTGCTTCTGTGAAGAATTTGCATTGCTACCAGACCGGATGGTCAACTTGAGTTATTTCTCAGGAACCATCTGTCAGGAGAGGAGTGTCTACCTCGGTGCTGGAAGGAAATCAAATGCACATTGACTCTTATCAATAACTTTTAATGAAATATAATTTGTATAAATGAGCACAGAAGTTTTTATTATGATTCAGACTTCTTTGATATGTTAACTAGTGAATTTCCCTTTTGTTTTTACAAGAACTCTAAAATATCCACAAACCTTTTGTGTTCTTTTTATTGCTGTAAAATTTCCTGTTAGAACGATACAGAAGTATAATGCAAGGGGAGTAGTTCTTTACTTCTTTGGGCAAAGTTGCCTCCCTTTGTCCGAGTCTTAGACTTTAAATTCTCGCGACTTCTCATGAGATCAACAACCAGAAGTAGAGAGAGTGGAGAAAAAAGAGAGTGACTTTCAAAATGGAGAAATGAGCATCACTTCCGTTTGTTCCATTTATACTTGGGCTTCTAACCTTTCAGATATTATGTTTGAATTGTCATCACGTGTGTGTGTGTGTGTGTGTGTCTCCATAATAAACGTATATCGTTATGTAACAGCGAGTGATTTTCTTATTTGTTCATAATTGTTCCATTCTTTCACCATGAGCAGCAAACATACCCACGTGAAGGCTGGACACCATGCGGTAAGATATTTTATGTTATATTGACCCTAACGCACCCCATTATATAACACTTCCATTTTAACATATATAAATTATCTGTTTTGTGAAAAATAAATCGCTCAAGGTCACCAGTTTTAGTCGGAGTAAGGTTTCTACTATAGGGAATCCTCAATTTTTGGAAGGTTTCTTTAGGGGTTGCAGTTTGGGCGTGATAATTTATTGAAAAATTTTTTAGGTTTATCGTTAGACAACAGAATATGAGAGACATGTTATATGATAAACAAAAAAAATAATGAGTCCAGATCACATATATTCACAAAAGATATATATATATATATATATATATATATATATATAGTTTTGGAAGTTTTGTTTAAACCTTTAAATTTATATTTTAAAAAATTCTACATTGGAAAATTATCTTGTCAGTGAATCAATCAATTTCCTGCATCACTGAATAGTTTTAATTGCATGAACAAATAATAGTACCAATGTTCTTTCATCAGTTGTTTACCATAAAATACTGTTTTGGGGGATTAAAAGACAAAACAGTATATATATATATATATATATATATATATATATATATATATATATATATATAAAATATTAAATGAAAGTTGAGGAATAAAAGTTATATATAACTTTATTATACAATTAGAACAAGAAGGAATAGTTAAGGGGAAATTTAAGAAAAAAATCTCCTTTAGGCCATAGCATTTCGAAGCTAAATGCTTCTCATCAAAAGAGGAAAGGGGCTAGATTTATACACAATGCAAATATAGAAAAAAAATTAGCTTAATGACATTTAGAAATGAAATGAGAATGAAGGAATAGGATAATATGGTAAAAAATAATTAAAAGTAGGTACAACATCTAAGGGTAAATCGGAAGAGTAGTATATATGTAGGTAATATTTTAAAAAATATAGGCAACTATAAAATATACATAGAAACAAAATACTTTGATGGATGGAGTTTGACTGTGAAATATATTTTGTTGCAATATTTTTGACTACTAATGGGGGTATGGTCCCTCACAGTTGGGAGATTCTATTTATAAATGCTGCTGCTAGAAATTGATGAATCAATTAAATTCACGTTCTGTTATAAATCAATCAGAAACCAGAATTGCTCCATAAATATTAAACCTTTCTGTAGCATTTTCGCATACTTTTTCTTCGTGTCAACACAGGGAGAATCCTTTGCTCTATAGATTCCAACTCGAGAACTGTCTACTGAGAACCAGTCACCTCCAGGACTTGTGTAGAACAACGAACCATCTGAAACTGTTCTGAAACTAAACATGGCTTACACTTCTAGGTACAGGGTGACCTACTTAAAAGTAACCAATAAAATGTAGTAGAAAGGAGGAACATTCTTTGACTGTTAAAATTACCTGTAATATTGTTTAAATTACCTGTAACATTGTTAAAATTACCTGTAATATTGTTTAAATTACCTGTAATATTGTTTAAATTACCTGTAACATTGTTTAAATTAACTGTAACATTGTTAAAATTAACTGTAACATTGTTAAAATTACCTGTAATATTGTTTAAATTACCTGTAATATTGTTTAAATTACATGTAACATTGTTTAAATTACATGTAACATTGTTTAAATTACCTGTAATATTGTTTAAATTACCTGTAATATTGTTTACATTACCTGTAACATTGTTTAAATTACCTGTAATATTGTTTAAATTACCTGTAACATTGTTTAAATTACCTGTGATATTGTTTAAATTACCTGTAACATTGTTTAAATTACATGTAACATTGTTTAAATTACCTGCAACATTAATTAAATTACATGCAACATTAATTAAATTACATGTAACATTGTTTAAATTACATGTAACATTGTTTAAATTACCTGTAATATTGTTTAAATTACCTGTAATATTGTTTAAATTACATGTAACATTGTTAAAATTACCTGTAATATTGTTTAAATTACCTGTAACATTGTTTAAATTACCTGTAACATTGTTTAAATTACCTGTGATATTGTTTAAATTACATGTAACATTGTTTAAATTACCTGTAACATTGTTTAAATTACCTATAACATTGTTAAAATTACCTGTAATATTGTTTAAATTACCTGTAACATATTTTAAATTACCTGTAATATTGTTTAAATTACCTGTAACATTGTTTAAATTACCTGTAACATTGTTTAAATTACCTGTAACATTGTTTAAATTACCTGTAACATTGTTTAAATTACCTGTAATATTGTTTAAATTACCTGTAACATTGTTTAAATTACCTGTAACAATGTTTAAATTACATGTAACAATGTTTAAATTACCTGTAATATTGTTTAAATTACCTGTAACATTGTTAAATATACCTGTAACATTGTTAGAATTACCTGTAACATTGTTAAAATTACCTGTAACATTGTTTAAATTACCTGTAACATTGTTTAAATTACATGTAACATTGTTTAAATTACCTGTAACATTGTTTAAATTACCTGTAACATTGTTTAAATTACCTGTAATATTGTTTAAATTACCTGTAACATTGTTTAAATTACCTGTAACAATGTTTAAATTACATGTAACATTGTTAAATATACCTGTAACATTGTTAGAATTACCTGTAACATTGTTAAAATTACCTGTAACATTGTTTAAATTACCTGTAACATTGTTTAAATTACATGTAACATTGTTTAAATTACCTGTAATATTGTTTAAATTACCTGTAACATTGTTTAAATTACCTGTAACATTGTTAGAATTGCATGTAACATTGTTTAAATTACCTGTAACATTGTTTAAATTACCTGTAACATTGTTAAAATTACCTGTAACATATTTTAAATTACATGTAACATTGTTTAAATTACATGTAACATTGTTTAAATTACTTGTAATATTGTTTAAATTGCCTGTAACATTGTTTAAATTACCTGTAACATTGTTAGAATTGAATGTAACATTGTTTAAATTACATGTAACATTGTTTAAATTACCTGTAATATTGTTTAAATTACCTTTAACATTGTTAGAATTACCTGTAACATTGTTTAAATTACCTGTAACATTGTTTAAATTACCTGTAATATTGTTTAAATTACCTGTAACATTGTTAGAATTACCTGTAACATTGTTTAAATTACCTGTAACATTGTTTAAATTACCTGTAATATTGTTTAAATTACCTGTAACATTGTTTAAATTACCTGTAACATTGTTTAAATTACCTATAGTGTAATAAAAGATGCTGGAAGTGCTCCGCGTTGACATCCATGCATTTCTGGGTACACTTTACGTTTGCAGACACTGCCTGTAAATCTTCTCTGATGATTCTCCTGACAGGCAGTATCTGTAAACGTTTAACAACGTTTACAGATACTGCCTGTAGATCTTCTCTGGTTATTCTCCTGATAGCGTTGGTAATGTTCTCCTTTAGTTGATCTAGATTGGAGGATTATTTGCATAAACTTCACATGATGACAAGTCCGGGGAACGTGGTGGCCATAAGCCTTTGCTTATTGTTCTCTCTTCCGTAAACATTCTTTGACTGTTAAATTTACCTGTAACATTGTTAAATTTACCTGTAACATTGTTAGAATTACCTGTAGTGTAATAAAAGATGCTGGAAGTGCTCCCCGTTGGCATCGCTTCATAAAAATTAAACCTTTTTTTTAGCAACGTTGCATATGTTTTCTTTGTGTCAACACAGGAATAATCTTTTGCTCTTTGGCTACAAAATTATAAAGTCCGAAACCTGTACAGAACAGCTGTCTACTGAGAACTTGTCATCTCCAGGACTTGTGTAGAATAACTACCCATCGGAAACTGTTCTGAAACTTCCAACTGAAGATATTTAAATTATAAATTTCAAAGAAGTAAAATATTTGTTTATTTCCGGAATATTGCATTGTAATTTGGCTTTCAAGCACACCTGATGTGTATTTTATTTTATTCAAATTTAATCAACATTTTTATAACGGAACTCATACCCATAATCTCGCATAGCCAACGCATCGTTTCCGGCATTTCAAAATACAACTGCTGAGAGACTCAACGCGCGGATCTTAACTACTGACTTTCTTTCGCCAACTTTATAACATGGAAAGAAAGAAGAAGAAGAAAAAAAGAAACAAACAAAATACTGAGTATGGAGTTTGTCTCCGAAATATATTTAAATTATAAATTTCAAAGAAGTAAAATATTTGTCTATTTTCGTAATATTGCATAAGTTGGCTTTCAAACACACCTGATGTGTATTATATATATATATATATATATATATATATATATATATATATATATATATATATATATATATATATATAAATATATAAATGAAACGATAAACCTAAAATAAATAAATGATAATCAACTTTCGTCCTTATTTCAGGGGACATTATCAGGATTGAGTTAAAAAATAGGGATAAAAAGTTGATTACCATTTATCTATTTTATGTTTTTTTTTGTACACAGGAATCGCCACTTATCAAGGCCCGGAGGCCACTTGAGGATAAAGGTTAATGTCAATGTGATTATAGCGTAGTAAACATAAGTAGTGGAAATTTTGTAAATTGGATTACTTAGGGGGGGGGCGGTTCATCCAGAATTTGTTTACATTGGACTTGAAGACAATCAGATTGTAGTCAGCTGGAAAGCAGGCAAACAGAAGAGTGTTCCACAGGCATGCAGTTCTAAGAAAGAAACTTTGTTCGTGTAATTTATATTTTGTTTTTTTTCCTTTTCCATTGGTATAACATCAATCATCGTTTGTATTTTATTTTTATTCATCTAATATATATATATATATATATATATATATATATATATATATATATATATATATATATATATGTATATATATATATATATATATATATATATATGTATATATATATATATATATATATATATATATATATATATATATATATATGTATGTATATATATATATATATATATTGATAGATAGATAGATAGAGAGAGAGAGGGGGTGAGAGAGAAATAATAGTAAGAACAAAGCTGTAAAATAGAAGTTTACAATAAGTTTTTATTATTCGGCAGCATACTCCAAAACTGTTGTGCTAGGTAATCTTTAATCGTGCCGAATAATAAAAATTAATTGTAAACTTCTATTTTACTGCTTTGTTCTTCCTATTATTGTTCTTACATAAGCTCTACTATCATTAGTGAATGTATTGAGCTTTTTCATTTGGTTGGGATTACTATTTAAATAGCAATATTTATATTTGTTTTTGGAGTTTGCTTTTGCCTTGATTAGTAAACTCCTTCTCAAAGCTTTTTGTGTGTCTATATATATATATATATATATATATATATATATATATATATATATATATATATATATATATATATATATAGAGAGAGAGAGAGAGAGAGAGAGAGAGAGAGAGAGAGAGAGAGAGAGAGAGAAAGAGAGAGAGATGTAGTTTATTTGTTTTTGTTTGCAATACTTTTTGAATGAATTCAATTATTTATATGAAAATGCATTTTTACCTTAATGCAAGTTGATATTCATATAAATAATTGAATTCATTCAAAAAGTGTAGCTAACAAAAACAAATAAACTACATCTGCGTAAAAACGCAATACATTAGTTGTCGTGCGAGATAGCTCGGTGGAAAAGGTTTCGGCTTCTTATCACGGGGTCCTGATTGCGAATCTTGCTAGATTTAGCCACTCTGATAAGTCATAGACGACAAAACATCAGTGAACATTATATTTAAAAATAAAAATACATATGCCGCTCTCCATTTAGGGATACCAAATTGGTCAAAGGGAAAATTATTCCCAACTTGCATTTAGGTAAAAATGCACTTTCGTATAAATAATTGAAGTCATTCAAAAAGTATCGCTAACAAAAACAAATAAACAACATTTACGTAAAAACGCGATACATTAGTACCCATGCGAGATAGCTTGGTGGAAGAGGTTTAGGCTTCTTATCGTGAGGTCCTGATTTCGAATTTTGCTAAATTCAGTCACTCTGATGAGTCATATACGACGCAACACATGTCAGTGAATAATTATATTTTAAAAAGAATATATATAAAACAATCATTGAACAAATAGAATTTTAGCAAACTTCACAAGAATTTTTAAGAAGGTTCCGATAACGCTTGGAGAGAAGTTGATGAATATAGATAAATTTTACTTTTTCTCCAGCGTAATTATGCAATAACATATTATCTTATAGATTTTAAAAATAACATTTTGGTGTCCTATTTATAGGACAATGGAGCTTAGTGAGGTAATGTATACAATTATAGGAAAAAAAAAAAGAAAAAAAAAGCAACTCCATATCAGCAGTGAACGGTGTTCTATCAGATTCAGTTCCTGATATTAAACTTCATATCATTTAAATATCATTTCCGGTAGTGTTTCAGTTTCCCAATTTTATTAATTTAAAAATGGATATCTAATTAATTTTTTAAAAGAAATTATTCAAAATAAAAATAAAGAAATTTTATTATTTTCCATTGGAATGGGGGAGAGCTTTGTTAACTATTCTGTAATTTCATCCAGTAATTTATTAAATTAACAAATAAAAATTAGTACAAAATTTAGCAAACCAGGGGAATAAGCTACCTCAAACAGGAATTCTATTATATCAACTGAATCTAACAGAACATCGTTTCCTGCTGATTTTGAGTTGGTTATTTTTCTGGTTTGTCCAATTATAACACTTTTATATAAAAAAATGTTTTTATTTTATTTTATTTTTATTTTATTATTTAATTTAGTAATTTTTATTTATTTATTTTACTATAGAACAGTGGTGGAAGTATGCACTCTTTTTTTTTTTGCAAACTGTGATTTATTCCGTAGTAAAAAAAAAAAATGTCCAAATAAATTAATCCAACATCTCACTCTCACATGACTTTTTTGTTTTCTGATAAATCATTGGACGTTTGACTCTTGGAATATTTTGCAATATTTGATTTTGCTGCGGACCGACTTTTCGCAATTTTTCCGTTTCCGTCTTTGTCGCTTTCTTCTTTTGTTTTATTCTGTTTTTGTGTCACACAAAATTCTTTCAAGAACTGGAAAAAAAAAAAAAAAAAAAAATTGGCATTGACTTTTATTTTAATATATTTCAATAACAATTAGTGTTGGGACGATTAAGCAGAATCGGTATTGGAAATCGAAAAAAAATGTGTGTCTATTTTCTGATACCAAAAATGATTCTTTTTATTGTTATTTTTTTGTTTGTTTTATTTAAAACTTAATTTTTTCGGCTCGTATTTATGATTGAATGATAAATATTTATTGATGATAAACTACCAGTAAAACTAAATTCTATTAATTACCCGTAACAAGTGTATTTTTTACATTTGTGAAAATATATGCACATATTTTATAGGTTTTCCAGTAATCTGCCTCCTCCCACCATCAAGTGAAAAAACAACTACTATTTAAAAATTTTAAAGAATCGGAATTGGGGAAAAATATTGGAATCATCCCAACATAAATAATAATTAAAACCAAATATATACTATTACATCCTTGGTCCGGGTTTAAATGTACAGAAGTAATTTTGAATCCAGCACATGGACTTGGGGTCATATGTGCACCCGGCTTAGAGAAGGGTAAGGGACTTTACCTCCAAGGGTGGCTACTCAGCTGGTTCCCGTCAAGCTATCACCCGAATCCAACCAAATGTAAGCAAATTTAATTGTCTATCAAAGTTTCCCGAATCTCCAATTAAAACAGTTAGAAGCGAAGCATGCAAAGAAAAAAAACAAGGCAAAAATTCGACATGTAAAAATGAGGAGGTCGGAGACAGAAATATAGTTTATATATATTTTTTGTGGGTTTTATTTTTATTGTTTTCTTTATATATGAACAAAGAAACAAACAAACAAAAATAATCCAGAATTGAAAGCAGCATAAGAGTTCATCGATGATGGAGAAAAAAGGCAGTCGCCATTAGCCCCAAAGGAGGAGGGGGGGGGGAGGATTAGTTCTGAGATGGGATCAACAGTTCGTTTAATGATACATTCGCGCTGATAAAATCCGGATTGCAAACAACATAAAAGTCCTTTTGGTAGGGGATAAATGAAGAGAAATTCACAAACCTTTTTTTAACATTAAAATCCAACTTGATTAATCACTCGACAAGACGCGCAAGCAAATATTACCTTATGCTACAACAAAACACTGACCACTCTAATTTGGTTTTTAGGGGTATTCAAGGTCGCTAACAATGAATCTGATAATATATCCGTTGCAAATTTATCATTTGCCTGGTATGAACTCCTGGACCTTGGATTATTTCCAAACTAAATATTTTTGCAAAATAACATCTGAAGAAAGACAAACATGCTCGAAACACGTGTTATAAACATTTAAACACCAAACTTTAAAATTTAAGAAATACTAAATATAAAGCGATAAAACATTTTTTTTTAAATTAATAAATGATACTTGTTCCACTTAATTAAATGTACACTTTTTTTTTCGTTTGGAACCACACTACCCTCTACTAATATACCATATTTATCATTTGCCTGGTATGAACTTGGATTATTTGGCACCATTCACCACCTTCAGTAGTGTTTTTCTTACATGATGCGTTTGCGTGCGACCGGGCATAGTGAAGTGACTTATTACATCGCGCAAGAATCTTTAAGCAGCCATTTTGAAATAAGAAAGTTTTCAAAAAAAATATTTTTTTTTTTTTACATAGTTTTTAATGCATTTTAATTGATCTAAAAAATAAAGTGTTCACGAGCGATTTACAAAAACATAAGCACCGAACATTTTTATGTTTTTCGGTCTTTTGGTGGTGGTGGGGGGGGTGATTCAATTACAGAATTTGTGTAGTTTAACAGGTGATCTTTTTCGTTCTTTTTTATGAGGGGGATTCAATTATAAAACTTGTGTAGCTTAACAGGTGCTTCTGTAGTTTAAGTGATCGTTTTTCCGTAAGTAATACACCAACATTTACCGATTAAACATTTTTAGGAGATTTTACTGTTTTCTGTTTACATTGAGGAGGAGGCGGGGGGGAGCCGTCCCAACACCACCACCGCCCCTGCCTCTTCCTCAATGTAAGCAGAAAACAGTAAAATCTCCTAAAAATGTTTAATGGTATTCTAATTGGTAAATGTCGGTGCGTTACTTATGGAAAAACAGTTAGTTAAATTGCAGAAGCACCTGTTAAGCCCAAAAAAAAGAACGAAAAACAAAAATATTTGGTGCTTATGTTTTTGTAAACCGTTTGTGAAAACATACTCTCGAACCTCATCCATGTCTCTAATGTGATCGTCTTCTCTAACATCTCTCTTCTTTTATAGTCTTTTTCCTTACAGTGAGGTCATTTTTGCACTTCGTATGCATTTGTATATGTATGTCTGTGTTCTGTTACAAATTGCCATGGTTGAAAGCACTCTTTGCCGAGAGTCCAATATTAAAACTCCTTGGCCTAGATACTCCTTAGAATAAATATATTAAAAATACTGCCAAGTCTGCAGCAAAGAATGGGCCCAAAACTTTTTATACCTGCCAATATCCTATACCTCTATAATACCAGCATTTGTGCATGTATGGAGTATTGTTGCCACATTTGAGCTGATGTACCAACTATTTAGACAGGGTGTAAAAAAAGTCTTTAACCTAATAGGTCCCGCATTGTTTGCCAAGCTCTAACCCATGCCCCATTGCCGCAATGTTGCAAGTACTTTAATGGAATGTGCTCCAATGAACTTAATGTGTTACAATATTTTTGAATTATAATGAAGGTATTATCCCTGCACTGTCTGGAGATTCTATTTATAAACGATGCTGCTAGAAACTGACAAATCAAATTAATTCACGTTCTGCTACCAACCAATCAGAAATCAGAATTGCTCCATATAAATTAAACCTTTTCTGTAGCAACTTCACATATGTCTTCTTCGTGTCAACACGGAAGGAATTTTTTGCTCTGTGGCTTCCAACTCAAGAACTGTCGCTAATAACTTCACCAGACATTTAGAAAGAATTTGCCGTGGTTTCGGCTCTTATAATATAATCTGTAATTGTTTCCGCTTCCATTCGTTTTAGAGAGGTCAGTTCAGTATATAAAGAAATAATTTTGGGTTTTCCTTTCGATAAATAATGCTCTCTTAATATGTTCAATGCTTTGCAGCCATCGTCCAGGGCTTTTCTCATTACCAGTGATAGACTTCGGTCATCTAAGCACTGTATTAATTCCACAAAGACAGTTGCATTCTTTTCAGTGAAGTTGTGGTCGTTTCTGCTTTCAGATTGTGCCTGAAATACTTTTTGTAGCTTTTGAATTCGTAGATATCCTAAAAATTTCATTTGCCACAATTCGAATTTTGATTCGGATCCATCGAAATGCTAGGCCCATAACCTCTTGAGTTGAAAACTATGTTTAGTTTCAGAACAGTTTCCGATGGTTAGATTTTCTATACAAGTCCTGGAGATGACTGGTGTTCAGTTGACAAAACAAAACAGTCACCCCCAGGACTTGTATAGAACAACTAACCATCAGAAACTGTTCTGTCTACTGAACACCAGTCACCTCCAGGACTTGTTTAGAACAACAAACCATCGGAAACTGTTCTGAAACTAAACATGGCTTTCATCTTACCACCTCAATGTAAATATGGCCAACATGATTAGCAGCAAAATCTCACACCTTCACTGTAAAGGTCCTCAAATGCCTGAAAACACTTATTTCCTCTATTTGCTCACTGTTTTCCTGACTGTATCAATATGTAACAATTTAAAAGTAATGTAAACAAACATCTTGCTGCACAACTCCCCATTAAGATGTCTAACTGTAAATCTAGCCTATAACCGCCCTTCATATTAAGGAATCTAGCACATGTATTACAAAGAAAATGTTTAAGTTTTAGAATTGCAACTATTTCTAATTTTGTGTTAGTAGAATTCAGGGTGCTTTAAGCAAATTTGGTCCATATTTTAAAAGTAAAAACAAGATGGCTTCACCTCTGGTTTTCTGTATCCTTTTTTTTCCACCCAAGCCACAAACGCTCTTGAACAGAAAGAAAGTTTGGAGTTCTGAAATATTAAAAAAAAAAAAAATAAAATAAAATAATTGAACATTAAGAAACTGATGATCGTTTTTTTTGTTTTTTTTAAAGAATTGTTGAAATTTAAAAATCAATGAGAAACGAATTACCTCTCCTTATAATCACTCTTTATCAGTTAAAAATCATTAAAATCATTTTTTTTTTTGTCAAAAAATTTTCAAAATTAAAAAATCATGATTTCAAATTGGTTATTTAAAAAAAGAAATCCTGTTGAGAAAAGTCTGTAAGCTTTTTTTTTTATTATAGATTCTCAATGCGAGTGATACTGACAGCAGGGTAGCATGCTACTCTCATGGATTAAATAAAAGGTTCTGTTCGAAATTCTATAGGGATTGCCGAGTTTTACATAAAGATTCCCAAATTCAATGGAAAGATTCACAAGTTTGACAAGATAGACTTGAAGAATGTTGGAAATTACATTGGTTGAAATGTGAAAACACCACTCAAAGATGAGAACAGTAGTTTGAAGAATCCAAATAAAAAGAGAGTCGCAAATCTGATAGGCCCTAAACTGGCATCTAAGCTTCAGCCTCTGTCCCATCGTTGAAACGTTGCATCCCTCTGCCTGTTCTACAAGTATTATAATGGTGAATGCTCTGATGAACTGCAAGCACTTGTGCCCCCACGACGTAAACACCCTCGACAGACCCGACAAGCTGCAAAATCCCACCCCCACACTGTAGAGATCCCTAGATGTAAAAGATCTTTCTACTCCAGTAGTTTCTTCCCCAGAACTGCTAGACTTTGGAATTCCATTCCAGGTCACTGCTTCCCCAACTGTACTGACATGCATAAGTTCAAGTGCAACGTGAACCAACATCTCGCTGCCCAAATCCCTACATAGTACCCCAGTAGACGCTTCCCCTGATAGTAGCCCCCTACACCAAAGTGGCAATGTGCCTTGTTTGGGGTGAAAATGTAATTTAAAAAAAACAAAAAAACAAAAAAAAAAACACAAAATTGTTTTGGACTTAAAATAATTTACAACACTATTGATAATGTTTACTTATTCACATTTATTTTTATATTATCGTTTATGTTTGAATTAATGTTTTGAAACATGGCATAAAACATAGACCTATGACGTCATGCAAATGCTTAAAATTATTTTGTTAACACAATCTTTAGAACTCTACTCATAAGAAAATCCAAATAGCACAGGTTGTAAAACCTCAAACTGAAAATCTAAAGGTTTCAATTTCGGTTTCGATATCTAGTCAGAGCATCTGCTTTATTTATTATTTACAATATTTCCCATTTCTAAAAGTCGTTAAGATCTTGGATATTTTGAAATGAGATTTTTTTTTTACAAAGAAATCACCACTTATCAAGGCCTGAAGGCCACTCGATGATAAAGGTTAATGAATGCAAGGTGGTAGTGTCGTAATTGTTAATGATGTGGATTGGATAGAATTTGGATTATTTAAGGGGACGGTTCAACAAGAACTTGTTTACATTGGACTTGAAGGCTACCAGATTGTAGTCAGTCGAGAAGCAGGTCAGTCGAACAGTCTCTCACAGGCAGGCAGTTCTAGGAAACAAGCTTTGTTTATGCATTTAGATTTAGGCACAGATAGAGAGTGGGGGAAATTGTTGACAGTGGGTGTAGCTAGTCGAGTGTTTTTTTGTGAAAGTTTGGCAAGAAGGGACTATAGATTGGATAAATTCCATAATGCATTTATTACTTTAAAAAAATTGTGATGAACAGATAGACAATTCTATCTCTATTCTTATATAAAAAAAAAGCACT
>NC_136515.1:19883559-19986059 GCF_053919585.1 Euprymna scolopes
GGAACATACTTATCTAACTACTCTGGTTAATGTAGTTTCAGAGCATATCTAGCAGCATTTATCGGCAAAACGCTTGTAGCAGTTTGTAACATATTTCCATTCTTTGGATGATGCTGACCATCTCTTGTGATCTTGCTCAGGGCCGTCATGTGTGGAAAATGAAGCTGTCTCAACCCGACCAAAGTGAATGCTGTTGGAATGAATTTCATTTACAAAACTATACGATTTATTAAAGGACTATTGGGACCCGTGGAAATTCCACAGTTGGATCCTTCATCTTTTGTATATTGCTGTCGTTCTTAATATTTCCATATGGACGCCTGGTGCAAACATATACCCCACGATATTATCGTACCACCTTTTTTCAAACTGAAATATACTTATTTAAATAATGCAATTTTGGATTATATTTGGTTATGAAGGTTTCTATCTTCAAAACCCTTGTAGAAGTTTGGGACATATTTCCATTCTATGGATATTCAGCTCATGAATGTTGGCAACCTTCACATGGTCCCTTTTATAAATACGCAATTCCACAAAGAAATAAAAAAAACAAACAGCACAAAACTGATGAAAAATCACTCCGTGCTGATTCATATGAGTTTGCTTTTAGGAGATTGCAGTAGGTAACGATGTTGACTGACTACTTGGAGGTTTTACATTTTTACTTATAGATGTTGGCAACCTTCCCTTCTGTAAGTAACTGATTCTTGATAGATATCAGGGAAACCAATGATAACAAAAGTAGCAGTGAGGTAAAGGTGGCTAAGTGATTAACGACATGGACTGGCAACTTAGGTGTATCAAGTTTGTTCCACAGAAACACTTTCACTTATGGATGTTGGCAACCTTCATGTGGTCCCTTCTGTAAGTACTGAATTTCTGAACTGAAACTTGTTTGGTCAAAATCGCCTGTTCCTTCTTTCATCGGATTTTTTCAATTATCTATACTTATCAAAGACATTCCGATACAAAATCTATCTAAGAACACTATCAGATACATGAAATACATTTGTGTGAAATTTCATAAAAAGCGGCTCAGCTGTTTTGGAGTCCTTAGGGAATAAACTCACTCACACAAAGTTCCTTTTATATAATAGTAGAGATTTGTTCCAATAAGCCATTTTGAAAATATTTCCGATCCAGACAAATTAATTTTCTGGAAGAAATTAAATTTAAGCATATTTTTTATTCTTTACAACATGCTGTAACGATTCACAAGAATAGCTGGCTAGTCAGAATCAAATATTAATTTTGTAGGAAGAAAGACGACAAGGAAACATATTGACTTTATATTATTAAAAGAAAGAAGAAACGATGTAATGAGCACTTGAGTGAATTACCTAGGACTTCTACCTGGTCATGGCTGACAGAATGAGAGCGTTTACTTCCGATTAAATAAGAAGTTTTGTTCAAAATTCCGTGCAGATTTCTGAGTTTGAGAGAAAAATGTTAACATTTGACAAAATACACCGGAAAAAGGTTAGAGGTTACATCGATTAAAAGATTGTGAAAATAACACCCAAGATGAGAAGTTAAAGACTTGGAGGAATTCTATGGAAAATAAAAATCCGAGAGCGAAAGTGACAAAGACTGAAGTGATGATCAATGGTTTTAGTGTTGGAAAGCTTTCAGAAAGTGGAAAGCACTCCTGCTCTTTTTTGTGGAAAGGGAGTGCAATTCAGTCTTTTATGGTACTAGTAAATATTAGATCCATGAGAAGGGCGGTGGAATTACATGCAGTTTAAGAAGTACAAGAAGAATAAGAAGTGTAAGAAAAGCAAGAAGTGTAAGAAGTGTAAGAAGTTTAACAAGTGCAAGAAGTTTAAGAAGTTTAAGGAGTTTAAGAATTGTAAGAAGTTTAAGAAGTGTAAGAAGTTTAAGAAGTGTTAGAAGTTTAAGAAGTGTTAGAAGTTTAAGAAGGGTAAGAAGTTTAAGGAGTTTAAGAAGTGTAAGAAGTTTAAGAAGAGAAAGAAGTTTAAGAAGTGTAAGAAGTTTAAGAATTGTAAGAAGTGTAAGAAGTTTAAAAAGTGTAAGAACTTTAAGAAGTTTAAGGAGTTTAAGAATTGTAAGAAGTTTAAGAAGTGTAAGAAGTTTAAGGAGTTTAAGAAGTTTAAGAAGTATAAGTTTAAGAAGTGTTAGAAGTTTAAGAAATGTAAGAAGTTTAAGAAGTGTAAGAAGTTTAAGAAGTGTAAGAACTTTAAGAAGTTTAAGGAGTTTAAGAATTGTAACAAGTTTAAGAAGTGTTAGAAGTTTAAGAAGTGTAAGAAGTTTAAGAAGTGTAAGGAGTTTAAGAAGTGTAAGAAGTTTAAGAAGTGTTAGAAGTTTAAGAAATGTAAGAAGTTTAAGGAGTTTAAGAAGTGTAAGAAGTTTAAGAAGTGTAAGGAGTTTAACAAGTGTAAGAAGTTTAAGAAGAGAAAGAAGTTTAAGAAGAGAAAGAAGTTTAAGAAGAGAAAGAAGTTTAAGAAGAGAAAGAAGTTTAAAAAGTGTAAGAAGTTTAAGAAGTGTAAGAAGTTTAAGAAGTTTAAGGAGTTTAAGAATTGTAAGAAGTTTAAGAAGTGTTAGAAGTTTAAGAAGTGTAAGAAGTTTAAGAAGTGTAAGGAGTTTAAGAAGTGTAAGAAGTTTAAGAAGTGTTAGAAGTTTAAGAAGTGTAAGAAGTTTAAGAAGTTTAAGGAGTTTAAGAAGTGTAAGAAGTTTAAGAAGTGTAAGGAGTTTAACAAGTGTAAGAAGTTTAAGAAGAGAAAGAAGTTTAAGAAGAGAAAGAAGTTTAAGAAGAGAAAGAAGTTTAAGAAGAGAAAGAAGTTTAAGAAGAGAAAGAAGTTTAAAAAGTGTAAGAAGAGCAAGAATTGTAAGGCTGGTCCCCCCTTACTTAAGGTTCATGAGAAGAGCGGTGGAATAACATGAAGGTTGAGAGAGGATAACCCATTTGTGTGCAAGAAATTTAAAATAATGGAAGTTCAATCGACAATGATACTCAGAATACAATTATGAATTACTTAGGACTTACACCAGGTCATTGTTGAGAGAATGAGAACATGCTTTTTAAATAACGGATTCTGTTTGAAATTCCCTGTAGATTCTGAAGTTTAACAGAAAGATTCTTGAGTTTCGACAAACTACATTTGAAGGTTGGAGATTATATTGACTTAAACATTGTGAAAATTACACCCAAGATGAGAACAATAGTTCGAAGAATACAAACAATACGAATATCTAGTGGGGTCTATTGTTAAAACACTTGTAGCAGTTTGTGACATATTTTCATTTTATTAACATCCGGTGTAAACATAGACCTCACAATATGATTGTACCATCTATAGACAGAACAGGTTCTACACTTTGATCCTAGCTAGAAGGCCAAGAAAGTGCATTTGATAGAGTTTAAAATAGACTTTGTAGCTTGGTGGGGGATGCTCTTCCCTGCAACCTCTTTCTCACAGAAAAGATGTTGCAAGCCTGTCTTTATTTTAACGTTATTTCCATGGCAAGTGCTCGTCTGAGCTCCAATCTTTGGTCCCTCCCTCGCCAATCTTTCACGAAGAACACCTGTCTAGCTGAAACCACTGTCAATAATTTTCCCCACTATTTATCTGTACCTAAATCAAAACGTAGATTCGATGAACAAAGCTTCTTTCTAAGAACTGAACGCCTATGGAACTCTCTTCCATTTGCCTGCTTCCCAGCTGACTACAACTTGATTGTCTTCAAGTCCAACATAAACAAATTCTTGATAAACCGCCCCCTTACATAATCCAATTTACCAAGTGTCCATTTGCTAACGATTGGCCTTTTGGTCAAGATCAAAGTGTATTATCTGTTCTTCAAATGCTGCACTTCCATTTCTTGTTCTCTTTCGGTGGAGGATCAGTCCTTCACGACTGAGACAATTTTTTATTTTTGTACCTTTTCTCCACGTTAAAAAACGACCCTGGTGTCTAACTCTGTCCTGTGGGGAGGCATAGTAAATAGGTACAATATTATCCCATTGACTACTGTACACTCTTTAACACTTATCCTCCAGTGGCCTCCAAATGCAACTGGTAAGTGGCTTAAGTGGTGACTCCTATGTAAAAAAAAAAAAAAAGAAGTTTCTACTTGTTAAGTTAAATGCTATGGAAAGTAAAAAGACAAAAATGATGACCAGTGAGTCATGACTTATCGAGACCAAAAGCCATTCAAATATGAGGGTTAGACAGAACAGATTCTACACTTTTATACTAGCTAGAAGGTTAAGAAAGTGTATTTCAGTTATAGTTTTATGCTCAACACAACAGATATAATATTAAAAAAATTTTTTTTTTGCATTGCGCTAACATATTTTAAAATAAAGTGTAAAAGGTGATAACGTATGCACAAACATAAAATTACCTTAAAATATTTGTCCTTATTAAACCTCAACACTAATCCAAAATTTGATGTGGTCTTGTAATAACTGATGTTTAAACATCGACGTACAAAATCGAAATGTATAAACGCATTTATGCATTTGTACGCATAAATTATCCTGAATAAAAACGAATAATTATATTTTGGACTAATCAGAAAACTTTCTGAATTTATTTGAAATGGTCTTTCTGGGAGGCATCTAAATCGTTTAAAAAGCCAAATTTTTCTCCAATAAATCAGTGAAACCCAATTGACTTGAGCCTATAGATCAGTGTTGCTGGGTGCCCCACTGTGGGTGCTTCCCTCTGTAGCATCTCTCCACTCACATACACACAAACATTAGCGAACACACAACTAATTGACTCATTATCATCTGGCAATCTGTATAAACTTTATTCATTGAAATACTTCCTATGTTTCTCACTAAATTATCTTACTAATAGGAAATCAAATGAACATTCCATCTTATAAACAACTTTCAATAAATTATAATTTGTTTAAATGAGCAGAGAAGTTTGGAATACGATTTTTTTTACCCTTGAAACTCACGGCTCTTAATTAATCAATTCAGACTTTTTCCTATTGCTGTATACTTTCCATCTATAATATAAATCTCACCTGTCTGTTTAAATGTATGTATGTATGTATGTATGTATGTATGTATGTTTGCCTAAAAGTTTTGTCACAGGCGACGGATTTTCACAAGATCAGTATCATTTTGAAGCTTGATGTCTCGTACGAAAAATATCGAAAGTTGGTCAAAAACATTAATTCCTTCACCCTCAACTGGACACTTTTCTACAAGGAGAGTTCGATTTTTTGCGAGCCATTTTTGCAAGTCATTTTATCGTTCCAAACTTCCAGTCGTGTCATGGAGTAGATGTAAGACGTCGGATTTTCTTCCACTTTCTTTTTCGCCTTTGCTACTGCCTACTACCACTTTCTTGGGTTTTTTTTTTTTTTTTTTTTTTTTTTGTTCAACACACACCTCCAAACACTCGGGCAATGTCAGGCACCCAGGCTAGTTTCAAATATATAAAAAATATCTCTTTTGTGGATATATGCTTTCTTAACCCCTTTTTTTGTTTTCTTTAACATATAACAGGTCTCTCGGTTTTTTTGTTTTTTTTACATTTGATTATAAAACCTGCAAACCTTTTTCACTAAAAATATTTCTCTGAATCAGGCCCATCCCAAAAATACTCCTCTCATTACAAAGCACCTTAAAGTCAAACCCCAAAACTGGTGTAGGACATATCCCTAGTCCAACATGGACATTTAGCTTATTTATGTAAAATCAAAGGCTTACCCATGGTGGCCGTGTATCTTTATTACAAGCAGTGTTTCCGATAAGCTCTTCCGGTTGCTGATAGATACCGCTAGTCAAGTGCAGGTCCTGCGGATCATTTGATGGGTCCACAATTTCAATCGGGACTGACAAAGGTGGCTTGTTTTCATAATTGTTCGTAAATAAATTTATAATTGTCGCTTCATCGATGTTGTTTTCCCCTCCAAGACTTGAAACCCATTCACTGAATTCTTTGGTCACTTTCCTCACGTGGTCATCCTGTCCAAAATAAAGAAAGATCCATTAAATTTTAGTTCACTCGTGATATATCCAAGAGTCTAATAAAAAGAAAAGTTAATTTCTATATTAATAAAAATAAAATTATGAAGCAGTTTTTCACTCTTCTTTTTTTTCATTTTCTTATTTTCTTCTAGTTGCGGATCGGGCATCCTATAAAATACATTCACTCACTATCTCATACATTCCAACCGAGAGATCTTTTTAAAGATTCTACCCATCCCTTTAAGTGTAATTGATTGTATTTCTCTTGCAATTGGTTCACTTGGTATATTTCCCAGTTAATTTTTAAAAATTCTTTTTTCATAAGTGCAATTGCTCCTATGATTACTGGAATGATGGAAATCTTCCTAAGATTCCAGTTTCTTTTCATGTCGTATATAAGACCTTAGTATTTTGTTATCTTTTCCTTATCAGCTTTGTTTAACTCAGTGTCATTAGGGACACTAACTTTTACTAAGATGTGTGTGTGTGTGTGTGTGTGTGTGTGTGTGTGTGTGTGTGTGTGTGTGTGTGTGGGTCTTTCTTGTGTCAATGCTTTATTTACAACCAGCCGGACCCATGTTCCGGCATTACTCGGGTGGAATATAAAATAATGATTTAACTAAAAAAAAAAAAAAGAAATTTCATTTCTTATTATAATAGTTAATGTTTTAGAATACATTTTTTTTGCCCCCCCCCTCTACAAACTAAAAATAAAACTTACTTTAGAGTAAAAAAACAGTTTAAGTCATATTGTATAAATTGTTTGGTCAAATTTGTTATCATCACTTGTACTTAGCCAAACACGGGTATTTTCGGTCATGCTCATTTTTTTTTTTGTGTGTGTGTGTGTGTGTGTGAAGTGGTTGTTATTTTCATAATTTATCTCCTCATCACCCATCTGTCAAAAAAAATAAAAAATTTAAAAAAAGTAAATCCCCTAATTTCTATTTAAAAAAAAAAAAAATAATAACTTGGATGAGTAAAAAAATTAAAGTTCCCCCACTCCAATTTTATCATCCCCAAATTGAGAAACCATTCCATTATATATGTCGACAGGAAGTGGGTGATCATTACTCGTTAAATTTGATTAAAACAAAAATGATACTACATGTGAGAATGAGAAATATTCCAATTTTTTTGTTTTTTTTTAAATACCTTTTTTCTGAGATTTGTCTCCAATATCATATTTGACAGTAATCCTTTCTCTTTGGACAAAGTATTAGATTGGTGCAAAAATAATGTCGTTTTTTGACTTGAACTTGGGCGTAAAAAAACGAGATTATTTTTGCACCAGCCTAATACCAAAGTAGAATGTTGCCAATCGATCACTGAAGACTTATACTAACAGCAAATAAAACGTGTGTGACAGAAGAAACTGGTAAATCACAAAGATGTGCTTTCCTTCCATGACAACACCAGGTTACATGTCTCACAAGCAGTTATTAGTACTGTACAGCAACTTGGGTCGGAGACTTTGTGCTATCCTCCTTATTCCGCTGACCTTACACCATCAGATTACCAAGTTTCCACTTCCTAGATAGTCATCTGTGTAGGAAATCCTTCGCCAAGGAAGCAGACTTGTGCGAACACTCGCAGACTTCTTTGCTTTCAGCCCCTTGAATTCTACCTTCTATGTTTGTGAAATTTAAATAATAAGTATTTTCTGACATTAAATGAAAATTTCAGTTTATTTGGAATTTGATACTTGCGATAAATAAATAAATAAATAAATAAATAGAACTCAGTTTCAGTAACAGACATCAAGTACAGACTCTCGATTAAAGCAAATTTCTATTTTGAAAAATATCTCTATCTGTGCCTCTGTTAGTATACAAAAGTCACTTTGTGTGTGTATATCTGTGTGCATATGTGTGTATGTGTGTATGTGTGTGTGTGTGTATGTGTGTGTGTGTGAGTTCCTTCCTCATAGGTTCCAAAACGGCTGAGTCTATCTTTTGCAAATTTCACACAAAGGTAATTTATATGTTTGGCAGTGTTCTTAGATATGTTTTGTACAGAATTTCTTCCGATAAGTATAGAAAATCGAAAAAAATCCGATCTTAAAAATAATCTTTCTCTTATAGATAAAATAGAAGAATTTTTACAGGGGAACCTGTCTGTCAGTGTAACGCAAAATATTCCCCTGTAAAAAAATTCTGCTTCTTTTTATCTATAAGAGAAGAAAAACTATGTTTAAGATCATCAGCTGACATGCTATTGTAAACAAACACAGACAGAATTTGATAAACGACATTACCATTATTATCATTTTTTAAATTTTTAGCCGAATTAGTTCACCGGGAAAATTATTTCTTGTAATATATAATAATCAATCAAGGATTGATTCTATAATAACACATACGCAATTTGCATAAATTAAAATATCATTTTAAGCGTATTGTACGACCAGGCAACGCTGGGTGGCCAGCTAGTAAATTTATATTTGGATGTTATGTAAAATCTATTTTTGGTACTTGTACAGTTTAATCAAGGCATTAAAAAGATGAAAATATCGAAAAAAAAGTTATATTGTACGTATCCGTTATGGAACGAAGCACTCCCCCAAAAAAATTTCACTTAATTTCATCAAGTAGTTTCTTTTTTACAGTGAAAAAAACAATTTGTTATAATACCAAGCAAAAGGTTCGATTTTTAGGAAGAAAAGCTAGTATCAAAGATGGGGAGGGAGTGTCGGCGCTTTAAGTTGAGTTATCTCCCCGTGGCGTGTTCAAAAAATTCCAAGATGGCTGACTTCAACGTGCTCTCATAAAAACGTGTTTCTCTGCTGTAAAAAAAAACAAAACTACTTGATCAAATTAAGTGAAATTTTTTTTCCAGGGATCTTCAGTCCAAAACGAATATGTACAATATAACCTTTTTTCGATATTTTCATTTTTTAATGTCTTGATTAAACTGTACAAGTAAACTATTTTTACCCAGGAAAATTCTACCTCTTCCAGAAATGTCTTTTATTGCATGGTCAAAAATGGTTGCATACCAGGGAATATATCCTGGCATCTAATAATTGGTTTACGGATGTGATTATAATAATAGCCGAGTTACTCTTATATTCTGCCAGAACCAAAAACATTTTATAAAAATTTTATAAAAATTTGTACCCAACAACCAGATGGCTGCATATTGTGAAAGAATGACCGGTGGTCTAAACTGACCACCCTGCTCAAATCAGAGAAAGTCTATTTTTTTTTTTCTAATCAGACAGAGAAAATGGAATTATTTTTTTTAAAAAAGTAAACAAACAAATCTTGTATTTTTCAACCAATATTAATCGAAACCTTTTTACTTACTTTCTTTTTTTTTTTTTGGTTTCAAATCAGAGAAAGTCCTTTTTTTTGTTTTGTTAATCAAACGGAGAAAATGGAAGTAATTTTTTTTTTAAATTAAAAAAAAATCTTGTATTTTTCAACCAATATTAATTGTTGACTGCTGCTGCTACTCCCACCGGTTTAATGCCTCTCACCACCACTTTGTCTAATGCTGCTAATGCTACTTCCACCAATTTAACTCCTATCGCCACTACTATTTTTGTCTCTGCTGCTACTCCCACCGATTTAACTATCACCACTACTACTTTGCATTTCTTTGCATTTATTTTGCATTTCCATACACCAAACATGGATATAAATATCACTAAAATATCTGCTGGGTCATAAGCTTCATTTTGGTACCTAAATTGCCTGGGTGGGTTGCCTGTAGGCTGACTTAAACCGCGTCACACACACACTCACAGACAGACAGTACAGAAATTTATAATAGGATATCACATTTAGCAGTGATCCTTTCTCTTTGAACAAAATACCAAAGTGGAATGTTGCCCAACTGAAGTGAAAGGGATTTGTGCACTTTTGCTTAAGCTTTTGCACTAGGTGACGCTAACATGTTTTTTTTTTATTGTTAACTTTTTTTGGCTCTGTTTATTAACAATGACTTATGAAAAAAAGCCTTTGCCGGACATACACAAAAAATGCTCACAAACACACACAGTAACACACATTTTGCCTTGTATATATATAGATGTGGAGTCATTCTGATTAAAACATGATAAAAAATGGTTTTAATTTTACAATAGAAAAAGCAATTTATGTATGTTTATTTTTTGCTATTTATCTCCATTTCTATATTAATAGGTGTTAAAATGTTTTTGATGGATGTGGAGAGTATGACTCCCAGTATTTGGACAATCTTATTTATAAGTACGTGTTAGGACAATCAACCAATGAGAAGCTTCTGACCTCATTATAAAAATATCAAATTTTGAATTCCAGTCAGTTTGCTAGCAGTCTACGTCTTCATTGCAACCTCTTTCCCACAGAAGGGACGTCGCGGGCCTGTCTTTGTTCTATCGTTACTTCCACGGCAAGTGCTCGTCTCTGAGTTCTAGTCTCTGTCCCCCTCCTTACCAATCTTTCTCGAAAAAGACCCGTCTGGCTGAAACCACTGTCGATAGCTTTCCCTACTTTTTAACTGTGCCTAAATCAAAACGTAGATTCCATGAACAATGCTTCTTTCTTAGAACTGCACACTTATGGAACTCTCTTCCGTTTGCTTGCTTCCCAGCTGACTACATCTTGGTTGTCTTCAAGTCCAACACAAACAAATTCTTGATGAACTGCCCCCCCTTAAGTAATCCAATCTACCAAATTTCCATTAATAATGACTACTATGATATTGTACAATTGATTAGTGTACATTCAATAACCCTTATCCTCGAGTGGCCTCAGGGCCTTGATAAGTGATGACTTTTATGTAAAAAACACTGCTGATCGGGACTACTGCCGACTGGATTTACTGTAGCCATCTTTGTTCTACAGAATGGCTCAACACTCGAGATCGTAACTGCATTGATTCTTCGACAACTGGATGTACTACTGCTATCTTTGTTTTACAGAATGGCTCAACACTTAACAATAGGGAAATGATACTTCACTTTAAAATGAAAAATATTCCAATTTTTTTTTTTTTTTGTTAATACCTTTTTCTGATATTTTTTGAGCTGTTTTTGTAATCAAAAAAGAGTAGGATTTGAAGTTTTGGAGGGCTTAATCTATGTTGGGAAATAAGTAAATATAAGATTTTTATGTATTAATGTCATGAGTTTCTGTGTCTTTAAACGGTTGATTTGGTTAATTTTATTAATTGTGCTTTGGGAAGCAAAAAACACCAACGTTTATTTCTTTGTATTAATGAAATACTTAATTACTTTCAGCGCTTAGTTTATTATTTGCTCCTTTTTGTTGCTCCTTTGTTATTTCTGTCCTTTTTTTTTAACTATTTGTTGTTGCCTAAATTATTAATGTCAAATATTTGAAAAAAAGAAAAAGAAAAAAGGAACCCTCATACTACAATGGTTGTGACAGTACAATAATGTTTATAAACCTCATTTCACTATTTTCATTGGGGAATTGAAACAAAATACTGATTTGTCCAGCTTACAAAAAAAAAAAAAATCATATTTTGGCAACACCCAGTATACACAGAGATTATTCAGATTTTTTGTAAATTAAAAAAACAAAACAATATTAATAAAGTTTTATTTTTTTCCGTAACTGTATACTAAATTTTAGGTTTAGTTTGGTAAAAATAGGTTTAATTTTGGTTCAAATTATGTGGAAGCACAAACTGACATTTGAGTAAATATATAAAATATTTTTAAATTGTTCATTTTTGATATTTTATAATTGAATTAAGTTATATTTAATCAATCATTAATTGTTTGTAAAATTGTTGTTTGAAAAAAAAAGATGATTTTATTTGCTTTTTTTGTTTTTGTTTTTAATGTACAAAACAATATTAATAAAGTTGTCGATGCTTCTACACAATACGAACCAAACTGTTTTATTTTTTACCCTAACCATAAACTAAGTTTTAGCTTTAGTTTGGTAAACATGGGTTTAATTTGTGTTTGTATTGTGTAGAAGCACAAATTGATATTTATTTAAGTAAATATATAAAATATTTTGATATTTAAGTAACTATATAAAATATTTGTAAATTGTTCATCTATAATATGAAGGGCAAAAATCTGTTTACATGTATGTATGTATGTATGTATGTATGTATGCCTAAAACTTTCGATAGGGGCGATGGATTTTCACGAGATCGGTATCATTTTGAAGCTCGACCCTTCGGACGACAAATATCAAAAAATTGGCCAAAAACATAAGTTCCTTCACCCTCAACTGGGAGGGGTTGCTGTTTTCGCCGATATTTTCGAAATTCATTCCCTCTTTCGATCGTCTAGCCTTAATTTAAACCTACGTCACTTCCAGTTTGATGATGGGCGCGACAGCAAACACATCAGGCTTTATTTTTCACATTCTTTGCCTCCTTCGCAGTAGGGGTTGGAGCCTGCTGCCTACTACCACTTTTTTTTTTGGGGGGGGGGCGGAGGGCTCAATACACATCTCCAAACACCCGGGCAATGCCGGGCACCCAGGTTAGTTTTTGATATTTCTTAAATGATCATTACAAAATAAATTACGTAAAAGTTATATTTAATTAAGGATATTGTTTGTAAAATTGTTACTTGAAAAAAGATGATTTTTTTTTTGCTTTTGTTTGATTTTGATGTATGGCACTTTTTCGGATCTGTCTTTAATTTTGACAATGAGGCTAAAATTGGCACCAATTGTAGCAGACGTTAAAGGGACACTTAGAAGGGTCTGAAAAAAACCCACCAATTCCAGCTAAAAGAGATGGCAATGATAATGATGACTCATAAAGGAATGGACAGCCCCCGCAAGAAAGGTTGACTTCCCCACCTCACACTGCATAATGATCAAGAAAATAAAATTTCAAACTCTCCCAACAAGAAAAAAAAAAAACTTCTTTGGACAAAAATAAAAAAAATTAATAGGACTAAAATTCCAATAAGATTACTTGCAACAGAGAATGGAGGTTAAAAAAATATACTCATAATTTTAGAACTGCTAATTCCCATGTGGGTTTTAAAATACGAGACCAAACCAGAATATAAGAACCCTCTCTTGAATCCACAACAGTCTTGTAAGATCCACTCGAAAGATAAGAAAGGATGAACGTAACTATCTCTTTGCTTAAGGGAGCTGCTAAAGACTGCAAAACCATACAAAATTGTGAAACATTTCTTGAACAAACCATTGGCGAGTTAAGCTATAAATACCGACTGGTAGGGCCACCCAGGGACAGACGTCGAAAGGTATACCACAAGCCTCACATTAAGGAATACCAGCTTCGGCCACAAACATCCGTTCAGTGAGGCGACTTAGTAGTAGTAGTAGTAAAAAAAGTAGAAAAGACCACCCAGCTACTTCAAACGAATATTTCCCTTTAATGGGACATATCAGTTTTAATGGGACATATCAGTTTCTCATATCAATTATTGAACATGTCAATTTTTGTATAAAACATTGCAAAAGCTTAAATCAACTTTTTTGATCAAGTTGGAAAATCAGCCAATATTTTGTGAAGAACTTTATAGAAGACACAGAATGATTGAAGCAAACTACACAATTTCTTGATTCAAAAATATTTGTCTTCGTACTTGCAGGTCTGGTTTTCGATCTTTTCGCTTCTTGTCCTTTTTTTCCTGCGTCTTTGCCAACCAACGATAAGGATTTCGAATTACTGTTCCATCCCTTTTGAATATAAACAAGAAAATATATATATATATACACAAATTATTTATTTAAAAAATATATATTACATATTCTAGACAGTTACCATGGTTTCATTTACATGGATAGGCTGTTACTGTTTAGAAAAGGTTATGACAATCCATCTCAAATCCTCAACATGTCACAGAATGAAGATAGTTCAAAAATAGGAATTCATTGGTCACTGATTTTATCATTCAGGGCGTATAGGTGTGGTAGTTTTTTTTTTTTGTTTTTTTTTTTACACAGGCATCACCATATTATCAAGGCCAAGAGGCCACTCAAGGATAAGGGTTAAAGAGCGTACAGTAGAAATTGGACAATATAGTAATCATTAGTAATGAAAATTCGGTAAATTTGATAACTTATATGGAACGGCTCATCAAGAACTTATTTACGTTAGACTTGAACACAACCATATTGTAGTCAGCTGGAAAGCAGGAAAACGGAAGACAATTCCACAGGCGTGCAGTTCTAAGAAAGAAGCTTTGTTCATGGAATCTACGTTTAGGTTTAGGCACAGATAAAGAGTGGGGGGAATTATTGATAGTGTTTTCAGCTAGACGAGTGTTTCTTGTGAAAGTTAGGCGAGGGGGGACCATAGACTGAAGCTCAGTCGAACACTTTCCATGAAAATAACGATACATCAGAGATAAACTCGCAACATCTCTTTTGTGAGATAGAGGTTGCAGGGAAGAGAAAAAGACATCTCCTACGAGGCTACGAAGTCTATTTTGAACTCTATCAAGGCAGGACAAGTCCTTTCTAGCAGCTCCTGCCCAGATGTGGCAACAGTATTCCATCCTTGGACGTACCTGGCTCTTATATAGATAGAGAATTGCATCAGCAGTGAGATATCTACTGGATCGATAGAAAGATCCCACCATTTTTCCAGTGGCCTTGGCAACAGATTTGATGTACATGTTCCATTTAAGATCAGGAGTAATTGTCAAGCCCAGAAGCTTGTCAAAACTTGAGGCCTCCTGAAGACGAGAGCCATTCATTTCAATTGATGCCAGATGTGGATCAGAATGTTGATGTAAAGAGAGAAGCTTGGTTTTAGATGCATTAAAAGTAACCAGCCACTCCTTTCCCCATTGTACTACGTGCTCAAGATCAGAGGAGAGAGAATTGGAGAGAACTTGGTCGTTTACTGTCTTAGATGTGCTACCATAAATGGTAGTGTCGTCAGCATAAATGTCTACAAATGATGTAAGGATGTGATTTGGAAGATCATTAATGTAGATCAGGAAAAGAGTTGGGCCCAGGATGGACCCCTGAGGGATACCAGCATTAATACTGTGAGCTTCTGATTTTTGCCCCTCAACTACTACTCTTATGAACCTATCAGAAAGAAATGATTTAATAATTGAGAAGACATTTCCAGCTATACCATAGCTAGAGATCTTGTGAAATAAACCTTTATGCCATACCCTATCAAAGACCTTTGATATGTCAAGAGCAATTGCCCTAGAAAGGTTGCCTCCATCGAGAGATTTGCTAATCCTATGAGATATAACTGTAAGCACATCTGCTGTAGATCTAGCAGAATGGAAACCATATTGAGTGTCACTAAGAAGGTTATTTTTGTTGAGATGGTTGATTACTTCTGTATTTAACACAGATTCCAGCAACTTACTCATGACGCACAGGAGATTATTGGCCTGTACTGAGAGGGGGATGAGCAATCACCTGAATTCTTAAATACAGGGCATACTGATGAAATTTTCCAGGGAGATGGGAAACTATTCTCCTCAAGACAACGTTTAAACAGTTTTGTAAGTATGGGTGCTAGTTCAGGTTGAAGTTTTTTGAGTACTATAATTAGAATACCATCAGGGCAAGTTGCTTTACTGGAATCAAGGTTTTTGATTAGCTTGGCAACATCACGTACAGATATACGTATATCACATAGCGTGTTTTCTGATACAGGAGGAAATATTGGGGGTTGGCGGCCTTGGTCGCAAAGGGTAGAATTAGCTGCAAAGTTCTTGACAAAGAGTTTGGCTTTGTCTGATGCTGATGAGATTACCTTAGGTCCATTGATGATAGTTGGGATAGAGCACACGCTTCTGTTCAGGATCCTGTTTGCTATTTGCCAAAACTGGTGGGAACCAAGCTGCTGCTCAGCTACTTTGGACTTAACAGATTGAGCATACAACTCTCTTGCGTTCTTTATTACTTTCTTACAATGGCTGCTGGCAGTCCTGAAAGCGGCTTTAGTTTCCATACATCTATTACGTTGGAAACAGTGGAAAAAGTGATTTCTGTGTGCAATGGCAGCAGCACATTCTGGAGAGAACCATGGCTGGCTGTTAGGTTTTTGCTGGAACTTTTTCGAGGGTATGAAATGGTCTATACCTACAATTAACCATTCCGTCAGGTCTGATACTATAGAGGACACATCCTTTTTAAACATGGAACGCAGCGGTAGATCCGATATAAATGTACGGAAGCTATCCCAGTCAGCCTTAGTGTATCGATATACTGTACGATGGAGAGGTACGTCTGGGGACTTATTACATTTCACTTTTATCTTAATTGATACAACAGAGTGGTCGGAAGATCCAAGAGGAGACAGAACAGAAACTGAACATAGTTCAGGGCAAGTTGTGAGAAAAAGGTCTAGTAGGCTCGCATACTGGCCGTCATTGTCGGGCACACGGGTGGGTTCATGAACAATCTGAGTGAGGTCATAGGCAATGGAGAAATCATGACAGAACCTTCCCTCATCATCGGTCTTGTTTGAGTGGGTCAACCATTCAATGTTGTGAACATTGAAGTCTCCACATACGTGAATGTTAGCTGAAGGATAAGCAGATAGGACTTGGTCAATTTTCTCAGATATGCTTTGAAAGATAGTAACTCCGCTGTTGTGGGGGCGATAGAGAGTAAATATAAATGCAGTAGTGTGAGCTAATGCAACCCGGAAGCACATATAGGGTAAGTTAGGATCTTCCCTGGAGATGTCCCTACCACATGGAAAGCCATCTTTAATATAGGCAGATATTCCATGCCCATGGCGATCTTGGGGGTCAGATTTAGAAGTTAAGTTAGAGTATCCTTTAATTGCGAACTCTTCTAGGGAAATAGCCAGTCCAATGCCAGTTTCGCTGAAAAACAAAAGGTCTGGTTTAGTCTCCTGTAATTGGGTTTCAACCTCTGGAAGGTTAGAACGTAGACCACCTGATGTTGGAGAAGGAAACATGGTAGTAGGGGTTTACGTTGGAAGTTGGAGAACCGGGTTTAATCGTGTTTTTTTTCTTGAAACTTGTCATGATGAAATTTTGGAATTTGTGGACTAGGTCGTCAGATTTACTTAGAGCAGGACAGAGAAGAGAAACTAAGAAAGAAAAAGAAACGAAGAATTTTTTTTTTTTTTGTAGCTCATGATAAGGTAAAACCGTAACAATTACCCACTAATATGGCATCGAGAGGCCCCACTAGAAGCTACTGTCATGCTGTACTAGCTGTCTGTATTTTACAAAAAACGTATTAGGTCTTTATTCTTACTGAGGATCTGTGATAGCTTCCATTCCGTATTCAAGGTCGGATTCTTTTTAACTTTACCATAGCCATCAGATTCTATTAAATTATGGTTCAATATTCAGGTTCAATCCTCAGTGTGGGCAACCGAAAAATACAGTTGCGAGTTAATTAGGACCTTTATCCAGTCATGGCTGATGGAACAAGAGCATGCTACCCCCATGAAGTAAATAAAGGGTTCCGCTCGAAATTCTGTCTAAATTCCTGAGTTTCACAGGTACATTCCTGAGTTCAAAAAGATACACCTGAAGAAGGTCGGAGGTTACATCGACTGAAACGTGAAAATCACACTCAAGATGAGAGTAGTCCAATGAATAATATGAATAACCAATCCTCATTTCAAAAATTTAGAAATGTCATATCTTCCTTTTGTCAGGTGTGTGTTCGGCGGATTTTATTATAAACTAGCAAGGCTACTTGGCATTACCAATGGTCATATAATAAAATATATATCACATCCTATTCTTAGCATCGCTGAGTAGATTTTCTTGTGTAAAATAGCATAATTTTAGATATTCTACATCCAGAGACACACAAGTAAAGACAATACCAACTTGGTGGTTCATTTTGTATCTTTTGACTTTTAGCTGGATGTACAAACACACAGACAACTGCTCTTTATATAATAGACTAGCAGGGGTACCTGGCGTTGCTCGGGGTCATATAAATTTAAATAGAAGTGAAATTATGTGTTATATGTTTATATTAAAATTTCTCCCCCCCTCTCTCTCTCTCTAGCCGTTTCTTTATGTTTTTCTTTTTTCCACTCCTCCTTTATCCGTAAAGTTTTCTGTATATTTTACTTAACCCATTCCTCTCTCTTGTTTTACAGTGCTGATACAAAATGTCATTCAGATACTGGAGCCACCTTTTTTTTAAATGTAATACTGTATTCTCATATTTATTGCTTATCGGCAACACCAAATAGAACAAAACAATGACATTGAGTTTGAGTCTATCACATCTTTGCTTTGTTCTGCCTTCTAAAAAACTTAAATTTCTTCTTATATACACATTAAAAATACTTCAAGCAAACTACAGGTGGAACATTAAAGTTGCCGCCTTAAAGAAAACAACACTACAGCTTTATTTTAAAAATTTATTGCAAAAATCAATTCAGGTAACTTGATTATGTAGCAGAGCTGACACCTATTCAATGTAGCCGCCCTCAGCCTCTATCATCGCCTCAATACAGGTTCAGAACTGGGAGCATGTCTTTTCCACAAGTACAAGCGGGAGCTCGGTGAATACTCGGCGGATGGCGGCGACCAGGCTAGCTTTAATATTGTGGGAGGTCATGTTAGTGATGTTCTCAACATATGACCAAATGAAATAGTCCAAGGAGTTCAGGTCAGAGGAGGGTACAAAATCATAGCACTCCTTGTAAAGACAAGCCTGAGTCTCTTTGGATCTGTGGGCCAGTGCCAAGTCCTACTGCCACACCCAGGGTCTGCCAGCGGCCAACCCTGATTGCACCAAGAGATCACCACACTCTTCAGCACATCCAGATAAACTTTGGTGCTGACTTTCAAGCCGACTTAAAAGATGTGAGGGTGCTGGCAATGGTCCTGTTGCCATAACTTGGATTGATAGAGAGCATGAGTTTTACAACGGCATATCTTCCATCTCACTTGTTGAACATTGTTGTTATCAGACATGATGGAAGGCTCTTATCGCTTTTGAGATTTGTACACAACTGGCCAACTAATAGATGGTCTGCAGCAAAAAAAAGAAAACGTGTTTTCATCAAATGGAAATGGAATCATGTTGTCTTTTCTAGGGTGGCAATTTTATCGTTCTCTGTACTTGAACCTATTAATTCTTATGTTTCATTACATTTAAATGCATATGAAAAAAAGTTCAATTTCTACAAAAACGCTTGACCTGTCGAATAACAAACAACAAAATTGAACTTACTTTGTGATTTGACCGACAGAATCAAATCTTGGAATTAAACGTTCTTCAGCATTGGAGTCCAATTCTTCATCTTTTTTTGCATCTGAATGCGTTTCTTTTTCCAAAGCTGACTGACTCTTTGCTGTCGGCGAATAGTCATTAAATGGTTCGGATTCAATCACAATTCTCGGAGGTTTGTTGATATCAGGCAGGTGTGATCTCTGTTCAGGTGTTGTCGACGCGTTGTTGGGGGAAAGATTCGGACTTGCTGAACAGAAGATTTCCGGATCAGTGATCTTTACAATGTCTAAGAACACCTGAAAGATATTTGCAATTGGAATCGGAACATTTGAACGAGAGATTATGATAGCAAAAACATAAGTCAATTGACAACAAAAAGATGGATCTTGCTTTGTGGCGTAGTCCCTAGGTCATTATAGAGTGTCTTTAAATAGACCCAATAATCAATATTCAATATGAATTGAGGTAAAAAAAATAACTTTAGCGAAGAAGAAAATGAACACACACACACACATTTATATATATATATATATATATATATATATATATATATATATATATATGAACAAATGATTAATAAAACATGTCAAAAGACATCTTGAAAAAGAGTCAAAGACACATTTAATTTTAAAAAACGAAGCACAAGATAAGTGGACAGTCCTCAATCCGCGGAGCCTCGAAGAAACACTCTCCCTCCCATCAGAGGGCAGGAATTAGCAAAATGAAGGATCGGACCTTGCATATAAAAGTATTTAATGAAACCACAAGTAAGTCAAAGATCTTACTTGGCTAAAAAAAGGGTGAGGTAAGGGGAACAGGAGGCAAAAGAAAAATAACAAAAAGACTTCACATGAATGGACAGTCCGGCGAAGGGTAAAAATCCAAAAATGGTAAAATCCAAAACGGTCGAATTTAAATATATATATATATATATATATATATATATATATATATATATATATATATATATATATTAAGTAATGTGATTTATAATTTAAAAGTTTTAAAATTTTTAAAATTTAAAAATCAAAATTTAATTAAATTAAAAATCAGTTTCATAAGAAGGAACAACAACAAAGTCAATTATCTGTACGATCGTTTCGGAAATCCGTGCTTTTTATTTGTGGTATACATGAAGTCACGTAGAATAATTATACATAGTTTTTTTTGGTAAGCACGGTCTCCTCATCAGCAAATTTAGGATTTCTATTGAATTGAAAAGACACCAAAAATAAACCTAGCATTAAAAGTAAGGCAGATGAATCTGAAAAATTGAAGTAAAAGGTTTGGATATAAAATTTATAAGAAAATTGGTATAGGTTAGAGATAGAAATGAGTAGAAAAAAAATATATATTTTTGAATTTACATAATAAATTTGATTTAAAAATATATAGATATATAATTACCTTTTGGTTTTTCTTTTTTTGAAATCAGGAACTGTATTTAAAGTAGTCATTTAGATGTTTGCTATAATTTATATATATATATATATATATATATATATATATATATATATATATATATATAAAATCCAATCTGTATTGGATCACTTTACCACACTGCTATTAAAGATATTCCCTTTGGATTTTGCCATGCAATTTGGATGTGAATTTTTATATCCTTTTCATTAACTTCCCTTACTCTATGGAATTTAAATACTTAAACAAGTTTTAATTGTGATTTGCCATGTCTCACTGACTAAAAAATAAGTATTAATTAATAATTAGAATAAAAAATTAGTATTAATTAATAATTAGAATTAAAAAATTAGTATTAATTAATAATTAGAATTAAAAAATTAGTATTAATTAATAATTAGAATTAAAAAATTAGTATTATTTAATAATTAGAATAAAAAATTAGTATTAATTAACAATTAGAATAAAAAATTAGTATTAATTAATAATTAGAGTTAAAAAAATTGTAATTGAGAATTTAGAATTAAACATCCGACCTTCATGTGTATCTTGTCGAACTCGGGAATGTTTATGTCAAACTCAGGAATTTGGACTGAATGTTGAACGGAACCGTTTATTTACTTCACGAGGGTAGCATGCTCTTGTTCCATCAGCCATAACTGGATAGAGGTCCTAAGTAATTCGCAATTGTATTTTTCGGTCACCCACACTGATAATTGAACCTTCAATTCTCAAGAGAATATCACTTTTACAATTGATTTACAATTGATTTCTCCGAATACTCTAACCACTGCGAAACCATGGGTCCTTGCATCAGAAAATTCTCCATATTACATGGACACATTGATCACTCAAAAAATATTTATCTGATCAAGCTGAAATTTTGTATTGGTGATTTTTGTTATCAAAGAACATCAGATCCAGATATACAAAAATATGTTACAGAAGTACACGTCATGATACTGGGGCCGTAACTGCCACAAATCGCTATCAGTATTTAATTCTTTCCCATCGCAGGAAACTGTAACACAAGGCCAGAAGGTGAGAAAGGTAAAGCGAGTGCTTCTAAAGGAGGAGTACTCTGGCCTTTTAAAAATTGCTTGGGGCGCCTCAGGCAGTAAGCAATAAACCTACTCCATGGAATAGATTGGAGGCAAGGCCCTGGAGGATAGACCTCCTAAGACTTACCAGAACAAATTCCTCAGTCCGTTAGAGAATAGGCCACCGAAATAGCCTAGTTTCTACTGAACTGATTGTTGAGGCCAGAACTCTGACTGGCAAGCGATTGCAAGCACAACTCAAATTAATGGTGTGAATCGCTACCCATATATATATATAACTATTTCGTATTATTCTTCTATCATTTCTCTCCATGCAACGTGTCTTCAACCCTCATAGATCCTCAGTTGCATGTATATCAGAGTCAGATGAGATAATGATGTTAGTTTCTGTATTTCTTTTTGCAAGGATGCATTGTCATTTTCTCATATACTGTGCCTGGTATTCGCAATTCGTCACTCATAAAGTATTAACCAGGCTCAACATGGCTCAACTTCAGTGAGTATGGTATACGTAAGGGTATATCACAGACTGGCACAAACTCTCTCCTCTAAATCCGTGGGCTTTGTGCCTTTCTTATAGTCTCTCTATCTCTCTATTTCACTTTTCCTTGGAAATTACTAGTCCAATCTGGCTGAAATTTTAATATGGGCCTTTCTTATGGTAAGGTACATTATGGTAAGTATTATGGTATCTGCTTGATATACAGTTAGGAATTAACAGGGATTAGTCAATATAATGCTACATTTAATCTAGAAGTTTTCTCAGAAACTACTGGACAATCAGGCTAAAATTTTGTATATACCTTTGCTATGATAAGGTGCATCAAATTAAGTATTATGGTATCTGTTTGATGCATAGCTAGGGACTAATATTTGGTATAAAGCATTCAGTCTAAATCAACAGAGGAGATAATGATGTTAATTTCTGTATTTCTTTTAGACAGTGTTTAGTATTCCCAATTCGTCACTCATCAAGTACTAACCAGGTTCTATATTGCTTAACTTCGATGATCTAACAGGTATGGTGTATGTAAAAGTATATCATAGCTTGACACAAATCCTCTCCTCTAAATCTATAGGATTTGTGCCCTTCTCTTAATCTGTCTGTCTGTCTGACTGTCTGTCTATTCCACTTTTTCTTGGAAATTACAGGGCTGATCTGGCTGAAATTCTATATGAACCTTTGCTATGATAAGGTGCAGCGAAATAAGTATTATAGTATCTAGGATAAATAGGGATCAATAGGGATTAGTCACCACATTTAATCTAAAAGTTTTCTCAAAAACTACTGGACCAATCTGGTTGAAATTTTGTATAGATCGTTGCTATGATAAGGTGCAGAGAACTAAATATAACTATCTGTTTGATGGATTAATAGGAATTAGTATTTAATGCAAAAATGAACACAAATTTAACAATATTCAACCATTCATTGTAAGTCAACTTTTACCTTTTTTTAATGGGCATGGGGCATTAATTCTAAGTTAACTTTTACCTGTTTTTAATGGGCAAAAAACTCTACTTTGTTATATTTTAAAGTTAATGGCAAATAAATAAATTGTTACCTCAGGTTCCACACATTTTTCCAGATGTGGAAACAACGCCAATGGATGTTGAAGTAAACTGTATTCCAGTAATTCCAGTCTGTTCCACCGTTCTTCTGCAAGTGGAAACTTCCTGGAATAACAGATTTGGTCTTTGGTAAAACGAGGAGGCTTCCGAGATAATTCCTTAAGACCTGTGCTGCCGTCTTGCGCTGTCTTGATAAGGTTCGAACCCAAAACGTCTTTGTGCTGCACAAACAGAAAATGTTAGAGATCAACATTCAGATAAAAAATTATGAATTGATGTTTAATGTCTACAGCTAAAATTACAACAAAATCTAAGGAATCTTAAATTTCATAAACGGCTTTCACGCTCCCTCTTTGTCTTTTGGAATTATGTTAAACTTACATTGTTAAATAAACCTCTCTTTAAAATGTTAACTTTACATCTTTCAATATATATATATATATATATATATATATATATATATATATATATATATATATATACATAAAGGTCCAGGATTCGAATCCCAACAACAGACAAGCTACGCTGAAGAGGAGTAGGGCTCTGAAACATGCGTGTCCGTAGATTACTGTTTTTAAAAATAATAAATAAATAAATAAATAAATAAAAAAAATACGTCCAAATAAAAAGTGGGCGACTTTCTAAGAAAAACACTGGATCTCCAAGGCGGAGACGTTAACCTTAATATCGTTGAAAAAAAATCAACAACAAAAACTATATATATATATATATATATATATATATATATATATATATATATATATATATATATAAATAATAAAATAAAGAACAAAAGAAAATCGAAAGAATTGCTGCCAAATTTTACGGATTAAAAACCACTGCCCACCCCAAATACAACCCTTACCTTGAGGAGTTTGAGAATTCCATGTTAAATTTAATCAAAAAAATTAAATTTAAGAAACAAAAACACCATTATAATCCGGTTACTTGAAAAATAAATAATTTTGCCAAAAAAGTTAAAAAGAATAAACATATATTCGTCCTTGCTGATAAGACAAAAAATTATTATAAACTTGACTATCCTACATATAAAAGACTTTTGTATAAAGAACTTAATAAATCTTAGAAAATAGTCCCTCCTAAGACTTTAGATTCCATTAATTCTAAAGCTAAACTTTTACTGACTTCTATGAACATTCATAACTTCATTGAAATAATTTCTCCGGGTACCCCCAGATTCACCCTCAAGTATCATAAACCTAATTTCTATGACAACCCCTCCATCAGATTGATCTGCCCATCTAACTCTGACTTAGGTGCTGTAAGCAAAAATATCTAAGATAGATTCATCTCTTCTATTAAAGAAAAAGTAAGTTTCCCTCTTTGGCTAAATTCAGATTCTCTAATTAATTGGTTTGTCTCCCTTAAAAATAAACACCTCCTTAACTTCATAACCTTTGACATCCAAAATGATTATCAATCAATTTCTCCGATCCTTTTAAATAAGGCTCTTAACTTTGCTAAAAGAAATTCTGACTTAACTAATTTAGAAATTAAATTAATTCTCCTAGCGAGAAAGTCCTTTATACAATTTAACAATAAGCTTTGAACTAGAAAGGACATCCCTGATAATTTTGACATCTTGATGGGTTCTTCTGACTCTGCAGCAGTTACCGATTTAGTGGGACTCTTCTTACTGAAAGAACTTAAATACCACTTTAAACATATCCAAAGGGGCCTTTATAGAGATTATGCCCTTTTTAATACAACAACCAGGCCAAGAGAGTACAACAAAACAATTAAAAAATTGCATAACTTCTTTAATAACTTTGGCCTTTCTATAATAATCGAACCAAACAAAAAAACTTCAAATTTTCTAGATGTTACACTTAATCTTAACACCGAAATTCATAGCCTTATCAGAAACCTAATCTTACGCTTTTATACATCCATAAATCTTCTAACCACCCCCACTCAATTATAAAACTATAAAATCTATAGTATCATCCATCTCTAGAAGAATTTCTGCTCTATCTGCTGATAAAAACTTTTAATCAAAATGCTACTTTCTTCAATAACACCTTAAGGAACTCAGGACAAGGAAAAGATTAAATACAACCATTATGCTCCTCCTGCAGGCCACCTTAAATCTGTAATCATACACAATATGACTCGTAAGAAACCAATTCAAATAACAAGATCTGGCGCTATCAATAACAATGAACCAGTCTACATATACAATCCAAACCAAAATACTAATCGCAATACCTCTAACCCACCCAGTCGCATCAGGAGAAAGAAAAATATTTGGTTTAATCCTCCATTCAGCGTAAATATCAAAACTAATATACCTAAGGAATTCTTCAACATTGTACAAAACTCTTTCAAATAACCACACAGATATAGTTCTATTTTCAATAAAAACTCGATCAGGATTTCTTATTCAACAATGCCTAATTTAGCACAAAGAATCTTAACATCTAATAATAAAAAAATTAAATCAGCCCCAAAAATCCCTTTCCCAATTAAACCCAAAACTAACTGTAATTGTAATAACAAACATCTTTGCCCACTCAATAATGATTGCATCCATAAAGATGTTATATATTCATGCACAATTACTGAGCTCCCACGCAATCCTCCCATAACAGACACTAATATTTCGTCTTCAAGTTATCCTTCTTCCCATCCTCCATCTGATATAGTTACTAATCCAATATACCACTCGAGCAGCCCCTCCATCTACAATCATACAACTAGCAATAATAATAATAATAATAATAATAATAATGATAATAATAATATTTCTCCCAACAGCCATCCTAACACTAACAACACTCATTATCTCCTCCAAAATAATCCTCATACAATCACTGTCCCATCATTTGTTGAACACTATGAACAAAATTCAAACTATTTAACTAATACAAATCAGCAAATTAATATTAATATCAGACCTTGAGCTTTTAATAAAGTACATACATATATCGGCGCTATTTTAACATTAATTAGGAAAAGAATATCAAACCACATTTCTTCTTTTAACAACCATAATTCTAATAATAACCAAGGAACTTCTCTAACCACTTTAATTAAAAAACTTAACTCTAATAATACCCCCTTCTCAATCAAATCGACTATCATAAAAAAGTTAAGTCCTATACTCCAGGCTCTAAGTTATGTCGCTTCTGCACAACCGAAGCTATAACTATAATTACTTGCCCTCAAAGTAACAATATAATAAATTCTAAAAACGAACTGATCTCTTTCTGTAAACATAAGTCCAAATTTAATTATGGTAATTTTGAAATTACATAGTTATTACTTTAACCTTTCAGATAGATATATAATTTTTCTTTAACTTTATAGTTTTTTCTACATACTTTCTTAATACTTTATAACTTAATAATCCTTTATTTTAATTCTTTATTTCTTCCTTGCTTAGCCGGTTTTTTTTAAATCTCCAATTTCCGTTTTAGTCTTTAAATATTCCTATCTATCTAATATATCAATCTACCCACACATTCATATCCTATATGTATATTTACTTATATTTTACTATATGCATTTACTTAAATACTTACTTGCTTTATCCTGAATTTGCAGATATCGGCCATCGTCTCCCCTTAAAAAATTTTTTATTTTATATTTATTTATTTATTTATTCTTTATTTATTATTTATTATTTATTTATTAATTTATTTATTTTTTCCATTTAGTGTCTTTTAACAACACTCGCTGACATTTTCTTAAGTAATAACCTGTACATTTCAGTTGACCTATTTTTTCCCTATATTTTTTTGCGCCTTTTAACATCTTTTTGTCTGGGTCATTTTGACATTTGCTTTTCTATTTTATATTTAATTCTATCACCATTTCATTTTTTTCCTCTTCTTCTTCCCTGATCTTTCTTATGTCTCAGCAGCCGTGTGAAAAGCATATCTTATTTTTCCTTTATTAATATTATTGGATTTTTTCCCCTTTTCCTTGTAGATATTTGTGAATTATTCCATGGATTTCGACCTTTTGGATTATTTTGGACCATCTTCCAATTACGTGATTTCCTCGAATTTTACTTGTGCAAATGAAAATTTAATTAACTTTCTTGGAGTTATATTTTTTGGATTTTACCGTCATTGGATTATTTACCTTTTACCAGACTATCCATTCACTTGAAATCACCTTTTTCTTCAACATATTCCCTTTGCTTCACTTTTTGTTATCAAGTAAGATCTTTGACTTACTTGCAGTTTTGTATGCAAAATCCGATCCTGCATTTTACTAATTCCTACCCTCTGATGAGAAGGAAAGTATTTCTTCGAAACTCCGCGGATTAAGGACTATCCACTTATCAAGTATTTCCTTTTCAGATTAAATATGTTTTTAATTCTTTTTCGAAGTGTTCTTTAACATGTTTTATTAACTGTTTGCTCTTATATATATATATATATATATATATATATATATATATATATATATATATATATATATATATATATATATATATATATATATATACACCTGGTTTGAATGAAAGATAGTAGGCTGCCAAAACAAATTTTTTGCAGGGAACTGGATTAAGCAAGCACCCTCAGCACAAGCGTAGGAAGAGGTTTAGGGACTCTATAAAGAATAATTTGAAATTCTTACAAATCGAAATATAGGAAGAACTTACTCTGCAAAGGCCGAAGTGGCAAAAGCTTGTACGCGAAAGTTGTGATGCTCTAGAGTAAAGAAAACAGGCTCACAGCAATCACAAAGGTTTAATTGGTGGTCTTAACCATGACACACAGAACTGGAAAGGCGACACTTGTGAACGAGTGCTTTTGTCAAAAGCTGGCTACGTCAACCACCTTAAGTCGTACAAAACTATTGTTCAGGTCAACTTTGCACCTATTAGTCCGAACCAAACGATATGTTTAATATGCAGCAAAATTTGCAAGTCTACTGCTGGTTTGAGAAGACATGTCATTGTTCATAGGAATACCCTTCAACCTCCAGAGAAAGTCAACTCAGTGGAAATTGCTCAATTTGTATGTCACATCTGCTTCAAGATGTGCAAATCTGCAGCGGTAGTGCAAAGTCATCTGAGATGGCATGGACGAGATTGGGAGAACTCAATGTGATGGCGATCATCTGGAAAGATGCAGCAATCATCATCATATATATATATATATATATATATATATATATATATATATATATATTAGTGTTGGGACGATTAATCAGAATCAGAATCGGAAAAATCAGAGCTTTTTGGGGTATCAGAAAAATTTCCGATGCCAAAACCGATTCCTTAAATTATATTTTTTTATTTGATTTTGGCTTAAAAAACATCTTCCACTGCTTGTAGTAATAATAAAATAATAAATGTTTATTGATTTAAACTTCCAGTAAGATTAAAATCACCCCCTCACAAGTGTGTTTTTACGTTTGAGAAAATATAGGGATATTTAAGATGTGTTTTTTCTTACAGTAATCGGGACAAAATAACACTTATAGTCAAATGTTTAGAGATTTATAAAGAATTGGAATCATTATTCTTTGCTCTGTTGTTTTATATATATATATATATATATATATATGAGCAAATAGTTAATAAAACATGTTAAAAAACACCTTGAAAAAGAGTTAAAAACATATTTAATCTGAAAAGGAAACACTAGATAAGTGGATAGTCCTTAATCCACGGAGTTTCGAAGAAATACTTTCTTTCTCATCAGAGGGTAGGAATTAGCAAAATGCGGGATCCGATTTTGCATACAAAAATATTTTAAGAAACTGCAAGTAAGTCAAAGATCTTACTTGATAACAAAAAGTGAAGCAGAGGGAATATGGTGAAGAAAAAGGTGATTTCACATGAATGGATAGTCTGGTGAAAGGTAAAGTATCCAATGACGGTAAAATCCAAAAATGAAAATCCAACAAGTAACGCACAAGTAAAATCCAAGGAAATCACATAATTGGGAGATAGTCCAAAATAATCTGAAAAGCCAAAATCCATAGAATAATTCACAAATATGTACAAGGAAAAGGGGAAAAAATTCCGATAATATTAATAAAAGAATATATATATATATATATATATATATATATATATATATATATATATATATATATATATATATATATATATATATATATATATTAATGCTCAATTATGAAATGTAGCTTAATCCTTAAGTCAACCATTTTTAGCTTAAAACCTATTGGTATATGAAAATTTACTGAATGCAGTATATTACATATAAGTCTATATATATATATATATATATATATATATATATATATATATATATATATATGAACTCAACTATAGTATAATGATCGTGGATTGATTCTGTTTTTAGTCACTGAAATGAAACTAACGACTAAATATGCTCTTTAGTCTGAAATGGATCTCCATTGAGCTTATAATTTGTAACAATTGGCGTATGCTTCAAGAACAATATATAAACTCTAACCCTAAAAATTTAAACACTGTCTTACTTGAATGAAAAAATTCCCATCCGTCACAGGTGGTAACCCATCTCGGAAATCATCTAGGCCCTTCTTTAAAAGAACCCAGTTTTTACCGATTAAAGTCTTGGAAATGTCCTTCGGTTTAAGTGACTTGATGTATTTAGTCTTGAGTCTTTCTTTGTACCTTGAGAAAAAAAAGTTGAAAAATAGTATAAGAATTGTTGTGAGACACAAATATGAAGAAATAAATTGGATGAAAACGATTCTATGTAAATCAACAATATAAAGTGATTTTTATTCTTATCTTGGTTATTTTTTCCACAACGTTTCGGCTGATGTAATCTCCGAACATCTTCAGGTGTATTCACACTGGATGTTATTGGTGAATAGTGAAAAGTGTTTGTTTTTTTGCTTTTCCAACGAACATAGCTGTTAGAAATTTAAAATGCAAATAGCACCAAGTCTATTTCTTTTCAATAAATCCGAGTCCATTTCGGTTTTTGATATGATGAATGTATATTTTTTGGAGATGAAGATTGATTATGTTTTTTGTATTATTTAAACTATTATTCTCATCTTGATTGTTTTTTCCATAATGTTCATTAAAAAGAAGAAATATATTTGACGCTATTTGTGTTTTGAATTGTTAAAAGTTAAATAAGTTATTATCGAACTATCAGTCTATCTATCTATTTATCTATCTATCCAGTGATATTGTTAAAATAGTTTATATTAGGAGTTATTTATTGTTCGTAGAATAAAGTGTAGCAATCGGTGTTAGCTGAAGATGTTTACATAAATTAGCTAGGTTAGACATAGACAAAATAACCTTGGGCAGGCATACATGGAAAGAGACGTGTGCTTTTTGAATGATGACATAACGACACTGAGGTCAGGAGGTCGGGAAGGTTAGAGAAAGAGTAGAGTTTGAGTTTGGTTACGGAAGTGAACAGACGTGCTTCAAGCCAGGAAGTGAGGCTGTGAAGAACAAGCATGTGGACATGAAATGCAGACTCCTGGTGAAGACCATTTGAAACAACTGAAATAAATTTATATTTTAAAAATATAAAGTGTTGTTCTGTGGTTTTACAAAAGAAGAAAGAACAAAGGTTTCAATTGGTTATGATGTTGTTCATTTCATATTTCATCACGGAGCTCAGCAGTGAAGATAGAACTCTTGGAGAAAGAAAAGGTATGAAGCATATATTATTCGTTTTATAAAAAAATGATACCTTTACGTAAATACGAACTGTACTATGTATCCGTGTGATAACTCTCTGATGCAACATGACTCAGTTTATACGTCGATATGACTATGTGATAGAATTTCTAACAACCATGTTCATTGGGAAAGTAAAAAAAAAAACATTTTTCACCATTCACCAATAACATTCAGTGTGAATGTATCTGAAGATGGTCGGAGCTCACATCAGTCGAAACGTGAAAAAAAAAAACAGAAGAAATGTTGCGAGTTTGTCTCTAATGTATCGTTATTTTCATGGAAAGTGTTCGACTGATCTTCAGTGTATGGTCCCCCCCTCGCCTAACTTTCACAAGAAACACTCGTCTAGTTGAAAACACTATCAATAATTCCCCCCACTCTTTATCTGTGCCTAAACCTAAACGTAGATTCCATGAACAAAGCTTCTTTCTTAGAACTGCACGCCTGTGGAATTGTCTTCCGTTTTCCTGCTTTCCAGTTGACTACAATATGGTTGTGTTCAAGTCTAACGTAAATAAGTTCTTGATGAGCCGTTCCATATAAGTTATCAAATTATATATACATATAAGTTATATACATATAAGTCATCGAATTTTCATTACTAATGATTACTATATTGTCCAATTTGTACTGTACACTCTTTAACCCTTATACTTGAGTGGCCTCTTGGCCTTGATAATGTGGTGATGCCTGTGTAAAAAAAAAATAATAATAGTCGAAATAATACAAAAAATAATTATCGATTCTCATCTCAAAAAAAATATACATTCATCATAAAATGATTTATTTAACAATTTTACAATTGAAGGAATTAACTATGATGGTGATGGTTTAAGTGTTTATAGGTAAGCTGTGATTGATAGCAGCATCTTCCATTTCTTATTTTCCCTCTCTGTTATGATCATGTGATCAGTCAAGGGCAGATAAATCCTGCCTAATTCTTTCTCACCAAGGGCTGTCTCTTGACCACAAGAAAGACAACTTTAGGATATATAATGTAATTTGAAACCAATTTTTTTTTGTTTTGATTGAATAACAGACTGAAATGACTGTATTTTTCCACTTTAGAGTTTTAAAGTTTATTGGAAGCTGTTGCCAATATTCAGGATTTTCCCAGGATGTTTGGAGATGTGTGTTGAAAAAAAATAAATAAATAAATAAAAGTGGTAGTAGGCAGGCAGGCCCGAACCCGTACTGTGAAGGAGAAAAAGAACATGAAAAATTAAAACGTGGCGTTTTTGCTGTTGCATCCATTGCCAAACTGGAATTGGTGAAGGTTTAAATTAAGGCTAGTCAATCGAAAAGAAGGGATGACTTTCGAAAATATCAGCGAAAAAAGTGACCCCCCCTCCTTGTAGAAAAGTGCCCAGTTGAGGGTGAAGGAATTAATGTTGTTAGCCAATTTTCAAATATTTGTCGTCTGAATGGTCAAACTTTAAAACAATACTGATTTCGTAAAAATCTGTCGTCTCTGGCAAAAGTTTTAGGCAGACATACATACATACATACATACATTCATTTAAACAGACAGATGAGATTTATATTATAGACTAGCCTGGGTGCCTGGCATTGCCCAGGTGTTTGAAGGTGTGTGTTAAGCAAAAAAAAAAAAAAAAAAAGTGGTAATAGGGAGGCAGGCTCAAACCCGTACCGCAAAGGAGGAAAAGAAAATGAAAAAAAAAAACATGACGTTTTTGCTGTTGCATACATGGTTTAATTTAAATGAAGGCTAGTCAATTGAAAAGAGGGGATGACTTTCAAAACTACCGTCGGAAAAAGCGACCCCTCCCCGTAGAAAAGTACCCAGTTGAGGATGAAGGAATTAATGTTTTTAGCCAATTTTTCGATATTTGTCACCTGAAGGGTTGAGCTTCAAAACGATATCAATCTCGTGAAAATCCATCGTCTGTCGAAAGTTTTAGGCAGACATACAAACATACTTACATACATACATTTAAACAGACAGGTGAGATTTATATTATAAATGATTGGAAAGGAAATCTCTATGCTTGAAATTTATTAATGAAATATCATTCAGTGCTTGTTAGGATAGAGTCAACTCGAGGATAAAGGTTAATGAATGTAAAGCGGTTGTATGTAAATTAGGTAGAATTTGATTATTTACGGGGACGGCTCAACAAGAACTTGTTTACATTGGATTTGAAGGCTACCTTGTTGTATTCAATCGGGAAGCAGGCCAGCGGAACAGTGTTCCATAGGTGAACAGTTCTGGGAAAGAAGCTTTGTTCATGGAATCAGCATTTAGATTTAGGACCCCCATTGAGGGACTTTTACCCTCTGCAGGGGGGCAGTCGGCGTATTCTAATGCCCCACCGACAGGGCCATTCATTTTTCAGTTCCTACCTTTTTTTTCCATCAATTTTTATTTTTTGATTATTTTATTCAAAATAAATGTACTTATGCATCTATGTTACCGTGCTGGAATAATAAGGCTATTATTTAGAAACCCATTCTTAACATCAGAGAGGAGAGTGTTTTGTAATTATCCTGTACTTTCGCCTGGAGACGCAAACTATTTTCTTTTTTGTTCAACAAATAAGGTATCTGTCATCTCTACCACATCTTCTACCATGTTTTTTAATTTTTGGAATTCATATTACTTTCCATGCTTCTGCATTTATCGCTCCGTAATTTCCACAAAAGTTACTCGGGTATACCCGGCAGATGACTAGAATAACCAGAAAAAGCCAAGCGAGCCTTATTACAAAACTCACAAATTGTTACATCCTCCCTCCCTATGTTAAGAATGGTGAAATTCATTAAGTAATACATTCGGGAAAAAATGTTTCAATATCCAGAAAACTACTTATTGACCGTTTCCGGGTTTTCCCGTTATCTGCTGGGATCACCTGCGTAACTTTGTGGAAATCGCGGGTTGATAAATGCAGAAGTACCTTATTTTCGCCATGACACCCAAGTACGTAATAATGTTTTCACCTGAAATGCGTTGGTTTAAAAGATCACCAATCTACACAAGCATTGCAAGAACTCTCATATGTAACAATTAATAGATTACTCCACGAAATGTAGCAGGCTCCAGGACTCACCTCCTTCCAGAAGCGAAAACGATCTTGTTAAATAGCCACTAATCAAATCATATGAACATCAAAGAACACCTGGTCCTTCTCCCAACCCCATGATAGGTACGCTATTTAACTTATTTGGCGACCTGAACAGGACCCCCCTCCCTCAAAGTACGGCTTCCGGAATAAAAATCTCCAAACTCCCCACGTTAAGAACGGCTTTTGGAATAAACATCCTCAAACTCCCCATGTTAAGAATGGCTTTTGGAATAAACAACCTCAAACTCCCAATGTTAAGAATGGCTTTTGCAATAAACACCCTTAAACTCCCCATGTTAAGAATGGCTTTTGGAATAAACACCCTCAAACTCCCCATGTTAAGAATGACTTTTGGGATTAAAAAAAAAACCCAAACTCCCCATGTTAAGAACGGCTTTTGGAATAAACACCTCCAAACTCCTCATGTAAAGAACGGCTTTCAGAATAAACATCCTCAAACTCACCATGTTAAGAATGGCTTTTGGAATAAACAACCTAAAACTCCCCATGTTAAGAATGGCTTTTGGAATAAAAAACCCCAAACTCCCCATGTTAAGAACGGCTTTTGGAATACCCCCCCCCCCAAACTCCTCATGTAAAGAACGGCTTTCAGAATAAACATCCTCAAACTCACCATGTTAAGAATGGCTTTCAGTTTTTTGCAATTTTTTCAGTGGATTATTATTGCTTGGACATTAATATATGGAAGGGGATTTTCGTTATTTTTCTCGCAGTAATTCTTTTTCACACACACAAAAACAAAACAAAACAAAACAAAAAAAAAAAACAATCAGAATCGTACTTTAATCTCCATGTTTACCGAAACAAGGTTACTAACTCAAAAATGACCCAAATTCTGTTGCTGACACGAACAACAGAACCTCCTGGTTGACAGAAATTCATTGACTCTCACAGGATCATACATTGTTAGAAATTCCAGTTACAATGCCATCTTCATGTTTTAAGCTGCCTACGCACATTTCTTGTAGGCAGCCTGTGATTGGTTAATTTGTATGGGCCAAGATAATTACTTGGCGCCTTTTTTGTAAAAATCCATTTTGTTTTTCAATCTACGAAAACCTTTGGCAAAATCAAGACTCACCAAAAGTCGGCTCCGAGAAGAATGCCTTATCGAGAATGGAACCGCAACAATTTCTTGTTGTTTAAACCTAAATGTTTGGTGAAAAAGGACTTGAAATCTCTACAAGCAGAGACACCTTTATATTGTGCCGAAGATATTCCAATTAGAGGATGGCATTGGAGGGTATATATATATATATATATATAAAAAAAAAAAAAAAATTACAATTAAATTTACCAAAATGATCCTGACGAAGGACGGAGGGCAAAGCAACCGAAACGTTGTGACAATAACAACCAAGATAAGGAAGTCAGTCCGACAATCTCAATCAATGAAAACACCTCATCTCAAAAATGCAGACAATTACTATGATCCAAGATGGTAAAATTAAAGTATATTATAAATATTAAAGAATTAATATTTATAAAGTTATCTCAGCCAGATATAAAAGCTCGATAAAACCAAATAGGAGATAGAGCTTATATGCTTATTGCATGCAAAATCCGATCCCGCATTTTGCTAATTCCTACCCTCTGATGAGAAGGAAAGTATTTCTTCGAAACTCCGCGGATTAAGGACTATCCACTTATCTAGTGTTTCCTTTTCAGATTAAATATGTTTTTAACTCATTTCGAAGTGTTTTTTAACATGTTTTATTAACTGTTTGCTCGTATATATATATATATATATATATATATATATATATATATATATATATAAAATAAAAATTCCAATTAAATTTACCAAAATGATTCAAGATGGTAAAATGAAAGTATATTATAAATATTAAAGAATTAATATTTATCGAGCTTATATATATATATATATATATATATATATATATATATATGTGTGTGTGTGTGTGTGTGTGTGTACACACGCGGCATAATCATGTCAGCTCCTTTAAGAAACTCGTTTCTTATCGTTGAGCATTTTCAGTTGAAATAAAGTCGGTCAATTTAACTCGTATGCGCAGATCATCATATAATGATTAGATCACTCTGACAGACGTTAAAAAACATTTAAAAATAAATGTTTAAATTTCAACAGTATAAAAAAAATACATGGTTAATGACCGCTTTGGTAGGAAAAGAAAAAAAAAAGAAACAAAACCAAACAAGTCCATTGACGTTGGCTCGCTGCTACGAATTCGGAATACAGGAACGTGAGGTGAAAAGCAAAAGTAAAAACCTGCTGCAGGAGATCTGTAGAAGACCAGGATATAATAATACCCTAACGCGCTACAAGAAAATAATGAAACGAATGGAATGAAGGAAACAAAAACTCAATTGATGGATAAGATAAACGTCGTTTATTTACTGTTGAAAGAATGAATGTTTTAAATATAACATGTGTTCATGTCCGCGCGGGTGTAACCATCGTTCGTTGCGGGACTGATGTTGTAGAAAGAAAAAGAAATGTGTGTTCATCTCAAGTTTGGGTCACTATCGTTTGTTCGCGCGTGGGAAGAGAAGTGAGTAATGCAATAGAACGACAAATGGCAGTCCATCGTGTAGACAAAGAAAAGGATAGAGGGTTGACGTCAGTTAGCAGTCAGCTGTGCGAAGGTGTTCTCAGGGACCAGTAGTAGATAGAGAGAGAAAGAGTGAGAATGTCCATCGAGTTCATGGAGTGAGAAAGCATATAAAGTCTACGTACGGTCTGTTAGCTTTTTGTCCCACATAGTTGCAAGTGGTGTGAGGCACGCGCGTGCGCGTGCATGCCGAAAAGGCACGCTGTCGGTCCGTAGACCGGCCAGCTCGAAAGCTGGTCCTAAAAGGAAGAAGCCGCTTATTGCTCTATCTTTTATACCTGTTTCCGGTGATCTTTTGCGCATGTGTGGATTTCCATTGAAAGGAAGTGACGTCGTCCATCTGTATGCGTACGTATGCGCGTGTGTGAGTACATGTGTGTACGTTAGTGTGTGTATATACACGTGAATGTGAGTGTATGTACGCAAACGTGAATATATGTACGTGTGTGGACGTGGGCGCGTATGTTTGTGTGCGCGGTGCGTGCGGTGCGCGTATGTATGCGACAAGTAATATAGCTTGAAATGTGAACGTGTTTTTGTGTGAGACTTGAAAAGGTTCGCGCAGATCTCCGGCGTTAAAAAAAAAAAAAATTGGTGAACCTAAATACGAGAGTGCCCCCCCCGCCCTTAGGGTTATTAAAAGTAAATTTCGTCAAATGTCGGTGCTTATTTAGAATTAAACCTATTTTCAAAACAAAAATACAAACTCATCTTTAAGATGTACGTACCCGTCACGGAACGAAGATGTTTATATCCCAAAAATCATGATTACAAAACACACTCCTATTTTCTAAATAATAACCTTATTATTCCAGCACGGTAACATAGGTGCATAAGTACATTTATTTTGAATAGAATAATCACAAAATAAAAATTGATGGAAAAAAAAGTAGGAACTGAAAAATTAAACGAAATCAAGTAGTTTTTTTGCTTTTAAAAACTTAAAAAATTTAAATTAAATTTTGTGATTAATAAAGACGATGAATAATGAGGAGACAACTCAATTCGAACTATCTTGAACAAACCCATCATTCTAATGACTATAAGGTCTATAAAATCGCTAAAAATCGTAAAAATAACTCTCTCCCTCTCCCCCTCTCTCTCTCTCTCTCTCTCTCTCTCTCTCTCTCACACACACACACGCACACACATATATAAACAAGCAAAAAAGCACTGGTTTCTTTGGCGGAAAGCAACCATTTATTAAATCGCCTTACGAGGACTTCTGGTTTTAATCGACCATATCTAGTGTATTTAAATTTGTTTATATTGTTTATATTAATAAAAATGCATCTCGCTCTTTTTTTATTGAGCACTCTTATTAACCTCGTTAAATTCAGTACTAGTAGTTATTACTCTCCTGTATTACTTGATCATTTTACGTAATTTTTGGAATGAAGATTTTTTTTTCCAATTTATTATTATTTTTTTAAGCAGGTTTAATTTAAATAAACACTAAAATTTCTTACCAAGGCTGGTGGCGTATTTTTCTTTCTCCTGTCGGTACGGGGAGGATTTCTTTCATCATTTTTTATTCTCCATCGGAAAAAAACAATCGAGGAAAAAGAGCACCTGTTGCTTATAACCATAGCAACGACAATATTGATCCAAGGGAAGCAACTCCAAATTCAAGAGTTTTTCATATTGCGAAAAAACTTCTGTTCGTCAGCCCCTAAAACAAAAGCCAAGATCAAAGTGTAGTATCCGTTCTGATGCTAAACTACAATTTTTTGTTCTCGGTTAGTGGAAGAGAAATCCTACACGACCAAGCCAATTTTTAATTTGGTTCCTTTTCTCCATATTAAAAAAAAAACGTCCCTGGTGTCTAACTCTGCCCTCGTGGGGACGCAATGTAAATAGGAAACGGGCTACTGTGATAGGGTCTAGATTTATAGAGGGGGCAACTTGGGTGGAGAGTTGGGCAGCAAAATGTTTGTGCATTTAAAAGTGAATAAAAACAGGCGATTTCACATTCAAATCCGCAAACGGTATTAGATAAAAATTATTCTATTTTTCTAAAAAATAAAAAAAGGGTGCTTATTCAAATTGGCACTTATGGCGGCAATTAATAGTAAAGAAAACACAAAAAAATTAGCATAATGTACGTTACACTTGTTACAGAGCGAAGATAAGATGTCATCTTCCAAAAGTTACGTAATTTGAGATATTAATTTTTTTATTCACATGAAAAAAAAAAAAAAAAAAAGAAGAAAAATACAAAAAGGAAAATGAACAAGAAACTTAGGCACAAGGCCAACTCCAAAAAGGCTGGGAAAGGTACTGGTGTTGGTGAGGTTGGATGGTCCATCTCGTATCTGTTAGAATTAAAAAAAAAAAAAAAAAAAAAAGATTTATCTTAGCCAGCATTTTTATCGTGTTTACTCTTTGCTTATGTGGGGAGAGGGGATTGTTCCTACTTAAACCCAATTTTCAAAACATTTTTTATTTACAAAAAAAAAAAAAAAAAAAAAAAAAAAGGAAAATTGTAGAAAAAGCGTAAACTCGAATTAGTACAAAACAAAATATTTTTCTAATAGATTTCGGTGTGCTGAAATAGAATCCGAAAACCGTATCCTATGGGAACATGAGAATTAGCAGTGAACCGCCGGAACCGGATGTTAACGCATTCATCATGAGAGACAAAATGAAAAATCGTCTTTTGCACATGGCTCCACGCATCGCTTCCGCTTGGGAAGAAAAAAAATAAAATAACCACAAAATAATTATCGACCAATGGCAGAGCTCCGTGCCTAAAATAAGCACGTCAAATATCACAGTCGCTGGGAGCCAGTTTGCCACTATAAAATGAGGGGACCAAAAAGGGAAAAGAGGAGATTCGCCCTGCTGCGTCAGTGAACACACGGACAGATTCTCCCACCCGACCTAAAGAGATGAAGAAGAAAAAGAAATAAGGCACCAGTGAACTGAAGCCGACTACGCTCTCATGTTATGGGCCAAACGCCTTCAATTCTAAACAATGTCTGATTCGCACAAACCAAAGAAGCGAGGAGGAAAAAGAAGATGAAGACGCCGGGCTGCTAGCTGCTGATGAAAAAGTCATTCGCTTTCCAGTTACAAGCCAGGACACGCATCACCGACAACAGGATGACCGACCCCTACCCTAACCCTCTCCATCGTCCAAAAGATAATTTACATTTTATGAACATTCATTCCTTGTCAATTCATACATACCAACAAACAGTTTACGAACATTCATTCTTTGTCTATTCATACATACCTACAAACATTTTATGAACATTCATCTCCTTTGTTAAATCACATTTCATCCTACGAACACCTTGCCTCTCCTAATACAAATTGTTGGTAGTAAATAAAGTCGGTTCTCAACCTTCAATATTCGTCTGTCTTTAATTATATGGAGTCAGAATCTACACACTTCCAACGTTATTCTTTTCATAGATTCTTTGTTGTGGCCTCTATGGCATCCTTTCCCACCTTAAATCCCTTTTTATAAATACCAAGGCCATAATTCGTCGCAAATTAATAGTTTTGGAAATATTAATATTTTTCTAATCAGTTATAATGGCGTAAGTCGCATGATTACGCATGCCCACAGACCAAAGAGAAATCACATTTATTTAAAAAACTAGCGGGGGTACCCAGCGTTGCCCGAATGTTTGTTTCCGGGACGGGGGGAGGGAGTTTTAAAAAATGTTATGGTAGGTAAGTAGGAAGGATCAAACCCGGAGTCATGAGTAAAAGTAGGAAAATAAAGTGTGAAAAAAAAAAACAAAAAAACATCTGCAACGTTAACAGTTCGGCCACCAAGAAAAGTCCATTCCAGTTGTTTAGGAAAAAAAAAACAAAAAAAAAACGACTACGGTAGGTCGGCGCGAACGTGAAAATATAATGTGAATTGTCCAGCACGCTAACCACTACGCCACAGAGCACTGCAGCTTAGTTTAGTGATTTTAAATAACTTCACATGAAAGAACTACAAAGCCAAACCGGTGTTCTCTTCTCAACTGTTCCTTGTGAACGATCTCCAAATGGTGTTAAGTGGTGGCAGGGGGAGGAGGAATTTATTAGAGAGAAAATATTTTACCACTTCCATTGATCTTAACCGATTTTGGCCGTGACTTCTCAGCAGAAAAAGTATAGAAATCTAAGATTATTGAGGAATTTGAGAAATAATAAGCCTATAACACACCTCAGATATTGTTCTGCCGTTTGTGCATATTATATTTGCATGAAATATCTTGATTTTTAATCCTATTAATGTCAAAATCAGACGGGGAAAAAATGAGTTCATTTTATTTATATAGAGATTATCATTTTATTAGTTTCCTTAAGTAAAAAGCAAATATCACAACGCATTATTGTATTTGTTTACGTAATTTCGCATTTTAAATAAGGTAGTTTTTAAAAGTGGTTCATTTTTTTTGTGTGTTACGTAGTTTTTAATGCTTTTTAATTCATCTAAAAAATTAAGTTTTGATGAGCGATTTACAAAAACATAATTAACCGTTTTTCCGTAAGTAACGTGCCGACATTTATCGAGCAGAGTACTGATTAACATTTCACAGAAATTCTGTGTTTACATTAGTGGGGCGGAGGGGTGCGGGGGCGATGCTGCGGCTTTTTACAAAAGCAATATATATTTTTTCTACTAGTTCAAATTTTACAACTAATATGACATAAATAAAGGGGAGACAACTCAAATCGAAGTGCTGAAGTAAAATATCCGCTTTATGTTCAATTTAGTGTAGTAAAGTCGCTAATATTCGTAAATTGTTATTTTCTTAGCTTTAAAAACAAAAACAAACTACTTGATTGATTTACGTAAATTTCAGAATATGGGTACGGGCATTAATGGCAGAAAACTGAAAGGAGGACATAGTTTTGAAAGCTGGGTTATAATAACTTTTTTTTTTTGTAGGTTTCTGGCTACTTTTTGATTATACCTATTTACTATGCCCCCCCCCCCCCACGGGACAGAGTTAGACACCAGGGTCGTTTTTTAACGTGGAGAAAAGGTACAAAAATAAAAAATTGTCTCAGTCGTGAAGGACTTCTCCTCCACTGAAAGAGAACGAGAAACGGAAGTGCCGCATCTGAAGAACAGATACTACAGTTTGATCTACTTTTTGATTGTAGTTGAAAGATTAAAGCCTAAAGTTAATTTCCAAAGGAAAAAAATAAAAAAATTGTACATGGGGGGAAAAAAAAGTTATGAAAAATGTTTTCACGGCAACATTCGGAAACTGAAAAGTTTAGCTAAATTTTGAAGTTAAATAAATTCATTGTAAAAATCCTTTGAACAATAAATATTAGTTTTCTGAGTCTATTTCAAAGATAATTAGTAAAGTAACATCCTTATTGATATTGAATTAAATAAATAAACAACACCCTGTTTATACAAAATATAGCTTAACTAGCTCCCAAAAGCGAGAGATTCTAGCTTTGTTTAAGCAAAAACAAATTGTCTAAGCAATGATTCTACAGAAGCCAAAAATGTCAGAAAGTCAAAAGGCTGTCTCAAAATGACGTCAGGTAGTTGGAGATAGACAAGGAGTGCTAGTTTTCTTCTCCCCACCCCCACAGCCGTGCATTCATACATTCCTATCATGAATGTTTGTATAATTTTTACCATTTTTTAATTAAATTATTTTTGTCTGTTCTAGCTTTTAAATAAAAAAAAAACAAAACAAATTTTTTTCAAAATTATATAAAAATTATGTTACACCGAAAGTTTCACATTCATTTAAGCAAGGAAAACATTAGAGTCTTACATATAAAAATTATGCGAAACATGTAATCTAAAGCAGTGGTGGAGTCTGTCCTTCTTGTTAACGGCGTTACAACCTGGACACTCACCAAAAGATTGGGAAGAAAGCTAGATGGCACGTACACCCGTATGCTACGGACAGTGTTAAATATACCTTGACAAGATCATCCCACAAAGCAGCAACTTTATGGCAACCAACCTGCCATATATACTACCATCAAGGAATGACGCCTACGATTTGCTAGTCACTGTCAAAGGAGCAAACAAGAGCTGGTGAGAAATGTATTGCTGTGGATTCCACAGCATGGACACACGAGTATAGGACAACCTAGATCCACGTACCTACAATAAATTACACATGATGCCAACTGTAATCCTGAAGATCTGAGGCAGATGCTGATGGGAGACGGAAAATCTGGGGAGAGTCACATTGGTTCAGGTAAGGAGCCAGACCAGATAGATAGATAAATTATTTTATCGTTGATCTAGAAATAGTTTGGTATTTAAAAAAAGAAAATATGATTTTTTCTGTCATTTACGAGCGTTGAATATTGCTTTAGCAGTGTCAGAAATTTCGTGAAAACTATTGAATAATTCCACCCGCTATCTTTCGAAGCTTATAACTCCTCGAAAAATGTAATTCAAACCCTAATTTTTTTTTTCAATTAAAGGAGCAAGGACCAAGGTTTCATTAAAAAAACAAAAAACAAACAAAAAACAAACAAAAAAAAAAACGTGTTTTTTTTTTTTTTTTTAAAAAGGTTTTAAACTTCGGACTTTACAGGTAAATTTCTAAAAAACATTACTTTTTTTTGTTTTAAATTTGAATATATTATTTATTGATCTTTTATCTTCAATTTGTGATATATAAAACTTTGGTGAGTAAATTAATTACTTTTTAATAGACATTTGAAAATGGGGAGGCGTGAATTAAAAAAAACGTCTGTCTAAAATATTATATTCGGTTTATTGGAAAGAGCATAAAATTTCATGTTGACCCTGAAAATATCGTAAAAATAGAATCAATAGAAAATTTTTTGGTAGATTTTTAAAGTTTAAAAATTGAAAAATACTGAACTCGTAACATTCAATTAATTTCATTACTATTTTTTAAAAAATATTTCTATTACTTTTAAAACAACTTTAATAGTTTATTTTGGAAGTATAATCCATAAAGAAAATAAACAACCCACGTTTAAAAGAGAAATTACGAATTTTTTATATTTTATTTGCAGCTTCGTGTTAGGGGTGTCAAAAATTCCTACAAAAATTCTGATACACATTGGGGCTTGGGGCATCTGAAGCAGGCAAAAAAAAAAAAAAAAAAAAAAAAAAATGAAAATTTAAGTAAAAAAAAAAAAAAATCTCTCAGGCAACGCCAGACAGTTACAGCGAGTGAATAACAAAAGATGACCTGATTGTTGACCTCTGACACAAAGACCTTCCTCATTTTGAACTCTGATATAAAAGCCAACATCAATACGAACTAGAGACCTAGCGGAACAATATATAATGAAAACAGAATTTATGAGCCGAAACGTTTTATTAAAATTTTTTAATTTTAACAAGAGTTATCTCCCTTGCACCATTACTTAGAATTAGACAGAAAAATGATTTGTATAGTGCACCCCATCTTTACTTCCTTCCCTTTCAGGAATATTTTAGTTGGACACCGAACCGGGAACCGGTGGTTTCTGTAGTGATCGTGTAAACTGAAAATATTAGATAATAAAAACATACTCTCGTCGCATCAGTGGAAGTAAACGTTTTTCTTTTTTTTTTACAAGGTGTGGTCACCACTTATCAAGGCCCAGAAGCCAGTCGGGGATAAGGGTTAATGTTGAGATTTGATAAAGTGTCTTACTTAAGGGGCCGGTTCATCAGGAATTTGTTTATGATGGACTTGAAGACATCCAAGTTGTAGTCAGGCGGGAAACAGGCAGACGGAACAGAGTTCCACAGGCGTGCACTTCTAAGAAAGAAGCTTTGTTCATGGAATCTACGTTTTGGTTTTGGTACAGATAAAGAGTGGGGAAAATTTTTGACAGTTAGACGGTATGTAAAAATGGTGCTTGTCTACATTTGGGCCTATAAAAAAATTTTTTTTTCAAGAAAAATCTTTAAAGATTTTTATGATGTACGTACCTGTCACCGCACGAAGACGTCATATTCCAAAAATTACGTAAATCTCTCAAGTAGTTTTTTTTTTTTAAATTTTATTTAAGAAAATCACCCTCATATAAATATGCCGACGTATCAACGTGTGGTAATTTCAAAGGATTTTTCGAGAGTGGAAAGATTTTTTTTTTCAAAGTCGATTCGTCTGCCCTCGTTGATCCTACATTTCCGATCATTTGTAATTTAGATGACGCACTAATCATTCGATAAAATGTGTCATAAAATTTTATTTTCTTAAATAAAACAAAAAAAAACTACTTGATCGATTTACGTGATTTTTGGAATATGACATCTTCGTGCAGTGACAGGTTGAAAAAAAAATTTTTTAAAGGCTCAAATGTAGACAAACAACGTAAAACTTTTAAATTGGGACATTTCAGACTATTTCGCATTCCAGAACATTTATCTATCTTTATTTCTGAACTTTATCAAGGTTTACCTCCGTTTGAATAGCGACATAATTTTCTTTTTCCACATGTCTCCTAATCCCCCACCTACTCTCTATCTGTGCCTAAATCTAAATGCAGATTCCATAGACAAAGCTTCTTTCCCAGAACTGTGGAACACTGTTATGCTGACCTGCTTCCTAGTTGAATACAACACAGTAACCTTCAAATCCAATGTAAACAAATTCTTGTTGAGCCGTCTCCATAAATAATCAAATTCTCCCCAATTCACACCATTAACGATTACTACACTACAACCTTACATTCATTAATCCTTATCCTCGAGTGGCCTTCGCGCATTGATAAGTGGTGACTCTCAAGTAATAAAAAAAATCGTTTTTGCTCTCTTTTTTTCTTTCTTTTCAGTTTTTACTTTTTTCTTGGATAAATACACTTGTTGATACTATTACTTGATGTTATCTCCAGAGTTTGTTATTTTTGAAGGCAGTTAGCTTGCTGTAACAAATTTTGCATGTCGTTCCAGTATAGAAGAAATGCAAACTTATGCAAACTTTTATAACCAAAGATTTTGTCATTTATTTGATAAATGCAGCAGTATGTAACATACGTGATTTGGGTGTCGTCAAATATACATGAAAGGAGAAACAGGTACATCGAATAAATATAAACCTGTATGCAACACAAGGCCTATTTTATGGGGGTTGTGGTTAGGCACAGAAGAATATAAGACAGGTTGTCCCACAATGCTATTGTGAGATACGAGAAGAGATATAGGGCATCTGGTAGAAGTGACATCTTTTGAGGAACTGTTTTGTAAAAAGCGGCGTGGGTGGAAATATAGAAACATGTACAAAGTGTTCTGATTGCCCAATGTATTACTACACAAGTCTGAGTAGACCTGTTTTATTCAACTAAACAACGTGCCAATTACTACGCAAGAGATTATGAAAGAAACCAGATCTCTACTACAACATTAAATTGTCTTGGACACCCTTGAACAAGGTGTTCATCTTCAATCCAAATCACTGGATCCATCTTTCCCTGCCCTTTCTACTCCTTTTTTGTTTTGCATATGCTATTTTGCAACCATATAAACTGCTTAAGCTACCCCCTCTGCCATCTGTACTGGGTATAAAGCAAAATGCATTTGATGATGAAGCCTAATATAGGAGCTTTGGGGAGTGTGAACTTTTGGTGACCACTACTCCCAGGCCCACTCCTGATATGAGTGTTAGTACCTTTAAGAACTCCATGTATAGGTTGGAAAAAATAGCTATGCATCATCATCATCATCATCATCATCATCATCATCATCATCATCATCATCATTAGTTTAACGTTCATTTTACATGCTGGCATGTGTTGGACAGCTTCTAGAAATGGACTTCTAAACCATCCTATCTCCAGCCAGGACTTTATTTGTCCCTCTGTCTCTCAAAATCATCATCATCATCATCATCATCATCATCATCATCATCATCATCATTGTGACCATCGTCGTCATGGTCATTGTTATCATCATTGGCTTTGTCGTCATTGCCCTTTTTGTCATCATCATCGTCATCGTCATCGTCATCATCATCATCATCATCATCATCATCATCATCATCATCATCATCATCAAAGAAAGCAAGGAGCCTTCTAAAAACATTTATTTCCCGTGACTCACACTTTAGATCTGTATTAGTGATGGGACGATTCCAATATTTTTCCCAATTCCGATGCAATTACCGATTCCGATTCTTTATAAATCTCTACACATATAATTATATAGTTGTATTTTTTCTCCGATTACCCTAAAAACACATGTTAAATATGCAGATGTTTTCCTAAACGTCAAAATACACTTGTGGAAGATGATCTATCGATTTTAGTTTTACTGGTATTTTAAAATCAATAAATATTTATTATTTTATCATTATTACCAGCAATGGAAGATTTTACTTTAAATAAAATAAAATAAAAAAGACAATTAAAAGAATCGTTTTGGTATTGGAAAATCAATACAAATTTTTCCGATTCTGATATTTTCCGAATTTTTCGATTCCTGATTCTGATTCCGTTTAATCGTCCCAACACTAGTATGCATACATATGTATTTGTAGCATATTTGTTACGTGTCAACACTCAGGACCCATGCGTTGTATGCAGACAATCGCAAGGAAACAAAGACAAGAAAAGAATTTGAATCACTCTTTGTTTTCTTTTGAAACAACAGACATTTATTTACAGGTACTTTCCAGAATAACGCCTTGTCTCTTGTTGAAAAGTTTTCTCGTACTCCAATGTGCTTAACAAAACTCTGCCGTGCCGAACACGTGGTACTCTGTCTTTGTCCAGCCATGCTTAGGGCATGTCTTTCCCTGTCGCTCTCAGCCATGTGTGTAACACGTCTAACTCTGTCTGTCTGTAATCACAAGGGTCCACGTTTTTTTCTTTTTATAATCTCTTATTCCTTACTGTGACATACGGCTCAGTCATTTGTGTACGTTGATTGTTGCTGCTGCTGCTGTTGCCATATGCACGTCCATGCTCTGTTACATTATGCATATATACAGGAGATATATATATATATATATATTATATATATATATATATATATATATATATATATATATATATATATATATATATATATATATTATGTATATATACAGGAGATATATAATATATATATAATGTATATATATAGGATATATATATATATATATATATATATATATATATATATATTATGTATATATACAGGAGCTATATATATATATATATATATATATATATATATATATATATTATGTATATATACAGGATATATATATATATTTATATATTATGTATATATACAGGATATATATATATTATGTATATATACATGACATATATATATAGATATTATGTATATATAGAGGATATATATACATATTTTTCTTTTTTTTTACATAGGCATCACCACATTATCAAGGCCAAGAAGCCACTCAAGGATAAGGGTTAAAGAGTGTACAGTAGAAATTAGACAATATAGTAATCATTAGTAATGAAAATTTGGTAAATTTGATAACTTATATGGAACGGCTCATCAAGAACTTATTTACGTTAGACTTGAAGACAACCATATTGTAGTCAGCCGGAAAGCAGGAAAACGGAAGACAATTCCACAAGCGTGCAGTTCTAAGAAAGAAGCTTTGTTCATGGAATCTACGTTTAGGTTTAGGCACAGATAAAGAGTGGGGGGAATTATTGATAGTGTTTACAGCTAGACGAGTGTTTCTTGTGAAAGTTTGGCGAGGGGGGACCATAGATTGAAGCTCAGTCGAACACTTTCCATGAAAATAACGATACATCAGAGACAAACTCGCAACATCTCTTCTGTGAGATAGAGGTTGCAAGGAAGAGAAAAGGACATCTCCTACGAGGCTACGAAGTCTATTTTGAACTCTATCAAGGCAGGACAAGTCCTTTCTAGCAGCTCCTGCCCAGATGTGGCAACAGTATTCCATCCTTGGACGTACCTGGCTCTTATATAGATAGAGAATAGCATCAGCAGTGAGATATCTACCGGATCGATAGAAAGATCCCACCATTTTTCCAGCGGCCTTGGCAACAGATTTGGTGTACGTATTCCATTTAAGATCAGGAGCAATGGTCAAGCCAAGAAGCTTGTCAAAACTTGAGGCCTCCTGAAGACGAGAGCCATTCATTTCAATTGATGCCAGATGTGGATCAGAATGTTGATGATGTAAAGAGAGAAGCTTGGTTTTAGATGCATTAAAAGTAACCAGCCACTCCTTACCCTATTGTACTACGTGCTCAAGATCAGAGGAGAGAGAATTGGAGAGAACTTGGTCGTTTACTGTCTTAGATGTGCTACATTTTTAAACATGGAATGCAGAGGTAGATCAGATATAAATGTACGGAAGCTATCCCAGTCAGCCTTAGTGTATCGATATACTTTACGATGGAGAGGTACGTCTGGGGACTTATTACATTTCATTTTTATCTTAAATGATACAACAGAGTGGTCGGAAGATCCAAGAGGCGACAGAACAGAAACTGAACATAGTTCAGGGCAAGTTGTGAGAAAAAGGTCTAGTAGGCTCGCATACTGGCCGTCATTGTCGGGCACACGGGTGGGTTCCTGAACAATCTGAGTGAGGTCATAGGCAATGGAGAAATCATGACAGAACAACCCCTCATCATCGGTCTTGTTTGAGTGGGTCAACCATTCAACGTTGTGAACATTGAAGTCTCCACATACGTGAATGTTAGCTGAAGGATAAGCAGATAGGACTTGGTCAATTTTCTCAGATATGCTTTTAAAGATAGTAACTCCGCTGTTATGGGGGCGATAGAGAGTAAATATAAATGCCGTAGTGTGAGCTAAAGCAACCCGGAAGCACATATAGGGTAAGTTAGGATCTTCCCTGGAGATGTCCCTACCACATGGAAAGTTATCCCTAATATAGGCACATATTCCATGCCCATGGCGATCTTGGGGGTCAGATTTAGAAGTTAAGTTAGAGTATCCATTAATTGCGAACTCTTCTAGGGAAATAGTCTGTCCAATGCCAGTTTCACTTAAGAATAAAAGGTCTGGTTTAGTCTCCTGTAATTGGGTTTCAACCTCTGGAAGGTTAGAACGTAGACCCCTGATGTTGGAGAAGGAGACATGGTAGTAGGGGTTTATGTTGGAAGTTGGAGAACCGGGTTTAATCGTGTATATATTTGACCTTTGATTGACCTGATTCTTTGTGTGTGCTCTATTTAGCTTGGATATCTAGTGTCTTGACCTGTTTTAGATCTAGGTTAGTTTTTTTATGTTAGTTTATATATATATATATATATATATATATATATATATATATATATATATATATATATATATATATATATATATATACATACATACATACATGTGTGATAGTTTATGTATATGCATGTTTATTTATTTTATTTGTTTATTTTCCATTGTTTTTGTTAGTTTTAAAGTTATTTTTTATCTTTATCCTAGAGTAAATTTTATCCTGTGAACACAGTTGTTCACTATTTCTCTCCTACAGTTTAATAGATGTTAGGATTCTTTAAAGTAAAGGATAGGTCGTCTAGGTCTCTACAGGTGTTTTCTTGTCTTACTATTTTCCATTCGACTACCAGCGAACATCCGCTTTCCTTGAGTTCCCAGTATTTGTTTGCTAGCGTTGTTTTCATACAGTGTTTTTCATTGTTGAATGTACTTTTGTGGTCATAAATCGAGTTTTGAAATCTAAGGAAGTCATACCTATGTAATATTTCTTGTTATTCGGGTTTTCTTTTACAAATATTGTGGCCTGGTATATATATATATATATATATATATATATATATATATATATATATATATATATATATATATATATATACTTATACTTATTGAAATGTATTCTTTGTCTTGCATATAATAAAAATTCTAGATTTGAAATTTAACCATTTCACATCATGAAATTTAAATTACTAAATTATGTTATATACATATGTATATATATATATCTATATTATCTATATATATCTATATCTATATCTATATCTATATCTATATATATATATATATATATATATATATATATATATATATATATGTATATCAGTGTTGGGACGATTAATGGGAATTGGAATCAGAAAAATCGAATTTTTTGGTTGTATTGGAATTGGTATCGGAATCAGAAATTTTTTTTCTTATTTTCCAATGCCGAAAGCGATTCTTTAAATTGGTTTTTTACTTAATTTTTTTTTAAGCCAAATTTTTTGGTAATAGTAATGATAAAATATTGAAAATTATTAGTAAAACTAAGATCATCCTCCACAAATGTTTTTTTACTTTTAGGAAAATATCTGCACATTTGACATGTGTTTTTATGACAATTATGAAAAATAACAACTTTATAGTTTAATATGTAGAGATTTATAAAGAATCGGAATTGGAATCAGTAATTGTATTGGAATCAGAAATTTAACACGGAATCGGTATTTGTATCAGAATCGGGTAAAATATTGGAATCGTCCCATCACTAACATATATATATATATATATATATATATATATATATATGTATATATATATATATATATATATGTATATATATATATGTATATGTATATACATGTATATGTATGTATATATATATATATATATATATATATATATATATATATATATATATATATATATAGATGTAATTTGTTTTTGTTTTGCGATACTTTTTGAATGAATTTAATTATATATACAAAAGTGCATTTTTACCTAAATGCGAGTTGGGAATGATTTTCTGTTTAACTAATTTTGGTACCCCTAAATGGGAAGCAGCATATGTATTATTTTAAAAATATAATTATCCATTGATACGTATTTCGTCATCTACGACTCATCAGAGACGAAACATTGATGAACACATAGCTTAGTTTGTTCCTTTTTATTTCTCTCTCTCTCTCTCTCTTTCTCTCTCTCTCTCTATATATATATATATATATATATATATATATATATATATTTTTTACCGTTTTATTTTATCTGTTTAGTTACACATGTTTCAGTTACCGAATTGTATTTAAGATCCAGTAACTTCGTCAGACTTTACAGAAATGGTTATTATGATTGGAAAAATGATATTAGAAGAAGCACAAAAAAAGCGAAAAAAAAAAAAACGGAAAAAAAAAGGACCGCTACAAAGTAGGTGGGTTCTCTCTACTGTGCTAGAAAGCTACTAACGCTCTATAAGGCCACCATTCACCCATGTATGGAGTATTGTTGTCATATTTGGGTTGGTGCATCTGTCACTAGTCTATTGCTCTTAGACAAGTTTCAAAAGAGAGTCGCTAATCTGATAGGTCCTGAACTGTCATCTAAACTTCAGCCTCTGTCCCATCGACGAAATGGTGCATCCCTCTGTCTGTTCTACAAGTACTTTAATGGTGAATGCTCTGACGAACTGCAAGCACTTGTGCCCTCTCGACGTAAATACCCCCGACAAACCCGACAAGCAGCTAAATCCCACCCCTTCACAGTAGAGATCCCTAGATGTAAGACAACCTTCTACTCCAGCAGTTTCTTCCCCAGAACAGTTAGACTTTGGAATTCCCTTCCGGGTCCCTGCTTCCTCAACTGTACTGACATGCAGAAGTTCAAGTGTAATGTAAACCGATGACTGGCACAGACTTAGATAACATTTTTGGTGGTATATCACATATATTAGATCCATTCTGTTCAGGATTATCAGCAGTTTCACTCTTGTCAGGCAGTGGCACAGAGTTAGTGATCATTTTTGGTTGTGTATCAGATATATTAGATCCATTCTGTTAAGGATTATCAGCAGTTTCACAGATGTTAAAGTGAAAAAAATAATGTCCATAATAGTGATTGTATAGATTGGTTTCCTAGAGGTAAATCAAATAAAGTGCTCAACTGAGGACAGAGCCGATATATATATATATATATATATATATATATATATATATATATATATATATATATATATATGAATAAATATATATGAATAAAAAAATAGACTATATATATATATATATATATATATATATATATATATAGTCTATTTTTTTATTCATTAAAACAAGTTTTATATTTAGTGCTGAAGTGAAATAAATAATGTCCAGACGGTGATGTGATAAATGAAAGATGTGTATTCAGAGTTCGAACGCATGCGACTTGTCACAAAGAGAAGTACTGAACTGCCTATTTCTCTTCTGCCCCGTGGCGGCTCTCTTCTGATACAAGGGGAGGTCATCAGTCCGTCCTTGGGAAGGTAAATAGGATGAGACATTAACATTCAGTATATTAAATTCATATTAAATGTCAGTGTGGTTCTTAGCTATACACGATGATGCTCTAAGATGGCCTCTGCCACGCCACAGAGTTATATTCTCAATATTGATGTATAATAACAAAGCCAGACAAGGAAAAAAAACAAGCTGCACAATTTTAGTTTCTTTTTTTTTTTTATTTATTTTTGATTGATTACAAATTTGATTGAAGTAAAGTTAAGACAGCGTTTACCACACAGCCAAACAGATAAAGGGAGATAATAAAGCGATTCATTTACAAACACCTTGTTTAGATAATGCCATAAAAATGGTGGATTATAAACTACATTAAGTGGAAAGGCTGCCGTTCTTGCAAAATGCACAATTTAACAAACCGACATTAACAAAATAAAAAAAATGGTAAAAAAAAAAAAAAAAAAATAATACTTAGCACGAATTGGTTAAAATATATTTTAATATAAAATTTATTTTTTTCTCGTTGTGGATGTTGGAAAACGATGATTTTTTTTCTTGATTAAAATGGTGGACATCAGCGATGACATTTTGAATTACTTTTTATTATTAAGTAGATGTACCCCTCGACGTTGCCCGGGAGGAAGTGAATCATTTTAGTTTTTAATTTTAATTTATTTGCACATTATAAAAAAAAATTATACAGAAAAAGAAATAATTTTTTAATTGTATGGAAGATGGTACATTTTATATACTTCAATTAAAAATATTAGTTATTCCCCTAGCCAATTTTGATTTTTGTTTTGTTTTTGGTTTTAATCGAAAAAACGTTTCCATATTACTAGTTAGCCAGGTGAGGGTACATATTAAAAAATGAATAAATTGTAGTTAAATAATTTTGTAATAATGCCAATTGCACTATGGTACAACAATAGCAAATGAATATTGGATAGTCAGTTGTTTCTCTATTCTTTAATTAAAATGTGACTTATTTCCTCTTGCTGATTTGATTTTTCAGTTATAAATGACAAACTTTTCCATATTATCAGTTGTCTGCCTCTGTGCAAATAAGATGGTATATGGCAATGACAGATGGAAATTGGTTAGTTAGAATCAAATTTTGATATGTCAACTTAAATGCTATTTAGGTGTACTTTTACAATCCATTTTACATACGTGAGATTGTTTTTGTTTTTTTTAATAACATATGCTTATTTAATAAAAAATAAGCAGGAGATAATTTCTCGGATCTTTTTAAATTCAACATCAAACATCAAACTAAATTCACAGAAGAATTAGGAAATCAACCCATTAAGGCTTTGCCAGCGGTTATCTTATAATAAACAAAATTGAAAAGAATGGATAAAGTTGTAGAGAATACGGCGCTAAAGGACTGAAAATTGCATACAATATACGAAGAAGAGAGACTTTCATTTGCCACAAAACTTCAAAGAAAAATGCAATTAGTCAGATAAATTTTGACTGAAGCAAAAAAATTGGGCATCACAGCCTCTTTCTTTTCCTTCCTTCATTTAAATCACAGTTAAAAACTGAACAAATTAAGTTACAGGAAAATATCAGAATAACAAAAAAAATAACAATCAAAAAACAAAATGGCGGAAACCAAATCATCATTTTCTCAGTGTTTTAGATTAAACGTGATTGGCTCCTTTCCTCTTTTTCCCGCCTTTTATTTTTGTTCACGAATTGTATGCCTTCATCCCGTGTTTCTTCAACTTGTTTCACATCGACGGTTGAATCTGTAATGTCAACCCATTTCGTCTTTCCGGAATCGATCAAAATCGAAAGGAAATTAAACACTGACACAATCAGGGAAGCAGACTTGTTTCTGTTAGTTGCAGTCTTCTTTGAGATGTTTTGTTTTTTCTTTTTAGAATTCATTTACCATCAAATGTATATAATTTATTGTCAATGTAAAAGATGTGTCAAAACAGGGTAAGATTGGGAAACCGCAATGGTCGCCAGCATGGTCATTCCTATAAAAGGCCTAGAGATCCAACATTCGAAATCTCTGATTGGAAGAAATATTTATAATCAGCAAATATTTTTTAAGCTGATGACATTTCGCTCTCCCTATTTACTTGCCTCTCCACGAGGACAGACTTAGACACAAGGTATCTTTTTAATGTGAGGTAATATCCAGCTTCCCTTAAAAGGGGCACTTTGGATTCAGATAAAAATTTAAAAATGAAATATCTAAGATCAAAAGGATTTTTCCTCTGCTGAACAAAGAAATAATCAAAGCATCAAACTAATCTTGCGGGAGAATTAACAGTCTACAACGTGACGTTAATCTACTAGAACTCTGTCTGGTCTCCTCCGAGCGGCCCAAATTTGCCTCTGATATCAAATCCTTTTTTTTCTGTCTGCGTCCGACGTTTCACGTCATCATTAAAGACATGTCATTTGACAAAAGTTTATAAATAAAATGAAATATTGATAATAAGCACTTAAAAAAATATTTCAATAATCGCCTCAATTAAATAAGGTGCGTCTTAGAATGCAACGGACCTCTGGGAGCGAAAGGGGTTTTGCCTCTGTCAGAGAACCGATCAATGTTTCGGCGCAATCACAGTGTACTACTACTACTACTACTACTACTACTACTACTACTACTACTACTACTACTACTAATAATAATAATAATAATAATAATAATAAATATCAAGTTCTGAAATAGGAATTACAAGTCAAGAATTGGAACGCTTGGAACTATAACAAAAAGCCACCATAAATAGCTTAATCAGATTCATGAGGCAATTTCTATTCCAATCTTGCAAAAAGGCGTGCCTGTAAGGTAAGGAACGGTGAAAGAGTTAAAGTACAACTTGAATGTCTAAAGTCAAATGAATTGACCTGATGTTCAAGAAAAAATATCATTCAAAAGTTGAGACTTATATATATATATATATATATATATATATATATATATATATATATATATATATATAAATGGCACATTGGTAATCGTCATGGACTCATTAAACATTGGGATTATAATGGCGCTTAATTATTGAAGCCAGGGGTTTCTAATTGAACGTGCGACCCGGATTAAAATTGTTAAAAGCATGTTAGAAACGAGTACAAATGAAAACATGTAAAAAAAAAACAAACTTTATCTCATTTGTTTTCTTTTTTAAATTGTAATTTGAATAATTATTCAATATTAGCACACACACACACATATATATATATATATATATAATTTCCTGTTCAGAATAAGTATTTGCAGAAAAAAACAGAAACGAAGTAAATTATATTCTTTAAATTGAGAAAATAGAATCAAAATAAATAGAGAGATATAAAAGAATTTTTGTTCATATTAAACCGAGCTTGAAAAAGATCCCACCACCAGCGTTCAATCCCCTGGACTCCAAAGAGTCTGGCTAAAAAAATATTAAGCCCTTCAAGAGCTCAACAGGAAAGAAAGAGTTTACAAGGCCGACTGATAAAAATAAATCTACCCTTAAATTGGTTTAGTAGTTTGAAACAATTTGCCAGAAGTGTTGCTATTTGGGTCTGACTTTGAAAAATCAACAAAAGAACTGTATATGTGAGGTATAAATATTTCATAAACAATTTTGTAAGTGGCAATTTTTTAAAAATGCACTACGCATTAAAATATTGTGTGGGTTGCCACTTAAAGTTCTCAGAATGTCATTGCTTGTAAGCCGGTCCCGATAGGAGCATCCACTACAATTGGCCTATTAAAAAATTTTTTTTTTTCATGGCAGTGTGATTGTACAGAATTATTGAACGGTCAATGCAGTTGAAACGTATCCTTTTCAAGACAAAAAAAATTGTTATACATTCTTTGATGTTCGAGTTTTTTATGCGAAATTCACACAGGTTAGGGATGGAAGATTATTTGTCAATCATTCTGGATACGCCTGCTTTTGCAGATAAGGAATTCGCAGAGTCTTCAAATCTAAGACCCCTTCAAATTGGTGTTTTGGTACCGAATTGGAGAATTGCACCCTCTTAATTATCGTCACTGACTCGTCATCACAAAGACTTCGCTTCTTTCATACAACAGAGGCGCGTGGTAAAAAGCAATGTTTTCCTTTCGTTTGCGAGAACAAATAAATAGTTTCATATATTAAAAATCTCTAAAAAAATGTTTAATTTCGGAAGAGTTTCCGTGCAAGTCCTGGAGATGGAGAATTTCAGCGGGTAACTCTTCTGTCCAGGTCCTAATTTTGCAGGAAAAGAGCAAAAGACTTCTTATGTTGACAAGAAAAAAATTATGTGCTTAAATGCTCAAAGATTCAATATTTTTATGAAGCAATTCTAGTTTCTGATTGGTTGCTAGCAGAACGTGCCTTAATTTGATTCGTCAGTTCCTATCGGCAGCATTTATAAATAGAATCTCACAACTTTCAGTAAACAAGTCCATTGTGATGGGATGTCTCCTAGCGGCTTCGGCTGCAGGGAGACAGGGTAGTACACGTCAAGGATTCGTCACTTGACACTCAGCCCAACAGGGAACTGGCCCAGCACCTGTTGGACTGAGGTACACCGCCTGGGTAATACCTAGGAGGTCCACCCTCCCAGGCCTTGCCACCGGGCTTTCCGGTGGGGTAAGTTTATTGCTTGCTGCCTGAGGCGCCCCGACCGGGGAATGCCGACGGGGTTACTCAGGCAAATTTTAAAATTGCAGGAGTGCCCCTCCTTTAGGGGAGCCTGCGGGGTTCCCACTTTCCAGGCCTTGTGCCAAATATTGCCACCCTATAATAAAATATAAGTGGCTGCCTCGGTTGCTTGGTAACTGGGTAGAAATTACCAGGCAAGAATCCATTCTTGACAATCAGCCCGACAGGTGCAAGATCGGAAACTGACCCAGTACCTGAGCTACGCCGCATGGGTATCATCCAGGAAGTCCATCCTACCAGGCCTTGCCACTTGGCTTTCGGGTGGAGTAAGTTCATTGCTTACTGTCTGAGGTTTCTCGACCAGGGAATGCCAACCGGGATGTTCAGGCAATTTGTGCTAGGCAAGAGTGTCCTCCTCTAGGGGAGCTTGCTTGACACCCCACTATCCAGACCTTGTGTCACATAATGCTGTGGTGATCAGCATTTAAATATCTACCCTTAGTATATATAAAATATATTGCAACAAAAAAGAAAGAAAGTAAGAGAAGAAAGATATCACGTGGCTGTGACATCACAGGTAAGAAATCAAAAAAGATTTCATGGCCTTTTTTCCGACCTGGTTCACTTGAAGATGAACGTAAAAATGGTCACCAGTCAATGATACCCAACTGGTGTTGGTTTGGGGTACCATTAAGCAAACAATGTTAGCTACTGTTCTCACCAAATCGTTTAAAGGTACGAAGGAAAATTAAATAGAGAGGAAATAGAACCAGCATCGTATTTAATATGAACCCACCAGATGACCCCTGTGCATCATCACTAAAGAAAAATGGCTGACAGCAGGAGAAATAAGATACGCCAACACAATAATAGTCGACTTTAATTCAAGACAGATTTTACTGTCTATTCGTCAGTTTAAAACCTTCATTTCTTTGGAATTTCGTAGGTTCACGATCTGTCAACACTTTTTTCTTCAATATACTAATACTAGATTCAAATAGCTGGCCTGTATTCCCTCACTTGTCGCGCCCCTGTCGTATCAAAGAACCTAAGCTGCCCCTTCTTCACAAATGCTAAGTCGTTTCAAGAACCAAACTGACTGCTTTTATGAAAAGAGTATTTTGCTAGAGTCAACAAGGACACCAATTTAAACCGTGGAGGCAAGTGTTTATTTTGTATTGTCGTTTGGGCAATCATTACAATTACCGACATAAATTAGTTCAAAGAAAATACAGTTAGAAAATCAACCCCCAAACAATTTATTTTATCATTTGTGACCTATTTGCGTTAAAATATCTAATTTTACATTATTCTTATCGTCTGTTTATGATTTTCTGAAAATAACAGATATTTCCCGAAGGTATATAATACAGACGCATAGCTTCGACCAAATGTTTATTCATTTATTTATTTGTACAAACAATTTTTTCCTCCATAGTTCATGATATATATATATATATATATATATATATATATATATATATATATATATATATATATATATATATATATGCTTGTTGACATAGGTTGTGTCGTCTGTTCGTGGATTTCCGGAAACAGTCGATGTTTCCCGAAGGAATAGTCTGCAGACGCATAGTATATGTTTGTTAGTATCTATCGTTCATGTTCTTTGTTAGTAAATTTCCGGAAACAGACGATACCATTCTCCGAAGTTTCATGATAATAGCGTGTTCCTGATAAGTAACATTTTCAAAATTCACCTTTGAATATTGATAGAAAATTTGTTTTTATTTTAATTTCATAAATGTAATTATAATAAATACTTTGAAGTTATATTTAAAAAAACAAACAAACAAATAAAAAAAACCCAACAACAACAACAAAAAAAAAAAGCTAAAAAAAACCAGACTCGATTTTTACGATGCTGAAAGCCATTTGTGGTAGATTTCTTTCTAATATATAGACATCACAGATGTCGTTTCTGTGGCAAATGAAAATTCTTACTTCTCAATAATGCAATACTCTACTTGTACAGAGTGTTTTTTTTTTGGGGGGGGGGGAGGGGCGAACTTTAAATTGACAAATATATTTCCTTTACAGATTTGGCAACTATCGGTTGTAAATGTAAAAAATTACTCTTTTATATTTTATTATACAAATATGTACTTTATAAAGTACATATTTGTATAATAAAATATTTTTTGGTGATTAATCTTAAGTTCGCCGCCTCTAAATATACACGAATATATATATATATATATATATATATATATATATATATATATATATATATATATAATTTTCTTCAATTTAAGTAAACAAAATTATCATTAGTCACGTCAATAAATTTACTGTTTCAATCTAAATCTTCATCGAGGCCAGCTTTTCAATCTTAATTAAAAGACTAGCCCAGATGAATACCGGAGATCTTTGTCGCCTAATGAAATCTTCTTAGATTGAAAATTGAAACAGTAGATTTATTGTCGCGACTAATGATAATTTTGTTTACCTAAATTGAATAGAATAATATTTTGCTCTTTTTATTGAGCCCTATCAACAACCTCGTTAAATTCAATTGTTTTTACTTTTACATATTTTATATATTTATGTATGTATATATATGTATATATATATGTATATATATGTATATATATGTATATGTATATATACATAATATATATTATATATATTATATATATTATATATTATATATATATATTATATATTATATATATATATTATATATTATATATATATTATATATATATTATATATATATTATATATATGCTTATATATATAATATATATATATATAGTATATATATACATATGTGGATGCTTATATATATATATATAATATATATATATATATATATATATATATATATATATATATATAATATATATATATATAATAATTAGAATCAAGAGCTACAGAATCTTTTCTATTTTGTAAAAGGTAAGCCAACAGCAACAACAACAACAATAACAAATGAGAAATCGTTTTCCCTGATCTCGCCATGCGTCACTTGCAAACAAGAGAAAGGAACTAGCGACGTCGATCCAACACTCTCTACATAAAAAGCACACACACATTGGCTGGCTGTTCGCTAACTATTTTTAAGTGACTAGACCCCCAACCAACTCCAAATTTGTTAAAAATGGTACCTTACCTCTTCATATTGGGTGCTGGTGCAGATTATTGATGTTTAAACCAACGCATTTCAGCTGGAGACATTATTACGTACTTACTTGTCATGTCGAAATTAAGAATAAATTCCAAAAATTACGAAAAATAATCTAGTAGAAAAATGATTACAAGTTTTAAGTAAAATTTATCGAGTTTATCGATTTATAGAGATTTATCGTATGTTTAAATGTTAACGAGTTCTCCAGATCCAGGGGAGGTAAATGCAAAAATTATTTTGACTAAATAATTGCAATTCCGTCATTTTTTAACATAAAATGCCAGAACGTAATTGTGACTGTTTTTTTTTCTTTTTCTTTTTCTTTTTTTTTTTTTTGCTAAAAATACATCTTTTATTGAATCATTTTTCATAATTTAAAAAAAAATGTACTAATTTCGACATGAGGTTTCGCAAGAAAAAAAAAAACCCAAACTTTTCACGACCTTATTCTTTGAATTTAATATTAATTAAAAAATATACCTTTCGACTTTTTAAAAAATGCCCCCCCCCCCCAAAAAAAAAACAGAAAAAGAAAAAGATAATATTCTATGTATATTTTGATGGGTGTTTTGTTGGTGATTTTTCTTCATTTTTATCACGAGTTCTTCTTTTAAGTAAATTCCGTTAAAATCCAGCAACAACCTCACGAAGTAATTGACGAATAAAAAAAGGCACAGACAATGGTGCAGTATAGTTAACAGTCGAAAAATCGAAAACAAGCAAAATATGCAAACGTATTACCAAACGTATTAAAATTTAATTTTCTACCGACCTGTATATTTTTAATGTGTGGAAACTGGTTGTAATATTTATTATCTTTAGATTTGTTATCGTTACTTCAACTTAGTCGAACACGAGTTAATCAACGATGTGGTCGATTTGGGGAGAGGTGGTCGCTAGTTTCAGGCTAGTAATTAAAGGCTTATCCTACCACTGACCCCAAGTTCACGGAAGGGTTGCCAGTCGGACTTGATGTATGTGATAAGGTAAGTCTTTTTTTGTTAACCCCCTCTACTTTTTAAAGGAATGAAACTCTAACACTAGTAGATAAATCGGCCATATTAGATTTAAATCAAGTTAAATTTATTGAAAAAAAAACAACAAAAAAATAAAAACAAAAACATGAGCAAGTGCAATAATCTATAAATTGGGACGATAATAAGATGCGCGCATCTGTATAGCGTTTGGATATTGGCCTAATGCGATTTTAAACCAAGATATGATGGACATCGTTTCTTGTCTTGCAGGCCGTTCCCCGAAGCAGAAAGACGTCTTCTGTCTATATCCGAAAGGCAGATTTCGGCGAAATCTTATCTATCTATATATCTATAAAAGTGGGAATGTGTATGTGTGCGTGAGGACGCTTCTCAACCTACATATTCAACGATTTTTTTGACCTACAGACTTGAAATTTGGTATATAGGGTATTCAGCCATATGGAAAACTCTTTAATCCGTTTTCATCCGAAAAAAATTGGTACGTGGATGTTCGTCAGATTTTTATCTGTTTGTAAACTGTTTTACGACTGCGCATGCGCGGTTGTGAAACATAATAGCTGCCTAATGTTAAGAATAAGTAGGTTTGAAAACATTTTTTTTAAAAACGTGACAAGCTGGCCTAATGGTTATCGTACTTGATTCACTGTCTTTAGGTTTTGCCTTCGATCTCAGCTCGAGTATTTTTTTTTACTTACATGAAGTGAACTGTTTATAAATAAAAAATACTCGCATGCACATGTCTCAGTTTCTTTCTTTTTTTTTTTTTACTTCATTCTTTTTAAAAGGAATTTAATGTTACGTTTAATATAAACGGTATTTCTGATTCTAATAAACAAGAAATCTGCATTAATTAAAATATAATATTTATGCGTATTTTACGACCGGGCAACGCCGGGCGGTCTTTTAGTATTGGAACAAAACTAACTTTAAAACAGTTTCAGACTTTTAAAACTATACTGGTCGGTAGAAAAAAAAAATAATGCGTTTGGTAAAAAGTTATTTGTTACATATTTTGTTTGTTTTCGATTTATCGGCTGTTAAGTATACTGCACGTTTGCCAAGGTGGAAATATGGTAAAATTAAAATACAAAAAGGAAAAAATAAGAAACACTTCTCTGATCTTCATTTCTTTTTTATCGTTGTGTTACAATCTTTACAATTCTTTCACTGTTTTGAATAAATTAGAAAGTTGATATAAATATTTTTTTTCTTTTAATTTTTTTTACATTACAAATGCTTACTCCATCTTAGATGTTTTTGGTTAATGAAGATTCTTCCGAGAGGAAGGATTTTTTTTAGCATCATCGCCAATCAGAACTTAGACGGTGGACGTTGGGGAGTCAGAAAAAGAAGAAGGAGAAGAAGAAAGACGATAATTGTTTAGAAAAAAAAAAAAATAAAAATAATTTACGTTCAAGATAGAAAAGAAATTCCACATTTTTTTTTTTAAGGAATGAAAGAAAAGGAAATCATTTTAGTTTTATTTTAATTTTTTTTTACTTTTCAATTTCGATAAATTAAAAAGATATTTTTTCCCAACTTTCAAATAATACATTTATAAAAGAAAAGTCTATGTTGCGTGCGTGTTGTTAATAGCAGTATAATGTCCGTTCGTCAGAGTTCGCAACGTTTTCTTCGCTGTTGCGTTTTGTTGAGAATTTTGAGAATTACGAGAACGTAAAACAGACGGTTCTCAATTTCAATAATGGCGTCGATATTGTCGATAAATAATAAAAAAAGAAACGACAAATAAAACATTGTCTGATATTGTACCGTACACATGTGGCATTAAAACACGCAGAAACTAGCAAAATTAAAATGCTTGAAAAAATGCAGAGTTTAGAGTATAAAGGAGCAGGTTTCTAGGAGAGAAATCACGAAGTCCCTTCTTTGTACATGATAGCTGACAGCAAAAGTCTTGGTGAAAGAGTGTCCTCAAGATGGACACGTACACAAACGTGGGAAGAAGAAGAAGATCTAGAATCAGGACGTGCAGGTGAAGGATAAGATATTTTTGGACGGCGTCTGCAAAAGAATTAATACAAATAATTAGCAAATTAAATATTGAAAATCATCTGCATAACAAAGCAAATCGATTTCATGCTTTTACGTATGTTATCACTAGCGCTGGGACAACAGCATATTCTTTTCATTGCTTTGACTCTCGAGTATATACCCGACACAGTAAGACACAGTCAATCAACCGAAAACCCACATCAGTCTATATAAAAACATAAGATATTAACGGATATATACTCAAGAGTCAAAACAATGAAAAGAATATGCTGTTGTCACAGCGCTAGTTATCACTATCACTAGGGCCATGACAACAGCATATTCTTTTCATTGTTTTAACTCTCGAGTGTGTATCCGTTGATATCTTATATGCTTTTATTTAGAGTGATGCGGTGTTCAGTTGATTAACAGTCTAACCGTGTCGGATATATACTCGAGAGTCAAACCAATGAAAAGAGTATTCTGTTGTCATGACCCTAGTGATAACTAGGGTCATGGCAACAGAATACTCTTTTCATTGTTTTGACTCTCGAGTATATATCCGACACGGTTAGACACAGTCAATCAACCGAGAACCACATCAGTCTATATAAAAGGATATAAGATATCAACTCGAGAGTATTGAAGAGAGTATTCTGTTGTCATGGCCCTATTGATAACCTGTCTCACACATAAACAAATCAGACCAGACAATCAGCAATGATATCGCTAAGGTAACAAATGTCACCATTATCCATTTTAAGAGATGAATTCTTCCAGAAGGTGATTTTCTCCCCGTCAACTGAAGCAGGACAATTTTAAATATATATTTCATAAAATGACTGTAGTTTTATAGATTTGAAGAATATTTAACCGAGGATTATTTTTACGATAATAAGTCAAAGCATAGTTATTGTTTGAAATATAATGACATTTCTACAATTAATAATAATTAATTGCTAAATAAATAACTAAAATGTATATTTATTTTTTAAATGGAAATGACAATTATTTTTATAGAATATTTTTACAGAATATGAAAGAGTAGATTTTACATATTATATATATTTTACATATTATATATATTTTTACACATTTACATATATATATTTTTACATATTATATATTGCATATGATATATTACATATCATATATTTTACATATATATTTTACGTATTATATATATTTTACATATATATTGCATATCATATATTACATATTATATATTTTACATATATATATTTTACATAATATATATATGTTACATATATATTTTACATATATATTGCATATTATATATTTCATATTATATATTTTGCACATATATATTTTATATACACATTTTGCATATTATACATTGCATATTATACTGTGTATTTTTATATATACAGAATATGGAAAAGTATATTTATATCATGTTTTATTGCAAGGATATATTATTTTTAACAGTAAATCACGCAGATTGACGAGTGTTAACTATTCTGTACTTGGACTCAAAATACTTATCACAATCGCTAACGATTTCATATAACAGAAGAATAAAAATGAAAACATTTATTTATATCGTAGTTACAATACAAAAGGTGGCACAAGCCTGAAAAAGCGAGCGCCTAGAAAAGGTCGAACCTATCTGGCTATTATTAACATTTGCTGATCACATCAACCATTCATCTACCATTCACCACAACCAAATCACATAATGTGTAACAAATTTACAACCAATATAAGACATATGCAGTTCTGAGATTGGTCATAATTTTTTTTTAATATATAATACAAGGATAAAAATGTACAATTAAAAACCCAGTGTTAATATAAGGTCTGTCCATTTTTAGACACTTAGATTTGCTAGGCGAAAACATATAGGTCTCAAAAGCTTTATTCTATTTTTGAACTATAGAAAAAAACCTGCATATCTGGCAAATAAGACAATTTGTCAAGTAAATGACGAAAGGGCAGGCTGAATTATCAACCAAAAATTTGGGGAAAACAGGCAAAACAGGGAGAGAACCAAGGACAAAATAAAGGGGACCTTATGATGACATACAAATTTAAAGTGATTTGATGTTTTTTTTAAACAATAGCCGACATTTTGAAAAACGACGACTATTTTAAAGTATGGCCGCCATTTTAAACAATTTCTATAATCTTTACTGAAATTATCATTGTTCAAACTCCAAATGTAATAATACAATAAAATAATACCTGGCTTGCAAAATTATTATGTAATTTTATTATAAGTATCAAAATGTAAAAATTTTGATGAAGAAGAATTCAATATCTTTAGAAGCAGTGAAAAGGTCGGCACTTGTAGACTACTAGGACGGAATTAATTTTTTGGTTTTCAGTTAGGACATGGAGAGAGTGCATAATAGGTGCACACAAATGCAATTTCAGGACCGAATCGAAAATTAATGCGTGTTTTTTTTTTTTTTTTTTTTTTTTGTTGAGAACTTTTAAAAAAATATATAATAAATTTCTAATAACACAAAATAGATTTTTTTTATTTTTAACAAAATAGACATTTTTTTTCATTTTTAATAAAACATGAACATTTTTTTTGTAACACATTTCTTGAAGTAAAATACCCCCCTCTATTTTGTGTTATTAGTTTCTTATATTTACTTTACTTCCAGAAATGTGTTACAAGAACTTTATGTTCGTGCTTTATATATATATATATATATATATATATATATATATATATATATATATATATATATATATATATATATATATATTGTTAAAAAACTGTTGTTTGTGTTATTATATTTATGCAAAAAAAAACATATTTATGTAAAAATACATATTTATGTAAAAAACATATTTATATTTTTATTTTATAACTTTCCTCCCCCCAAAAAACAAAACAAAAAAACAAAAAAAACACGCATTTATTTTCGATTCAGTCCTGAAATTGCATTTGTCTGCCATTGCTATGCACTCTCATCATGTCCCAACTGAAAACTAAAAGAGTGATTCCGTCCTAGTAGTACACAAGTGTCAAAAGGTCAACGAGTCGTGCTTTTGAAATTGCATGAACGTCAATTAAATGATTTGTGCGATCGAAAACAAAATGTGCAACGTTAGAAAGAAAACGGCGACGTCATCCGACGATAAGTAACGGACAATTGAAAACAAAAACAAAAACCGTCAGCATTTGGCTGAAACATGCAAAGCCAATCACAAAACTAGAAGCAACAAAAACTTAAGTCTAGAACATGCTGCCTGTCGTCGGATATTCGGTTTCCAGAAAGAAGCGACGATCCCCTCGTACAAAATCGAGTTGAGCTTGTCAGACAGCGTTTCATAGAGCAGCACTCTATTAAGACATTAAGAAGGCAGATAAGCTACCAGAAGACCAAATCAAGTTGCTCATAGCAAAGCGTTGAGGATACCTAACGGAATCAAAGAGTAAGACGCAAACTAAGTTACCAAAAATCAATTTTCCACCAGCGTGCCACTAGCAATCCAGAGTTCTTAAAACATTCATTACAACCATTTGGCCTTTTGGTCAAGATCAAAGTGTAGTATCTGTTCCGGCAGATGCTGCAAGCTATGACTAGCTATGACTAGCTATGACTAGCAAAGACCAGATGTGGGGGCAACCCCACATGTCTGACCATTAACCAGCTCCCATTTCCCACCTCTCGGGAGCTGGTCCCCTTTTTCCCTTCCCCCTCCCTTCACTCCTCACATTAAAAACGGCCTTGTGCCTAATTTGCTCAGTGGGGGAGCAAATAAATACCATCTGTTCTTCAGATGCTGCACTTCCATTTCTTGTTCTCTTTCGGTGGAGGAGAAATCCTTCACGACTGAGACAATTTTTATTTTTGTACCTTTTCTCCACGTTAAAAAAACGACCCTGGTGTCTAACTCTGTCCCGTGGGGAGGCATTGTAAATAGGTACAACCATTCGCCCATGTATGAAGTACTGTTGTCACATTTGGGTTGGTACATCTGCTACTTGTCTCTCGCTCCTAGACAGAGTTCAAAAGAGAGTCGCCAACCTGATAGGTCCTAAACTGTCATCTAAGCTTCAGCCTCTGTCCCATCAACGAAATGCTGCATCCCTCTACCTGTTCTACAAGTATTTTAATGGTGAATGCTCTGACGAACTGCAAGCACTTGTACCTCCTCGACGTAAATACCCCCGACAAACCCGACAAGCAGCTAAATCCCACCCCTTCACAGTAGAGATCCCTAGATGTAAGAGAGCTTTCTACTCTAGTAGTTTTCTTCCCCAGAACCGCCAGACTTTGGAATTCACTTCCGGGCCCCTGCTTTTCCAACTGTACTGACATGCAGAAGTTCAAGTGTAACGTGAACCGACATTTTGCTGTCCAACTCCCTGCATAGTAGCCCTGTAGCTTATGTCCTTGATATTAGCCCTCTACACCAAAGTGGCAATGTGCATTGTGTGAGGTGAAAATGTAAAATAAATAAATAAATAAATAAAACAAATAGAAAAATGCACCCTGGATTCATTATCAGACATCGGTGGTCGGAAATTCGGCTTCCAGAGAGCAACAAAGATCCAACGTACAAAATTGGGTTGAGCTTATCAGATAGTGATTCAGGGAGCAGCTGCCCAATTAACGCATATAAGTCCTCGGAAGACCAATTAAAATCTACTGAATTTTAGTGTTTAACTATTTGAATGTGTATTTCTATAAATTGAGTTTATAAACCAAAATAAATAAATTCGATCGAGGTACAACAATAAAAAAAATCGCATATATTATTTTGGAACTATCTGTATTTAAAACAAAACCCAGTAGCAATATGTTAAGAATGTATAATTATATTTTCTAAAGACTATTTCAGAGTAATAATAGAGCAATGCTTTTCTATGTTTTTTTTAGAACAATATTTCGAGGTAATACTTCATTATCAAGTGAGTGAAGATAAGATCTTTTTTGATACATTTTTTTGTTCATTTCTTCGTATTTAAGGCTGAACTTTACTCGTCGCAACAGCAAATCACCGAAGGTAGCAGAAGAAGTAAACTAATCTTGATCAAACATGTGGATGATAAACAAAAGCGTGCTGTCTTTAACTTTCTTTGCTGATTGACACAAATATATACCTAGCTTTAATACCAACATGTAAATACATAGGTATAATAATAGAAGATAACTACAGGTATTTTTTTGAGTGTGTCATTGTTTGTGATTCTTTTAGTCTCTTACCTGTTGGGGTGTTTTTTTTCTGGATCACATTTTGCCTCTTGTCTGTTCAGTCGAAGAATGAGACATCCGAAAAGCAAAAAAAAAAAAATGCATTCTTCAAATTGGTTTTTCCCCCATTTGTTTTGTATTCGGGTCTCTTGGGAAAGATGACAGTTCCGCTTGGTACCAATCGGGGACCTCGCTTCTCTACAACTCCTTGGCAAGAAATACTTAACAACAAAAAAAATGTCTTCCACAAGACGAGTAAAGTTTAAAAAGAGGCGGGAAGGGTTATCAGATATTATCAAATATTACCGACCGACCCAGAACAGTATATATATATATATATATATATATATATATATATATATATATATATATATAACCATTTATTTATACAAAGATTTTAGTTACGCATTAGCAAACATGTTTCTGTCCTAACTAAAATAAACCTACTTTGAAATGAAAAAGAAAAGTGGAATTATTATTTGATTATTTGAAATCACATCACTTATAATATTTTAATGATATAATGTGTTATATATATAAATATATATATATATATATATATATATATATATATATATATATATATATATATATATATATATATATGAGTGTGATATTTATTCATTTATTTTCTTGCAGAAGTTCAGATAAATATAACACCTTAGCTTTCATTCTTGGGGAGAAGGTGCGGACCTAGGCGTAAAAATATGTGTTGGGTTTTCTTGAGTTTTAAATCATAAACCGCACTCTTGCTTTCATCAGCCATCTTTTGCCCACAGCTGGAAACCTAAAGTCCTATGTTGATCTGAACTCCTGTAACACACACACACACACACACACACACACACACACACACACACACACACACACACACACACACACATATATATATATGTATGTATACATGTCCATATATAGATCTGAACTATATATATATATATATATATATATATATATATATATATATATATATATATATATATCGGATATTATATAATGTATCTCGCTGATTCTATTGGCACTGTTAATTTAGTTCACGGGGCTACAAATAAACAGAAAAGCGCAACAAAAACCTGTACTAGTTTCATCTTTATCGTTATTTTTTTTATTCCTAGCCTCGTGGACCATATTAACTGGTTACTAAAGGATATTGCCGACACAATGTCAACAAAGTAACAGCATTATATATATATATATATATATATATATATATATATATATATATATATATATAACGAGCGTAGATAGAAGAAGAGAATAAATTCAATTTTATAAGAGGAGAAGGTCTAAAGGATTCCGACCTTTTCACGGTAGCTGTAAGATTTACTGACTTAATGTGCTGCATGCGTTCAATTGTTTTTCTTGTGCAATTTCGTATTGATTAACATTCTTTAAACATTCTAAAGAAACGACATTTCGTTATTTCAAGATAAAATTTACACATTATTTTCATGCAAGTCTGATTCCATATAAAATAATTTTGTTTATATTTGGATAGCGTGTACGAGTGTTAGGCTCATAGACTTATCTGTACTATTTTACCGAGTGCAAACATAAATACATACACAAAGCAAAGTCATAGTTAATTGCGTATAAGGAATCGCAGACAAAGAAGAAAAGAAAGCAGACGTAAAGCGTTTGGGGTTTGAAGCCACGGTAACAGAATACGTTTGATGTCTTAACGACATTGTGTGTTAGGCTAGACATTATTAAATGCTTTGTTCATGCACTAAGAGACAAATACACAACTGAAATACACTTTTTAAAATAGAAGTATGCAGTATTAAAACAGCATATGGATAACGTCCTTCCTTATTTCATTAAAAACAGATTAAAAAAAATTAACATGGATTAACTGTAAAGTCTAGCGGTAGTTTCGTATTAAACAATATGGCGTAATTTTATTAATATGATAAACGTTAAAACTAACAAGCGATTTTGTTGTATTTTTTTTAGTTATTATTAGGAAATATAAAACTAGTATTTTTTTAATTTTCGTTCGAGTAGGTAAAGAGGTCTGACAGCAACCAACTTAAAATTCTACAGAAATGCTACCGTAGCTAGGCTTATTGTTCCAAAGGTCATATTTATTTTCTTCTTTAAAAAAAGGTTGCAATTAAACACGCAACGCAACCCGCAACTGAAAGCGTCATATTATTACAAAAATTAAGTAGATTTCCAGGATCCAATAATTTTAAGACACACGAATTGGGTTATAAATGATATTAAATTAAAATCTGATAGATTAAAATGTGATGAAATGTCTCAAAATGTGCAGACGATTTTTAATAATAAGAAAAGAAGCCATCTTGTTTAATACGAAACTATTGACTACACTTTATAGTTAAGACTATAAAATTTAGTGGTAGTTTCACATTAAAGAAGATGGTCACTTTTTGTTATTAAAAAGGAATATATTTAGGAAGAGGCACCAGTGTTTGATATACGTTTTTTTAGTTTAAAATGTATCATTTATTATTAAAATCATATATTTAGATTTTTTGGTTGCAGTTAGTGAAGAAATTTCATAAAATACGCAAACATTTTAATAACAAAAAGAAGCCATCTTGTTTAGTACGAAACTATCATTACACTTTATAGTTTATACTATAAAGTCTAGCGGTAGTTGCGTATTAAACAATGTTTATTTCTTTGTTGTATAAAAAGAACATATTTAGGATAAGGCAATATTTTGTTTAGCTTAAAATATACAATTTATTATTAGAAAGTATAAAAATAATAAATTTTGAATCTTGATCGTTTTGGTTGTTAAATATGAGAACTGAGAGAGAAAATGAGCTTTGAAACGAAGAAAGACGTAACTATTAATTAAAAGTAATCAAGCTGCGCACCAGCTTGATTTTAAACTAGCTGCAATCTTGAATGTTTTAATTATGTCTTTACTTTTTATGAGCAGCATTATAATCACAAAACAATAACAAAAACAAGGTGAAATCTAAAGAAAACACACAAAAAACAAAACACAAAAACAAAACAAAACATTTCAATTTTATGTTCAATACGTTACACATAAATCGAATGTAAACAGTTCAAGCAATTCATGTATCGATTTAGGATTCGTATCGTACGCATAAGGCTTTTTTAAAAAATTATTCTTTTAAATAAAATCCATGAAATAATTATTTTATTTTAAAGTAAAATTGATTTGGTAAATTTTGCAAGTAGTAATACTTATAAATGGAAATTTAAAATGATTAATAATCTAAAAATAGTTTCCATTTTAATATACGTGTAAAAACTGAATGACCTGCATCAGTATGTTGCGTTGTGATGTAAGTGTAAATAATTGCTTGCAGATATATATATATATATATATATATATATATATATATATATATATATATATATATATATATGATTATTTATGCAGGCTCCAAGAATTCAAAATAAACAAATCAGATATTTGGCGTAGGATCGTTTCTAAGACGAGTTAGAATAATTTATTTTAATTTGAGTGAATCTATCTGTGTGCATGTGACTTGAAAGACATAGGTAGATAGACACCGTGTGAAGACACAAGAGCAGCAATAAAGCGAAGCAACATTTCCAGACTGTCGGCAGCATCCCCTCCCCCAACTTTCTGATTGATAATCTCCTCATGTATTGTCACTTATAATTTATAGTTTTTATGAATACACTAGCTGGACACCCGACGTTACCCGGTCGTACAATACGCTTAAACATTTATGCAGATTGCGTATATATATTTTTATAGAATTAATCCTCTATTGAATATTACATATTACGAGGAATAATTTTCTCGGTTTACAAAAAATAAGTAAACAAAAAAAAATAAATAAAAATAATAATAATAATAATGTCGTTCATCAAATTCCGTCTGTGTTTGTTTACAATATCATGTCAGCTGATATTTGGGCTTGACGATCTTGAAAATAGTTTTTCTTCCCTTACAGATAAAAAGGAAGAATTTTTACAGGGGAATATTTTTTATTACACCAGCCAAGATTACACCGGTGTAAGGTAAAATATTCCTCTATAAAACTTCTTTTTTTTATCTATAAGAGAAGAAAGACTTTTTTTAAGACCAGATTTTTCGATTTTCGATACTCATCGGATGAATTTCTGTACAAAAGATATCTAAGAATACTGTGTGAAATTTGCAAAAGATAGGCTCAGCCGTTTCGGAACCTATGAGGAAGGAACTTTCTCTCTCTCTCTCTCTCTCAGACGCACAAAGTGACTTTTATATAATAGTAGAGACTCATAGGATAATGCAAGATGGCAAGCTTTTGATTTTGAACTAAATTTCAATGAGTATAGGTTATATATATATATAAAAAAAGATTCAATCGTTTTACTCAGTATTAATATAGCTCTAGGATATCTATACCTATTGAGCTTATTATATATCTACAGTACAATGGGTACTGTTTTCTTTTAAAAGTATTAATACATTTACTAGTACATTAAAACAAACTCTGCTCTTTAGACTTTAAGTCTAATTTTCTCAAATATATATACATATATATATATATATATATATACTATTAATTAAAGGGACCTTATATATATGTACACACACACCCACCCACACGCACACGCACACACACACACACACACACACACATATATGCATTAGACATATTGTTGGCTTAAAGTGAGATAGTTTTGTCCCTGATACATATGCCTTAAAAAGGCCCAAAACAATCAGTATTGCTACCATTATTGTTAAGAACCAGATGAGTTGGGCAGGTCATCTTGTTCGGCTTGATGACTATCGACTCTGAAAACAATTGTTTTATGGTGAACTCCTTGGCAAAAGACCCCAGCACAAGCCCCCCCCCCAAAAAAAAAATTTCTTAATAGCATCAAGGAGAGTGGTGAGCTTTTATGTTCTTGTTGACAGTTGGGAGTCCCTAGCGTATGATCGCAAGCAGTGGTGTGCACTAATATACAGAGACGCAGAACACTTTGAAGCAGCCAAGATAGACCGAGTGAAGTTCAAGAGAGCGTGTAGGAAACGTCAAACTTTGCCGCCCTATCATTGTGTGACCGGGCTCTGTTGTTCTAGGCAGGTCCCTTTAATCACGCAAAAGCACACGATAATTCAGGTTCCGCTGCCGTTGGTTTCAACCATACCAATGACCGTCTTCACTGTCATGTCTGCTTGAGAGTGTGCAAGTCGCTGGTAGGACTGAAAAATCATCTTCAGGCACATGGACTTTCAGTGACTGAGAGAGTGGCACTCGTCTGACAAGACGTCGCAATCATCATATATATATATATATATATATATATATATATATATATATATATATATATATATAGAGAGAGAGAGAGAGAGAGAGAGATCTTTGTAAAAGAAAATATCCTAGAATAGTACAGTTCCCGAGTTGACTGGAAGTAAATTTTCATTAGATATTGAAATAGATTATTATTTAAAATTATCGATTCCCAAAGACCTTTAATGGCTGCATTAAAATACACTAAACTGTTTAGCAATAAAATTCTTGCTATAATTGAGCGAGATGCGAGATTTTGGAAATGCGCCCGGCAGTCAGAAAAACAAAAAGAAAGAAGACGGCACAAAAAACTGCCCGGAGAAACCAAACAGAAAAAAAACGAAACGTGGGTTAATTAAAAAAAGAGAAATGATAAACAGGAAAAAAAAAATGAAACAAAGAAAAACGAAATCAACAAATAAACAAGTCAAAGGCAGGAGTTAAATAAAGAGAAGATATTTTATCAGAGAAAAGTTGCTAAAGTGTCAGTGTCTTTGTGAAAAAAAAAAGTGACTTTTGATTTCTTGAGTTTAACGTTTTACTTTTTCTTCTTTCTTTCGGTCAACGAATTATTTTTTTTTTTTGTTCTTATTTTAAGAAAAGATTTTAAAATTATCCGAAATGTCGTGCAACAAATTTAGTTACGTACGAAAAAGCAGTGAAAACATAAATTAATTTTTTTTTTTAGATTTTTTTTAAAAAAAGATTTTGCTTTTTTATTTAATTTTTTTCGTTCGTGAATTTAAAAAAAAAAAAAGTTTTTTTTTTTCTGTGCTTTTTGGGGAAATGCTGTATATGCTTGCGAAATATTTGCCGACGCAGGTTTAAAAAGAACTCGAGTACCTTCGATCGATATTAAAATATTCAAATTTGATTATAAACAAGTTAATTAGAAGAAACATTGGGCTGATGACAAGATAAAATTTGTCATCGCTGGTTTATGCTTGTTAGATATGATAAACAATTACATTCATATAATCGCCATTATCGTCAATGCTTTCTCTTTGTTATGGACGTGTTTTTAAAGCCTAATGTGTTCTTGCGTGTTCTTAACGATGAGGGTGCAAAAATATCGTTATAGGCTAGTGAAGCTCTTGCTCACCGGCGGCAGCTCCTTCCGTGGGGAGGTTTAGATTTTGACCACTTTGGTAATCTCTCGGGTTACAGACATGGAGCGAGACCTGCGCATTGATGAAAGATTTTTTTCAGCCATATCAGCCCTGTGTTCAGCTTCTTCAATAAGCTGCTGGGCCTTGCGGTATTTGTTCATCGTGATTGTAGCAACCTCTTCCTGCAAAAAATAAAAAGAAAGACAAAAACATATTATACGCCAAACGTTGTTATTAAGGTTAGGTATGGCGAATATACTATTAACAACCGCAAACTCTCCTTTTCAGGACAAATACAAACTACAATGATTTACTATCGCCAAACTAGATAATTTTCACATTCATATTGTTTAAATTACTGTGTCTTACACGTGTTTCATTGAATGTCATAAACCAAAAAAATCATCAGAGACTTCAAAGAAGAAATTGTACAGTTTTTTTCTTCCTTGGTTCAAAAAGCAAAATTAATTTTAAAACGAATTGGAAAGGTCTAAAAAGATATAAAAATCTTAAATTCAGTAAAAACAGCAAAAATCCACTTGTTATAAAACATTGAAGATATACTGATATGCAGAGGAAAGAAAGAAGTTGAGTTCGTAGATACGAGTGGAATTAGCCCATTCTTAACGCCATTTTGAATTCATACTGAGCTAACAATATTATTAGATCTTACGTATTTATACTATGGAGAGGTGAAAAAAAAAAAAAGAAAAAAAGAGAAAAATAATAAAGAAACTATAAAAATATAAGAATAATAACAATACGCCCTAAAAACGTTGGATAAACTAATTTGTTGAATGCTAGTAACAAAATGTTAAATTCAAATAATAACAAACGTATTTTAGAATCATTACTAAGAATATCAAATCTGTAATCTTTTTTTAAATCTGCATTGAAGTAGCTTACTAAACTTGCATTTCAATATATATTTCAGTATATATACATATATATATATATATACACACATACATATATACATACATATATATACATACATATATATACACACACACACACATATATATATATACATATATATATATATATATATATATATATATATATATATATATATATATATAAACAAATATTACTTTGTTTATAGCCAACCTTTTCGACGTCATCGCGCCCTCTTCAGGATACAAATATTATTTAATTTTTTCACCCAAGCAACATATATTACCACTGAGACGTAAGAGACTATTGTGAATTTTGATTTTAATCTTTCGTAATGAGACGGAAAAATGGTGCTAAATTGTTCCGTAATGGTAAATTTTACTTTACCCATTCTTGGACGGGTATCCTCCTAGTTTATTATATAATATATCGTTTTGTCCCTATTTCCTTGCTTCTCCATTAATATTAATAACTAGCAGAACCCATGGAAATTCCACGGTAATTGAAAATGTTTAAAATACACATCAGTAAGAAACTTTTCACACAATCAAACAATTACAATGAGGTTGCACCAAGTACCATTAAAACCATAACTAAATCACAAAGCTCTGCAGCTTCAGGTCCTGATATCTCTGTTGACACAATTGCATCAATTTGTTCAACTGTTCTGATCTTATCCTGATCTCGTAGCGTTATGAGCAGGTGACAGTGTGGTAGCTCTCTTTTTGAAATCGAATAAAATTGAATTGGCTGGCGATAACTAACTTATTAATATTGTAGTTTTCACCGACCAAACACGGACGGGCGATAATTAACATATAAGTATTGTAATCTGTACCGACCAAACACTGGCTGGCAATCACTAACTTGTTCATATTGTGATCTGCACCAACCAGACACTGCATTGACCATATATGGACAACTGTGGCATTCTAATAAATGCCATTCTTCAAGTTTTCAAATTCATCATAAGCTGTCCAGGAATCGGAAATTATTCTGGTTCCTGGAAAAATCCACAAACGAATTATTGGGAATAATATTTCTCGATCCCTCTTTTAAACCGTTATAATGTTCCATCTGTTGCTCCGTTAATAATAATAATAATAATAATAATAATAATAATAATAATAATAATAATAATAATAATAATAATAATAATTCTGATTTCGTTTATCAACGTCTCTCTGGAAAGGGATGGGATTCATTTCCAGAGGATTTCCCTTAATCCCGACTTCAAACCAGGAGCTTCAAAGATTAAGGGTTTTCCTAATGATGTTGGTGGTACCTATAATTGCAAAGGTTTGAAGGCCGCCTAAAACATCGGAGATTTGTAGTTTTTTTCAATTTTCCTTCCAGACGACTTGATACTACTCCTAGTGTACCAACTACGACCGGGATTATTTGTGTTTTAATCCCGTGTATTCGCCTTATCTCCAAGGCCAATGGAGCATAATTGCTCCACTTCTCATTCTCCTTCTCTCTCACATTCCTGTCCCAGAGTACTGAAAAGTCTACCATCTGCCAGTTTTTCGAGACCTTGTCAATGACGACCAAATCCGGACGATTATGTTCCAATTGCTTGGTCGTTATGACACTTTTGTCCCATTATATCTCTACCTTGCCATCCTCACTTGTTCTCACTTTATCAGGCACCTCCTCAAACCATTTTCCATAATAATAATAATAATAATAATAATAATAATAATAATAATAATAATAATAATAATAATAATAATAATTGTTGTGGTGGCACCCACTCATTTACATATGTGGATAATATTACACATAAATAGCAAGACTCAGTTAGTCTGAGTGTGTGTTAACCAGAAGCCACCGAAGGCCGAGCAGAGAGCAGATATGTTTTCCAGCCAAGACTCTCTTACCTGACAACCATTATGTAAATATACTGTAAATATAATTTTTCTAATACACTTCTTATTGATCTACATTTGTTTGTTGAGTCTTCATTTGTATTTCCTTATACGTTATTTGGTTCAATCTGCAAACATAACAGTTGGTGACGAAGATGAACGTCAAACATAATAATAATAATAATAATAATAATAATAATAATAGTAACAAAAAACTCACGGCTTCCTCGATCTGTCGTTTGTAGGTTTTCATTTTCAAGAACATCTGCTCATTGGCGCTGGTAAGTTCGCTCATGATGCGACGTTCATCTTCAACGACAGAGGTGAGTTCCTTCAATGTGCGTTCGCTCTTGCGGCTAAAAGCGATTGCCTCCCTTGTTCGGCGAGTCTCGCCTTCAAGCTCTGCTTCCAAATCTCTTACCTAAAAACAAACAAACAAACAAATTAATGAATAAAATAAATCACGTTTACATTCTTTTCATAACTATTTTTTTAGTAAATTTGTAGATTAACACTCTTAGATTTCCCAGATATTAATTTAAGTCGATTACATGTAAACTCCCTTAAGAATTTGTCGGAATAACAATTATTTTAGAATTTAAAGTTCGACTTGCAAGATCATAAAATCTAATAGCCTCAAAAGTAACCATATATCCCAATAAATAAATAAATAAATAAATAAATAAATAAATAAACAAAAATAAATTTACAAATAAATAATACATTTTTATGTTAAATTTATATGCGAAACTGGTTCACTATTTTAAATTTTAAATTAATCACATAAAAAGTAGAGGGATAATTCGAAGAGCGTAGCAAAAGAAAAATAAATTATATAGAATATTTTCTTTTCGCTGCGTGCTTCTTCGGATGGTTTCGTGCGACTGATAGAGTCCAGTTCTGGCAATACGGAATTCTAACCGAATACACAAAAACAATGGTTATGAAGAAAAAAAGTTACAAAAGCCACTTTATCTAAAATTGAAAAAAAAAAAGTGTTTTACTCCGAAATATTATTTATAGAAATGAATAACACCGTCTCAGCAATCTTTTATTATTATTTTTTTTAGTATATGCATCGATAAGTGTTTCGAGAGCATATTATTCAAATTTCAATGATAATTCTTACGGACTAGATGATTCTTATTCCATATAATGTTTTTGCCTGTTATTTGTTTTAAGAGTTGCGCAGAGAAGGCAGCTACTAAAGGTTGATGCTAAAGAGTCGTATAAAAGAAGTGAAATATTGAATCACTTAAACAGCTTTATTTATTCAAGAAAATATAAAAGTCTGTTCTTACCCGCGCTTGCAATTTGGCAACCATGCGTTTTCCTTCCCTCTGGGCATAAGCTTCGGCTTCCTCCAAACGAATAGTGATTTCCCTGATTTCAATCTCAAGCTGTTTGCGCAAGCTTTCTGCGTTCTTGTAGTTCTCAGACTCTTGTTTGAGTTCATCGGAAAGTCGGTTGACCTCAACAGCAAGTCTGTCAGCGCGATCGTTGGCACCGCGCATGTTGTTGATGGCGTCATCAAGATCACTCTGCATTCCTTGGATGTCAAGTTCCAACCGTCTCTTGTCATTGGTGACGGAGGTGAGGAAGATCTGGCATTCACTCAGGCGGGCGGTCGTCTCATGGAGTTCGTTCTCGGCATTCTTGCGGGCACGTTCAGCCTACAGTAAAAGAATCGAAGACAATTATGAGCATTGTTTTCTTTTAAAACAGTTTATGCGAATTATAAAAATAATTCTAAACTAGATTTAATATTGTAACATTGTAAATATTAAAAATGGAATCATAGCATCACTAGTCAATATACGACATAATCACATTTACACACCGGTTCTTGTTATATCACCGAAGTTAAGCAACGCTGAGCCTGGCCAGTACCAGATGGGTGACCATTTATGAATACCAAGCGCTGTATGCAGGATGATCTCGACACCTTCTTGCAAGAACTGCAAAATGATAACGCCATCATCTCCTCTAACCGGGATATACATGCAATTAGGAACCGTTTGTGAATTTGATATTCCCTAGACGCTTCCTCATCCTGATGAAGCTGATTCGACCCGCCTAAGGTTTAGTCGATAAATATAGGCAAAAACAGTTTTAAAAGTTTTCACTTGTTTGTGCTGTTTATAAAAATTAACATTCCGATATCTGCACACAAAAAAGTATTAAATCCAGCCCAATAGCATTTATAGGGTTAAATTTAATGCTTCTTTTTTTACCGGATCGTTTGACATAATGGTTGAAGTGTCCGCTAATGGACCAGGAGACTGGAGTTTCATCCTCACACCAAATATTAAAAACATGGTACTTGTTGCGTCTTTACTAAACACTCGGGATTTTAAGGTGATGATCAAGGGTAAGCGGAGTAATCTAAAGGAAAGAATGGCTCACTCTCCTGCATCTTGGTGTAGTAACTAACAGAAAAGGGAGCCTTCTGGTCGCCTTTGACTACGGTTCATTTATTTATTTATTTAGTTGCCTGCTCGGAAGAGCAGAGTTAAAGATAAGGTAGGTTTCTAATGTGGGGAAAATACAGCTCCCTAAAAGGGCACCCTAGTTCAGAACGAAAACAACTAAGGCCAGAAAAGACTAAGCGCAACACCAGAACATATACTTTACTTTACGCATAGCCAAGGTTGAATTGCTGTCAATGTTTATTGGAAAATGATTCTATGTTTCCACAAGTGAAACGTCAGCGAAAGACAACGGGTTAGATGTGGTATCTGGATCGGACAATACTGGTGTCTGCTTTAGACCACCATGAAGAGCAACGGACTTTGTTATTTATTAATGTTTTTGTAATAATAATAATAATAATAATAATAATAATAATAATAATAATAATAATAATTACTCACGGTTTCCAAAAGCGTGCGGCAATCCTCAAGTTCAGTTGTGACGGCAATACGTTTCCTCTCTGAAATGCTAAGTTGTCCGCGAAGATCTTCAGAAATGCGACGTTCCTCTTCAAGACTGGTTTCATATTCCTAAAACAAAACAAACAAAAATTTGATTAAACTTATAAAAATTAATTCGATGAATCTTTTTATACATCTATCAAATCAGTCAAAATACATTAAAGATCCGTAAAATGATATTAAAAAATTGTCAAACGATATTAAAAATCAATTAAACGATATTAAAAATCTGTCAAAAGATGTTTAAAAATCTGTCAGACCATATTAAAAATCCACCAAAAGACATTAGAAATCCGCCAAACGATATTAAAAATTTGTACAAAGAAATTTAAAGATTCACCCAAAGGCATAAAAATCTATTAAAAGATATTAATAAACTATAAACAGAAATTAAAACACCTTTTAAAATGGCATAAAAAATTTGTTAAACGACATTAAAAATCCATTAGCATGGTCGAAAAGATGTTAGGAAAACAAAAACCAAGATGAGAATAATAGTTGAATTAACATTAAGTAAATTCAACATTGAAATGATCTCACAATAATATATATAATTAGTCTATAAATATAGCCGACTCCCCCACTAACGTGCCTGACCATAATAGATAACTGTGCGATATTTTGTGAGTTCAACCTTTCTCAAAAAAAGTGAGGGAGGTGACTGTGTTCTAGTGGCTAACGACACGAACTGACGGCCTGGGTGTGTTCCATGTTCGAATCTATTTCGTTCCACAAGAATCAACTTCGCTTAGGATGTTGGCAACTTCCACGTGATCCCTCCATTAAGTACTAAGTTCTTTCTAGAATGAATTCTGACGAGAAAATTATCTGGGAAATCAATGCCAACAATAGAATCTTTGGATTCCTAAGATATGATGAACAGAAGTAAGCCGTCTGTTCATCTATTATAATTTTAAGAAAGGAGCAATGTTTATTTAACATATTAATTATTCTTGTCATATTGTAATAGTTGAACCTAAATAAAATTTGAGCTGACTTACAAATATTTGATTCTGACTAGCCAATTTTCATATCTTATCGTTGTATAATGTCACTGGAACTATAATAACGTGCTTCACTACAGTTTTTTTTTTTTTTTTTTTAAGAAATGTTAGGCAGTCTTGCCTAAACAAGTAGAAAAAAAAACTATTCAATTTCGATCGAAAAAATAGAAAAACAACAAAGGGGATAAAAAAGATTGTCTTCCTTACAATTAAAATTGTATTTCTTCTTCTGAATATTTAAATAATGTGAAAATATTTAAATAATGTGAAAATATTTAAATAATGTGAAACTATTTAAATAATGTGCAAATATTTAAATAATGTGAAAATAAAAATTGAAATCTAAACAGATGTTGATATTCATTCCCGTGTCATTAAAATCGAGTGATCGCTGGTCTTGATAAGATATAATCAGATGGTAAAAAGCAAGCAAAGCCAATTATGGTTCTGAAGTTTTAGATGAGGATTAATTATTCGTATTATTTGGATTCTTTGGACTACTGTTCTCATCTTGAGTGCTATTTGCACAATGTTTCGGCCGATGTAACCCCCGACATTCTTCAAGGACCCATGGCACAGTGAATAGAGTACTTGGTGAAATTCAGTTGTAAAAGTTACACTTCCGGAGGTTGGAGGTTCAATTCTCAGTACAAGCGACCCGAAAAATACAATTGCTAATTACTTAGGACTTCTACCCAGTCATGACCGGCAGAACGAGAGTATGCTATCCTCCCCCCTGTGGAATAAATAAAATGTTCCGTTCGAAATTCCGTGCATATTGCCGAACTTGACAGAAAGATTGTCGAGTTCGACAAGATACACCTAAAGAAGGTCAGATGTTACATCGACCAAAACGTTGTGCAAATAACGCTTAATGTTAGAACAATCGGCACAACTACGTTGAAACATCGGTTCTTGCCAGATCACTGAAGTTAAGCAACGTTGTAGCCTGGCCAGTTCCAGATGAGTGACCATTTGGGAAGGCGAGGCGCTGTATGTACCGCGAGGTAAAAATACCAGGTTGAGAAACTGGCGCGGTCTATCTTTCTCTCGTGGACACCATTTAGTGATGGTGTCACGATAAAAAATACCCTTGATATCTCTGGTGAAGCATTAAGTATTCAGCTACTGACAAGATTTTACTTACACTACAAACTCGTGTAGTGAGTTCAATCTCGGCTGCGGACGCGCTGGATGGTTAGAACAATGATCTGAAGAACCGAAATAATACGAAGCAAAAACAAAAACAAAAGAAAAAATCGGTCATAAAAAAAACTACTACTCACTTTGATTTTGATGTGTAGAGATTTGATAACCTTGATGTGTTCAGCATTCTGTCGGTTAGCAGTATCAAGGGCGCTCTCGAGTTCCCTAATGTCTGTCTCGTATTTCTTCTTGAGCCTGCTGATCTCACTTTTGTATCTAGTTTCAACTTCAATAAGGGTGCGCTGCAATTCCTCGATGGCACGGGCGCTGCTCTTCCTGAAAGAACAAAGAACAAAGGTTGGTTGGTTGTTTTTGTTTTACGGCATATCAACCCTTTTCGGGTTATTTAATGCCGAATCCAAAGATTTTGAAGAAAAATTTTTAATAGAATATATTTGTTGTTTTCAAATCAGTTTCTATTTAACCCATAGTTAGGACCCTAACAGGTACTACCACTCCGGGTCAGAGTGGACCTGGGAGCAATGGTAATTAAAGGGTGGATCCACACTCCCCAAAGCCCGCAAGCTGGGGCCTCACCACTGGATATAGTTTAAGGTCAAAAGAACAAAGAAACACTCATACCAAAAATCACAGCCAGCAACATGAATCATAACCCCTCTTTGCCGTGTTGACAACATGGTCGTGTAAGAACTCTGCCGTCTAGAATTTGCTTGCTCGTTTGAAACAATTCAATTCGCGAGCTCGTGTGAACTAAACGATTCTAGTGAAGCTAACAACCCGACAGCAAAAAGAGACGCCCGTTTCTTGTTCCCATCGAACTCACACACACATAAATTCACACACTGGCAAATCATAATAATTAAGCAAACATGCACACAGCTTATTGAAATGACTTGTACAACACCCTTTTGATGAATTTAATACATGCTATGATGGCGACCCATTTACAATTACCCACAAGCTGCTCAAGCTAAAAGAGCCATGGTAGAAAACCGGCGCCAGTATTCGTCGTCTGCAGGTCGTCTCTGCTTATGTAGGTAGTAAGCAAAGACATGTCAGCTGTAGAAGCACATTGGAGCGAAAGTGAAAACGTTCTTTGTGCGTTCTAGTCGAAACCTTCCCGCCTTCGCATGCAACCGATGAGCCTTTTGTGAACGGATGGCTGCGACCAACGAGTTGAATTCCATACAAAAAATGCAACCTTAAGGCACAATCTTTGTGAGTTCTATTCAGAAGTGAGACTTGCTTAACAACAGCAAGCTCAGATTTAGGCGGTAATATACATGCATATATATATATATATATATATATATATATATATACATTCAGAATGTGAGAGATTGTGTCTAACTGATGAGCCCAAATGAGGGCGAAATATATATATATATGGAGAGAGATATATAGATAGGTAGATATGGATATTGTTGAGTCCGTAACTCAATAGGAAATTTTGAGAAGGAGAGCTCAGTGTGTTAGAGGGCAAGAATAAAACTCAGAAAGAAGATATTCAACAAAACTAGTTAGCCATTTCTCTTCATAATTTATTTCACCTCGACCAGGGTGGCGAGGATAATCAGCGGAGAGTCGTCTAGCAGTGGTTTTTCTTTCTAACACACACACACACACACACACACACACACACACACACACACACACACACACACACACACACACACACACACACACACACACACACACACACACACATATATACATATACATACACAAATATATATATACATATATGTACACACATATGTATATACATAGATATATACACATATACACACACACTTATATATATATATATAATGACTTGTATGCGCGCTTCTGTGTGTGTGTGTGTGTGTGTGTGTGTGTGTGGAATGGTCTCTGTAAAACGACCCTGTCAATGTTTAGTCCATAGACTTGAGACTTGATATATAGGGGATTCCGTCCTGTGGAACAAATTCGATTCCATTTTTAACCGTTAAAAATAGCTACTAAAGGGTAAAATTAAAAAAATTGGAACATTGCAGACGAAGTCGTTTTAAAGTGTTCCTTTACGCATACGCATATATATATATATATATATATATATATATATATATGTGTGTATATATATATATATATATATATATATATATATATATATATATATATATATATATATATATATATATATATATATATATATAAAATGAAAGTTACAATTGAATTTACCAAAATGATCCAAGATGGTAAAATTAAAGTAAATTATAAATATTAAAGAATTAATATTTATAAAATTATCTCAGTCAGATATAAAAGCTCGATAAAACCAAATAGGAAGTAGAGCTTATATATATATATATATATATATATATATATATATATATATATATATATATATAGAGAGAGAGAGAGAGAGAGAGAGAGAGAGAGAGAATTTGACTCGCATACAAGAATCCATGTGTGGATCATTTACAATAGATATCAATTTGATTCTATAATTTAGACTGGGTTTCCAATAATACAAACGGAATTTAAATCTGCCAATTCTTAAACGATAGTTACCTGATGCTTTCGATTTCTTCATCTTTTTCACGGAGTCTGTTCTCCATCTCAGTTCTGAGTTGGTTAAGAGCAGTGGTGGCAGCATGAAGTTTGTTCTCAGCATCGCGCAAGCTCTCTTCTGTGTCACGGAGGGCACTGGCCAAAGAGTCACGTTCGGCCTCAAGTTGGGCACGGAGGGCCTGCAATTCGGCTACTTGACGGTTAGCATCCTTCAAGGAAAGGGTAGTCTCACGGAGGTTGTCTAAAAAAGAAAGATGAAACCAAAACGCAAATCAGAAAGCGTACAGTGTCTCCCGTCTAACAAAAATATCATCACCTATCGAGGCAAATGCAACTCAAGGATCAGGCTTAATAAGATGGAATGGTTGTCAATTAAGAGATGAAGAACTTTATAAAACGATTCAGAGGAATTAATTACATTGACCAAGCCTTAATTAGTTGTAGGGACTATTCGTATTGTAATCTGCAATGAAGCAGTACTGTAGTAACATGTTCCCCATGACGCTAGAAAGGCAAATAAATAAGAACGTTGTTTTTGTTGTTGTGGTTCTTGCTGTGGATGTCTTAGATATTGTAGCTCAATTCAGCATCTTCCGTGGACATAATGACCGAGCAGAGAGAGACTAGCAACATCTTTTCTGTGAGAAAAGGGGTTTTACGGAAGAGAAAAGGTCATCCTCTCAGTAGACTATTAGAAATCGATTTTAAATTCCGTCTAAAAAAAAAAAAATAAAGAGTGCTCTGAGCTGCGCGCCCAAAGATGTGGCAGCAGTACTCTATCTTAGAATGTTGTATAGGTAAAAAATTGCACGAAGGGTCAGGTGCCGTCTGGAGCAGTATAATGAGCCAACCATTTTTCCAGCGGCCTTGATGTAGGTCTTTTGTTTTAGATATGAATTGAAGACCAGGCCAAGGAAAAAAAGGTGCCCCCCCCATTTCGCCTAAGAGGAAAACAAGGATCCAAGTCTATACTATAGCTAGCTCTATTAATATTGTTGGAACTGCTTTGTTCTAATACGTATTCTCATAGATCACGTGATGGGAGTATGGGAGAGACAGAGATATAGAAACATTAGAGAGAGAGAGAGAGAGAAAGAGAGAGAGAAAGAGAGAGTGAAAGAGAGAAAGAGAGAGTGAAAGAGAGAAAGAGAGAGAGAGAAAAAGAGAGAGAAAAAGAGAGAGAGAAAGAGAGAGAGAGAAAGAGAGAGAGAAAGAGAGAAAGAGAGAGAGAAAGAGAGAGAGAGAGAGAGAAGTGAAAGAGAGAAAGAGAGAGTGAGAAAGAGAGAGATAAAAAGAGAGAGAAAGAGAGAGAGAGAGAGAGAGAGAGAGAGAGAGAGAGAGAGAGAGCGAGAAGGCGGGCACCCTTGCACTTAGGCCTGACCTTCGCTTTTCTTATGTTGTACGTTATGCATGTTTCTTACGTATTGTTTTATCCTCGTATCCCACGAGCAATGTCTCTAACAAAGGAAGAAGAATTGCTGTTTTCTGGGTCAAAATCTATTCCATCTAACACTCATGGTTGGCATTTTTTTTTTACCATAAAATAGCAATTAAAAAAATCCTTACATCAAGTTGCTTCATGCCTAGTCTAGAACGATTTCCACGAAAAAAATATAGGTATGAGTCAGTTCCACGATTTCTTAGCACTGACACGGCAAGCAATAACAGTTGAATCAACGCCGGTTTTCAAACTCGTGATACTCACCTGTGAGTTGTTTGTTTTCCCTGGTGAGGTTATCCACTCTCTCGCCGAGTTCAGCATTGGCAACCTTCAAACGATGATTGTCGGCTTCGAGGGCTTTGTTGGCAGAATGGAGATTTCCGTTCTCAATGGTCAACTCATCAACACGTTTCAACAAGGAGGCATTGTCATTCTCAAGTTGACGGTTTCGTTTGGTAAGATCTTGGACAATGATTTGAATCTGTAAGCAAAAACAGATACACTCGTTCATCAATAGAATACACAATGGCTCATTTCGGGGCGCCATCTTTGCACTATTTTTATATCGTGGTAAAAATTATAATTTGGCAGATCAAAAAATATTGATTTTTAATACAAGAGCTCGACCAATGAAAATGCGCCATTTAACCGCCTCTCCGCTATATATTGAGAAAAACGTACCCTTAAAAACGATGTCTTGATCATGTACCTCTATAAAGCCACCATTCGCTCATGTATGGAGTATTATTGTCACATTTGGGCTGGTGCATCTGCTACTAGTCTTTCACCCCTGGACAGGGTTTAAAAGAGAGTCGCCAACCTGATAGGTTCTGAACTATCGATCAAAGCTTCAGCCTCTGTCCCATCGATGAAATATTGCACCCCTCTGCCTGTTCTACAAGTATGTTAATGGTGAATGCTTTGACGAACTACAATCTCGATGTAAATCTTGCTGCGCATCCCCCTTCATAATGCCCCTGCAACTTATGTCCCTGATAGTAGGCCTCTACTTCAAAGTGCCTTGTTTGTTTTTTTGTTCCAGCTGAGGATGGGGCATTCTATTGCATACCATAAATTCACCAGCTACATAATTCCAACCGAAAGATCTTTTTAAGATTCTAACGGTTCCTTTAAGTGCAATTGTCTATATTTCTCTTTATCTGCCATAAGGCAGGTCTTTATTTCACAAGACCTATCTTTATTTAAAAAAAAAAAAAAATGAAAAAAAAAAGAAGCACAATAAAATTTCTTTCCTTTGTTCCTTTGCGTCGAGTCCGTGTTAACATGTGACTACAACGTTACATCTCTTGCACTCGGTTCAATTTGCTCAATAATTTTTTAAATTCTTTTCCATGCATGTGGTTGCATCTATAATTACTAGAGCGATGTACATCTTCCTAAGAATTGACACGTTAAAATACAAAAGACTCGACAAATGATAATGCGCCATTTACTCCCCTCTCCACTATGTATGGAGGAAAACGTGCCTTTATTAATGCCATATTCGTCTGCTCACGTGACTACTGAAATGCTTTTCCTATCTAACTACTGCTTAATTTATTAGAGCTGTGACAACAGCATATTCTTTTCATTGTTTTAACTCTTGAGTATATATCCTTTAATATATTATATGTTTTTATATACACTCATGTGGTTCTCGGTTGATTGACTGTTTCTTACTGTGCCGGATATATAGGGACTCCTTCAGTCTTTGACAGACTATGGATACCCACGAAGGAGTGCCTACTCGTGAAATTTTAGTGGTAGGAGGTGCGCAATCTCCAACCACACCTCTCCTGAGTCGACATTGTTAAATACCAGTGGCAAGTGAAGTGTATGTACAGGACGACTGGAAACAAATGCCGAGATAAGCGGAGAGCACATACAGCGCCTAGAATGTCCAAATGGTCATCCATCTGGAACTAACGAGGCTCAACGTTGCTTAACTTCGGTGATCTGACGAGAACCGGTATGTCAACGCGATTATGCCGTCGGATATATAATTGAGAGTTAAAAAAAATGAAAAGAATATTCTGTTTTCACAGCCCTATTAATTATACAGAAGTTCTTTTTGCTTCAGCGATCGTAATTTTTGAATATGGTTTTCAGTAATTGTTTTACTCTCGGAAAAATATCATTTCAATTTTAGCCTTTCTTTTAATAGGAATTCAATTAATTTTTTATTGAAAATTCAATTAATTTAAATTGACAATTCAATTAATGTAATTTGAAGTTCGTGCTTTTAATTCGAAATTCAGTTAATTTAATTTGAAGTTCTTAGTTTTAATTTGAAAATGAATAATGTGTAGAAATTATAGGCGACTTTACGGAGTATGATTTGGTCAAATGTAAACGATTGAAGTGTTTAACGTACATTTTCGATCTCTATTGTCAATTCCTTGATCTCGGTGGTGAGCTTGATCTTAGTCTTTTCAAGATTGTTCACACGGACTCGTGCTTGGTCAAGTTGATCCTCAAGTTCAGCAACCCTGGCGTTCATTCTCCGTCTGTGAATCAAAACGAAACAAAATAAAAATCAGAAACGCAATTACGTACTTTACACTGAATAATTTATGTATAGAGGTTTACGTAAAAGTTGGCCGGATTTGTTCTCGACTGGGGAATAGATGAAAGTAATTATTTTACCGAAGGGCCATTATTAATCAAGGCCAAAAACCACTCGAGATGAAATGATAGCTACTTAAAAGATGAATAATCTCACTAGAAAAACGAGGATGATTAATGGACCGAACTAAGTTTGGTTACACATGCGTTCGGCATATGAGAGAAATCCGTTTTCCCTATTTACAATGCCTCCCCAGGGGACAGAGTTAGACACCGGGGTCGTTTTTTAACGTGGTGAAAATGGAACAAAAATAAAAATTGTCTCAGTCATGAAGGATTGCTCCTCCACTGAGAGAGAACAAGAAATTAAAGTGCAGCATAACACCTATTGTCATTGAATTTGAAACGACCATATTGTAGTCTACAGTGAGTTTATCTGTATGTATTTTTACAGCTGAAGTGAAAATATTAATTAAAATAAGAAATTTGCATATTCTAAACGATAAAGTTATCTTGTCGGATTTTCAAAGTCAGGCTTACATAGAATTTAATCTGACAAGAAAATGTCCGTATTATTTGGATTCTTCGGTCTACTGTTCTCATCTTGAGTGTTATTTGCACAACACTTCAGTCGATGTAATTTGTCGAACTCTGGAATCTTTCTGTTAAACTCGGGAATCTGCACAGAATTTCGAACAGAAGAAGTCCTAAATAATCCACAATTGTATTTTTGGGTTGCCCGCACCGAGGATTGAACCTTCAATCCCCAGGAAAGTAACTTTTACAACTGAATTTCATCAAATATTCTATCTATTCTATCTACTATGCTACGGGTCCTTGCGAAGTTTGACAGAAAGATTCCAGAGTGCGACAAGTTACACCCGAAGAAGGTCGGAAGTTACATTGACCAAAACTTTGTGCTAATATCACTCAAGATGAAAACAGTAGTCCAAAAAATCTAAATATAATATACTTAACTACATTTTATTTAAAATTTTTACTTAGTCAATCCCAATATGCTAATATGAAACATTTTAAATAATTACCTTACACTAAGAATGAGCAAAAGGGATAACTTATTTTAATTGAAGAATATAATAGGAGTTGTCTCTCTTAAAGATTAAAACGTATAAACGAATAAAAATAAATATATAATAATGTACATAGCTACAATTTATTATATATTAAAACAACCTAATTCAACCCAGACGACGGCTAATATTAAACATCACTTAACGATAAAAATCGACAAGGGGGATAATGTATTTTCAATTGAAGAATATAATAGGAGTTGTCTACCTTAAGTTTAAATATGTGCAATAAAAATTAAATGTTAAAAGTGACTTCATTGCATCCCGAGCAACGCCAGATCGAGATAGCTAGTAAAAAAAAAACAAATCATTTAAACACACGATTGGTTTCTATGCGTTAAAATGTGTTCATTTTTATATGATGTAAAAGAAAATGTCCATACCTAAGATCTTCCAATTCTTCAGTCTTAGCCATGATCTCCTTTTCGTATCGGCTCTTAAGGGCGCTGTATTCGGCGTTAATCTTGCTCAACTGATTACGCAAGATGGTGTTACTCTCGGATTCTTCTTCATAGCGAGCATTCAAATTATCAAAGTCAGCTTGGAGTGCCGAAAATTGGGCAGACAAGTTAATGCGTTGCTGAAAAACGGAAAATAGGAGAACATAAAATGCATTACTAGATGTAGCAATATTACGGTCAGCAAGGGTCGTCTATACATTTATATATTTGTGTGCACTCTGTTAAATGCTGTTAATTAAAGCACACATTGCAATTACTTCCTATTTAATTTGTCTCCACACGAAGGCATTTTTTTCACCAATATTTAGATACTAGCGAGGGGTACCCGGCGTTGCCCGGGTGTTTGTAGGTGTGTGTGGAAACTCCGGGGGTGGGGGGTTAAAAAAGTAAGTATGAGTATCCAACCCGAACCCTTGAGGCAAAGTTGTAAATTAAAGTGTGAAAAAAAAAAGTGCAACGTTAACGATTGCCCCACCGCGACATGCTAACAGAAACACGTTTGAATTTATTTAATTACTTGGATTTAGCAGGTGCCCGTTTTAATGAGTTAATGAGGTCAAGTTTGACTGCGGGATTTCATTTACTGCTGAACGCCCCCCCCCCAAGATGTTATAGGAAAAAGACTAACCCACATGCGGCGAGCGACAAATGTTGAATATTTATCTTCCCAAAATCGAGCAAATTAAATAGACAGGCGAGCTTCGTTGTTAACTGTGAGATATTACGATGTATATGTGATATAAAAAGTTTTAAAAAGTTGTGAAGCGAGCGATCACTTCTCTGAAAAAAGCCCTTTGTAGACACACAGAAAAAGCGGACACACATACATACATGCATACATACATACATACATGATGATTGCAACGTCTTGTCAGACGAGTGCCACTCCCTCAGACATTTAAAATCCATGAGCCCAAATGCCTGAGGGAGTATCTATACAAACATGATGTTACAGAGTCTTAGCTTTGTACGACAGCTAAGTCTCTCTCTCGGTTCAAAATGTTGAGATCCAGCAACAAGCAAGAGCAAGATAGCCAGAAACAAATTAAACTGCAGACCAGCTTAATGCGGGTAATGGTCTTCCGCTTTATGGTTTTTTAAATCAGAGATTTGCTTCTCCTAGAAAGGTTGCCTTCACCACGGCTTACCAAAGGGCGAATGAACTCTTTTTCTGGGTCAACGGCCAACTAGCACCGTGTATATTTGTGTGTGTGTATATGTGTATTGGGGTGGAGAGGGCTCCCGTAAGCCGTGGTGAAGGCAACATACATACATTTTCGCTTTTATATTTATAGATTGCACACTGATGTCATAGCGGACATGACGTTGGATTATAGCGAGGGAGATGCGCAGGAGCATACAGGCGGCCTCTCGTGGCTCGTCCTTACAAGTGTCCATCATCCACCCCTCTTTTATTTTATCTAATAGCACGGCTATCCGACGTTGTCCGGGATCATAAAAACACAAAATATAAGAGTTTAAAAAGGTATGTCTAACATCTTTATTTAAAACTCCCATCTCTCAATCTTTCTCAATCCGTCCTTTTATCTTTCTATCTTTCACCCTTCCCTGTTTTTCCATATCTTTCTTCTTCATCCCTCATTAACATCTACACAGTCCATTCCTATCTCGCGTTTTAATGTCTTGAAAATAATAATACACAATTCACGTCTCCTTCATAGAATAGATAACGTTAGAAATAGCTAAAAAAAAAAAAAAAAACCCGACCCTCTACCCCTGACGAAACCTGGCCCAATTGACCACAAAAGAATAAATATTTATTTTTTTATTTTAGATATCATCCATCCTTGACAACAGTGATCAAGAATATACCAACTTTGTGGGTTTTTTGTTTAGTAGTTTTTAACTTTTAGAATGACGTACGCACATGTACACAGTATACAAATGTTATCTAACTAGCTTTATATAATAGACTAGCATGGCTACCCAGCGTTGCCCGAGGCCATAATTAGGAAGAACCATAAGAAAAACAATAGTTCTCCCCTAACAAAACCGAGATGCCGAACATGCATCAACTAAGATATTCCAGATTCGAGAGATCGCTTCAAATTTTATTGCCCTTTTAAGTTCAATTGTTTGAATCTCTCTTGCACTTGGTTCTCCGGGTATATTTGCCATGTAGTTTTAAAATTCTTTTTCATGAGTCCGGTTGCTTCTATAATTACTGCAATGATGGAAATCTTCCTAAGATTCCAGTTTCTTTTCATGTCGTACATTGCATCATTGCAGACATTGACTTCTACTAAGGTTGCTTCTTTCTCCTTCTTGTTTCATATCACTATTAGTATTGGAACGATTAATCAGAATCGATTCGGGAATCGGAAAAATCGGAATTTTTGGGGTAATCGAAATCGGAATCGGAAAATTTGTGCCTCGTTTCCGACGCCAAAATGATAATTTTTTACTTTCTTTTTAAGTTGATTTTGTTTAAAGCAAAATCTTCCATCGCTGGTAATAATGATAAAATAATAAATATTTATTGATTTTAAAATGCCAGTAAAACTAGAATCTATAGATTTTCGCGTTTTAGAAAATATCTGCACAATTTAACATATGTTTTTACAGTAATCGGGGAAAAATAACAACTCTATTTTTTAACTATTTAGATATCTATAAAGAATCGTAATCGAGATCGGTAATTGTATCGGAATCGGGAATTTAGTACGGAATTAGTAATTGTATCAGAATCGGGAAAAATATAAGAATCGTCCCATCACTAATCACTATATAAGATTTTATGGCTCCGTTATGCCACACTTTACGAATTTTTAAATGAAATCATGGTAGAATAAATAGTTCTAGTGGTTTTGACCCAACGGATTACGGATATGTCTAGTACCTATATAATAATACGCTAAGCCATTTCTAGTTCATACGTACATTATCACCGTTCACACACATAAAAACTAATTGTCGGTTTAACAAAAATGGTAACTGGTAAATAATCTGATGTCAAAGTAAAACATATAATTTATATAAAAAGCATTAGAATTAAATTCTCTACCGATTGATGTCGAAAACGTCGCGGAATTTCCACATTGTCCCATTAGTTCTAATAAGTATTTGTTATGGAGACGCCCACTAATTAGCATACGTGGGTGAACAAGATATAGATAAAAGTATCAAGTCAGCAAGACCCGAGAGTTGTGTTCGAACGCCGGATAGGCAAGACGGATGAGCCGGTTTCTCCATGAAAGACTTTAACACGCCCTCTGCCAGTCAATCTTCCAACTGCACCTTTGTAAATATGTATTTTATTTTCGTCTTAATATATTTGTTTTACCTTTACTTTCTGCGTTCGTGTTGTTATTGATACAGACACAACAGTATTTGAATTATTATTTTAAATATTTATGTTCTTACCCTAGATTCATCATCCAAGGATCGCTTCAAGTCTTCTGCTTGAGTTTGCAACGTCATCTTAGCCTTTGCCAAAGCGGCGTTGGCGCTATCGAGCTCCTGGACCTGGTGCTGATAGTCGAAATTCTCCTGGGTAAGACGAGCTTTTGCATGGTTGGCATCTGTAAGTTGTTTTGTCAAGTCATCAACTGTGATCTTCAGTCTGCTCACTTGGCCGTCCAAGCCTTCCAATTTGCCTTCAGCAGCAGCCTAAAAATAATAAAAGTCAATCATTAAGAATTTATCTATAAAAAAATCATTAAGAATCCATCAACTGCAATTAAAAGATCCATTAAAGTGCATTACCAATCCATAAAGAAACAGCTGAACATATCCGATAAAAGATTTTCCGAATATTACAATACAGCAATAAAGATCGTCCATCAAGTAACCAGAGACCTCTTCAGGCGATATTGCTGATACAAAATACGATATATTGCTTATACGGACTTCATTTTGTATTAGCAATATCGCCTAGAGGTCTCTAATTAATTGTAACTAGCTGACCGAAGCATATTTATGAATATGTAGCGACGTATAAATGCTTATGTAAAACAAATAAAAGTATATATATATATATATATATATATATATATATATATATATATAAGAGATGTACTTTATGAAAATTTATGAACATCGATACTAATAAAATTATAATACACTTTTTACGCCAATGTAATTCTAATGATTCTCCAATGACTCATTTTTATTTTCTATTAATCGAATATTTATCAAATTAACAATTTCAATCGCATAAAAGAAAACGAAATTGGCAAAGTACTAATTTAGACTTGATTTAATTACCAAACTAAATCTAACAGAATGCATTTCAGTTCTTTAGTAAATGTAAGGAATTTTCATTTTCTGTATTTGAAATAATAATTAATTATTTCGTGGAATTTGAAATTTAGAAGGAGTTAAAAAAATAATAACTTACCTTGGCTTTCGAAATTGCATCTAAGCTTGTTTGCAATCCGTCAATTTCCACAAGAAGCTGTGATTTTTCTTTTTCAACTCTGGAAACAAAAACAAACAAACAAAAAATAATGAGCGAAAATAAATTCAACTCAAGTTGAACACAACGATCAATAATATAAACGAACAGATACGAAAGTGGGGTCAAGTAGCCGCATTAAGAGTAAAGTGAAGGTTTTGCCTTGAAATAATAGCTCTTTACGCAGACGATACTCAAATTTCAAAAGTTCAAAATGATGTTTGGTTGAATTTGAAAAAAAAACTTTAGACGCATACGTTGTTGGCAGCCATTTTGTTTCGAATTCGAAGCAAAACAAAAATATAGAAGTTTTTGGTTATGTATATTTCAGATTTTCATTGAATTTGATTAATAATGATTCGACACCAATTAAGAAAAAAGTCATTGAATTTTGATTTCAGCAAAGTTTTTTTTTTTTTTACAAAGGATTACGTCCATTTCCAGAAAAAAATTCGTAATTATCTCTACTTGTCCCGAATCGAACTCTAGAAAAAACAAAAAAACAACAACAAACAAAAACAAAACAAAAACAAACAAAACAAAACAAAAAAACAAAAACAAAAAAACAAAAAATACAAAGCAAGTAAATGGAAAAGTGTCGAAGCTCCTTAAGCAGACGATACACAAAATGGAGGTTAATTGAATTCGAAAAGCAATTCAAAACTTTGGACGTATAAGTTGATCTTACGAAACAATATTTAATGGAAATGCGTAAAAGATTTTCTTAAAAAAACGAAAACAGAAAATATTAGGTATTTGGGAATTTCTGTTTTCACGAAGAAACGAAAAAGTTAGTATCCACATTTCAAGAATTAATCGGTGATATATATATATATATATATATATATATATATATATATATATATATATATATATATATATATGGCGATTAAGCTACCCTGAATATATATATATATATATATATATATATATATATATATATATATATATATATATATATATATTAGTGTTGGAAAGATTAATCGGAATCGGGAATGGAAAAAATCGGAACTATTTTGGGTATCGAAATTGGTATTGGAATCAGAAAAATGTGTGCTTATTTCCCGATGCTAACAACGGTTCTTTTAATTATCTTTTTATGTGATTTTGTTTAAAACAAAATTTTCCACTGCTGATAGTAATGATAAAATAATGAATATTGATTTTAAACTACCAGTAAAACTAAAATCTATAGATCTCTTCCTCCATAAGTTTGTTTTTACGTTTGAGAAAATATCTGCACATTTAACGTATGGTTTTAAGGTAACCGGAGAAAAAGTAACGTCTCTATAGTTAAATATGTAGAGAACTGTAAAGAATCAAAATTGGAATCGATAATTGTATCGGAATCGGGAATTTAGTACAGCATTGGTAATTGTATCGGCATCGGGAAAATATTGGAATTGTCGCATCACTAATATATATAAATATAGTTTCCTACTCCGTTAAGGCAGGAAAGGATGCTCCGAGCGGCACCTGTCTAGATGTGGCAACTGCAGGTGGTATAGGCGTGTATTAATGCTTTTTGGATGCTTACCTGTTCTTTTTATTTGTGATGTAATCAACCTGCTCGGATAAATCATTGATGGTCTCTTGGTAGGTTTAGGCGTGTATTAATGCGTTTGGGATGCTTACCTGTTCTTTTGTTTTGTGGTGTAATCAACCTGCTCGGATAAATCATTGATGGTCTCTTGATGTCGTTTCCTCATGCTTTGTTCAGCGCTTTCGTGTTGAACATTGATAAGTTCAAGGTCTTTGCGAAGTTTGTTTACTTCCGACTCTCTCTTACGACTAAGCTCGCTCTGAAAACACAGAAATAAAAAAGTACAAGAGAAACATCCAACCAGAACGTGGTATAGTTTTTGAACCAGACAAATACCGACTTTTCCTGACATACGTAAACATCCGGAAAAAGCCGAATTAAAACGGACCCGCATCAAAATCAAAACGAGGCTGATTTTTAACATGAATAATAATAATAATAATAATAATAATAATAATAATAATAATAATAATTAATAATAATAATTAATAATAATAATAAATAAATAAATAGATAATGAAAGAAAAGGTTTCGCTGTATGTTTGTTTTTTAAGATAATTTATTAATTTTCCAAGAAAAAATAATATTGAAAATATTTTATGGGAAAGTTAAAAGTTAGTTTTTTTTTTCGATAAATAATAATGATGATAATAATAATAATAATAATAATAATAATAATAATAATAATAATAATAATGAATTATTATTATTACTATTATTATTATTATTATTATTATTATTATTATTATTATTATTATTATTATTATTATTATTATTATTATTATTTGCGTGTTTTTTTTGTTGTTATTATTATTATTTTACATGATCAAGACAACAATGATTTTATAAATTTAATTGCGTTTTATATTTTGTGTACTGGTACAACTTTTGAAACCGACAAAACCTAGTTAGCTTAGGGTTAGGGTAAGGGCTAATTTAGAGTTAGAATACGGATTAGTTCAAGGGTAGGATAAGAGTTAGTGAAGGGGTTGGGTTAAAAGAAACAGTTAGCTTTTTGTCTGGCTCATTTCTGTCAGGAATATTAAGAGTTACTCAATTTACAAGTAAACTTGTCGTCAGTTTCTTGATCCTTCTGATTAGATAAGCACTTCGGCATCTTCTGGCTTTTTACGTAAGCATCCAGAAAATTCCAAGCAGGAAGTCGGTTTTGTCTAGTTCCAAAACTGTACCAGTACCGAAAATATGACTGCAGAACAATGAACCTGCAATGAATAGCTACGGCAAGTGAATAGAACTTCATGCAAACCGATCTATTTTATATAATGACTAGAGTGTTAGAGGCACGAGGTCAGGTGTGATATTGACTAGCCTGCACATTAGGAGAAGCGCACCCTGGCTAAAAATGCTTGAGCAGCCCCATTGACATTACACCATAGAGGCACCGCAAGCGATTAGCAATAAACTAACTCATTCTCAAATAGAAAAAAAAAAAAGAAATGTCTAGAAAGTGTCGATCTCCTAAGACGGAACAGAAATATAACTCAGCCCGACAGCAACAAAGCCACTTTTAAACCGATCGTCAATGACGTATCTCCGACTGGTACGAACACTTACCCAAACTTTAGCACTTTCAGTTGAATTAAGTCGGTCAATTTAGCTCTTATGCATGGATCATCATATGAGTATTGGATCACTCTGACTGACGTAAAAAACATTTAAAAATAAAATGCTTAATTTCAACGTTATTTCACGCGGTTAACGGTAGCCGGATGGATATGGCCCTTGCTAACCAAGTCAGAGATGACTTGTGTCGCCGGGCTCGAATCTATCGACTGGTGTTAATCGTGACACTCGGCACTGAAGATTCTCAAAAGGATGAAACGCTAGTGTCTGTAGGTATTTAATTATTATAGTAAACGATTATATAAGGTGGAACTCCTAGAACTGAAGAGAAACATACCTCAACTCGACAGCAACAAAGCCACTAGTGGACTGATTGTCAATGCCGTATCTCCGACTGGTACGTACACTTATTGATTGCTCAAGGTGAGAGTCAATAGTAAGTGGAATAATTCAGGAAAAGAATAGTGCAGGGTAAGGAGTACTGCCCTTCTATACATCTCGGCGTAGAAAAAAAAAAAAAAAAAAAAAAATAGGGCTTTCAGGTCACCCTTAACCAACGGTCCTTGTCAACGAAAAAAGGTAATGGTAAAGCAGCTGTTGCAATAACAAATGAGTTGCAATGATTACTGAATGCGACGGAGAGCTCTGGAAATCTGGGAGAGTTGTTATCACTAGAGAGCACCTCTAGTTTTTTATTAGTGATACATCAATGATAATTGCCTGTGTGAGTAAGTAAGTAAGTAAGTAAGTAATAATAATAATAATAATATTAATAATAATGATAACAATATTATTATTATTAATAATAATAATAACAATAACAATATTATTATTATTATTATTATTATTATTATTAATAATAATAATAATAATGATGATGATGTTGTTGTTGGTGGTGGTGTCGCTGCTCTTGTTAAAATATCAACCCGTACGTACCTGTGTTACCGAAGTAAGTCCAGCTTCCTCGAGTCGCTCGTTAACAGAATCAAGTTGGAAGGTATATTCTGTAACGAGTTTCTCGGCCTAAAACAAGGAAAAAGAAAAACAAATAAAAATGGATACATTGAAGAGTGTTCGATAAAATCCAATATGAATAGCGTATTTTTTATTATCGATTACTTACATACTAGATGGAATGCAGACCAAGTTCGAATACTTGAAAGCATTCAGAAACTCGTATAAAAATAAATCATATTGTTAAGGAAATGTCTCGTTTTCTTTCAGCTAGTAGACTTTTTCTTAACCCTACAATCTAAACAGCACTTCCGTATATGTTTCGCATGTAAAGGAGAACTTAAATGGAAAATCTGTGTGTGTGTATATATATATATATATATATATATATATATATATATATATATATATATATATATATATATATATATATATATATATACTAGAGGTCACACAAGTTGCTGACCATTCCAAGTCCAAAATGTTGGAAGGGTCATATTCAAATAGATCTTTACCTTAATGACTATACCCGTGCCCATCCTGCTGCTAACCCTGCCCGTACACTCATGTTTTCTATCATTCACACTGAGGAAGATCGAAGGATCGGTCGAAAATATGTGTTTTTGAAGGAAACATACGTTTCGTATTCCTACACGACAATACACAGGAAATAAATACAGAAAAGATATAAACATTTATATATTTTTCGTATTGATTTTTTTTATTCATATATATATATATATATATATATATATATATATATATATATATATATATATATATATATATATATATATAATTTAGAGATTAAGTGTTAGCTCCTCTTCGACCGAAGTAAAATGAAATATAAAGTTATTTCAAAATTAACTAATTTCATAAGAAGTATGGCGTGGTTTGCTTGAAGCAATGTTTAACGGATAAAAAGTATTTTTGAAGGCTTACAATGCAGCAATGAACAGTCTTTGTGAGGAGATTAATAAAAAAACGTTGAAAAAAAAAAAAGAAAGAAAGACAAACCATTCAGGTAGATAAATAAATAAAAAATTGTTGAATCATTTATTTATTTATGTATTTATCTGCTTATAACGACTGTACATTCCTGCATTGTAAGCCTTCAAAAACACCTTTTAACTCATTTCATTTCACAATATTGTAATAAGTAAAAGAATAAAGGAAAGAAAATTTAATCCAGGTAACAAATCTTTCACTCACAATCAACTTTTTATTTCTTCTCTTACAACTGTTCAATATGGCCACGGACGACAGCACGGACAGCAACAATGCGATAAAAGAATAATTCGTAGGCGCATATCACAATCCCGTGAGTCAATCGTTATTCGATATTTGATAAGAAGGCCATCAATGTGAGAACACAACAGTGGAAGATAAAGACGATCTGTTACGCATTTACACAAGAAAAAAAAAAACTCACACTGAGGTTCATAAAAGCCACAAGAATATCTCACTTTGATGAGTCGTAGACGACGAAACACCTGTCAATGGATAATTATATGTTAAGAATATTACATATGCACCTTCCCATTTGGGGGTAACAAACTGGTCAAAGGGAAAATTATTCCCAACTCGCATTTAGGTTAAAATTCGCTTCCATATAAATAATTGAATTCATTCAATAAGTATCGCTAACAAAAACAAGCAAACCACATCTATATATCTAGTATGCAGATATAGCGTTAGCCCTATAAAGATGTTGGAAATATCAATCTGCTAAAATGATCTCCCTTGGACTCTGTGAACTGCTGTTGATAGTGAATTCGCTTCAACTGTATTTTGACTGACGTATAATGACGTCACTTCATCTTTTTGTTTGTAGTATAAACGATATTGCTTACGTGTACAAATTAGTCTCAAAGATCTAAATCGGTTCACACATCTCTTTTGATGTGTGTGTGTGTGTGTGTGACTTCGCTTTTTATTCTTTCTTGTTTGTTGTCAGCTTCCAGCATAAAGTCAACAGTCTATTTTGATCAAGGTAGTCCGTTTATTTATTTATTTTTTTATTTTTTTAATTTATTTATTTATTTATTTATTTATTTATCTATTTATTTATTTTTTGCTTCAATAATTAAGCAACGGAACGGACCACTTGACTTCTGAAAACATCGAGTGGAAATTGTTATTGTGAAAACGTAACATTAAATGATATAAACAGCCATTTGACCTGCAAATAATAAATCGTTCTTTTTGTTTTCAATTTTTAGGTAGTATACATCCGGGATTATAACAATTAAAAAAAATATATCATCGGCGTTTGTTGTGTATTTTTCAAATGTTAACTGGACATACAAACGTACATTTGACCTTGAGATGAGGAATACTAAAGGGAGGTAATTGGAAAGATTTTACTTACCCTGATCCTGCCGTCCCTCTCGGAATCAAGTGCATCTTCGAGCTCTCTGATTCGTGCCTTGAAAAAGAAGAAGAAATAGGGTGATTAGTTTAACGAATTTGTGTTTTATACAATGAATGAACAAAACATATAAAAAAAAAACAAGACATTTAAGATCGAATTTTGTATGAGAATCTCGAAACTTTCACTATTCGTACAAATATCGTTTATGGATTTTATACATTAACAAATAATATATTTTTCTTCATTAAAACGATGTTTTTTTTTTTTCAGTAGGTTATGGTTATTCTTAGGGTTAAAACTCTGAAACCGCCATTTTGTGTGTATTCGAGTGAGAGAGAGAGAGAGAGAGAGAGAGAGAGAGAGAGAGAGAGAGAGAGAGAGAGAGGAGGGAGATTTATAAACTTAGGTAAGCGGTAAAATGTTTTTAAAAATCTTTTTCACTCGTTAAAACTAGCTAAATCCACTAGAAAATTTCATTTTAATGCATTCTATAGTTCCGTGCTTCTTGTGTGTGTGTGTACGTGTGTGTGCGTGTGTGTGTATATGTGTGTGTGTGTGTGTTGTGTGTGGAGTGGTGGTGGTGGCGGTGGTTGCTACGAGTTCTATAACGTTAAGTAATCTGTACTTTTAATAGTCAATTAATCACGACGTCGATTTCTTTTCGAAATGTTTGCTAATTTTAAGCTTAAAAGAAATAGTTTAAAAAAAAAAAATTCACTTACATTAACCCTAAGTCTTGGGGGGGGGGTTCTTGGCAAATTAAAGTACCTTCCTCTTTTTTAAAAATATC
>NC_136515.1:19988559-19991059 GCF_053919585.1 Euprymna scolopes
TTGTTGTCACTCAGCTTCCAGAGGACACCACAAGTCTCCAATCAGATCGTTTGCTGACTTGTGTGAAAGTCATGATAATAATAATAATAAAATCGGATGATATGAATTAAAAATGGAAAATGGAAACCATAATGCTCGACCTTTCGCCCGTTTCGCGAGCTTTTTCAAAAGTGAACGGCAAAAGAATGGTCACGTATTTTATTTAAGAACAGATATTTGACATTTTTAGCTATTCACGCCTGAAAAAGCCCGCGAAACGTTGAGGATGTTTGCCTTCCTTTTCTATTTTCAATTCATACATAACAAATATATCAAACGTCATTTAATTTCAATAAGGGATATAATCCACCGTGAAAGATACATCCTTTCTAGGAGCAAATTTTAATAAAGAGGAAAAACTGAAATGGGAACATTGGTTTGTTCCAAGAATATCTTATGCGTGATATTTTCATATATATATATATATATATATATATATATATATATATATATATATATATATATATATATATATGTATGGTACAAAAATTAACGTTTTTAAATATAAATTTCTAACATGGATTAGATTTAATAATACCACTTAAAAACAAGGGAGATAATTCAAACTTGCAAGATGTGTGTTGTGGTGTCTACGAATTCCCATTAATCGTTTAAATATATTTTTGTGGAATAAAATGCATTCAGTTACGTTAATAGCTTAAAGGTGGAAAATAAAAATAATAAAAAAAAACTGAGGAAATTATTGTTTTACAAGTAAACTGAAACGCAAAAAAAAAGTTGTCTTATTTGGATTATTCGGACTACTATGGGATTTTATTCGGACTACTATGGGACCCTTTACCTTTTTTAAGCTGCGTCTTGTAAAACTTAATAATCTCTATGTTAAACTCGGGAATCTGCACGTTCGACAAGAAATTTCGAACAGAACCCTTTATCTAATCTACTGAGACAACTTGTCCTCGTTCCATCAGCAATGTCGGAGTAAATATCTTAAATAATCCGTTGCATCTTTAGTATTGACCGTGAAGAGCGGTGATACAGCGAAACAGTCTGCTGGGAGGTAACAGTGGCCAAGTGGTTAATGATGCGGGCTGAGAATCTGGGTGTGCCAAGTTCGTCCGAACCCAGTTCGTTCCAAAGAAACACTGTCATTTAAAGTCGTTAGCAACCTCCCCGTGGCCTTTCCTGTAAGTACTGATATCCTTCTTAATAGAGAGATATCGGGGAAACGAATGCCAACAAAATTCAGCATCAAGAATGATGCTTAACAACAACAATAACAGCAACAACAGCCCGTAGAAAGGATTGGACTTTCAACCATTAGAATGTCAATTAGAACTGATAAGCACGTTTACCCTTGCGACACAGCTCCTTGAAGAAGGACCTGAAGAGTAAATTCCATACAGATTCTAAAGTTCGTCATAGTTTTCCGTGTTCGACAAGTCTCACATGAAGTTGTTGGGAAGTTGTACCTCGTCGTGAGAATAACATCCAACACCCCATCCCTACACAGTTGTCATATTTGTACACCTACTAGTCTCTTACTCCTGGACAGGGTTCAAAAGAGAGTCGCCAACCTGATACGTCCTGAACTGTCATTCAAGTTTCAACCTCTGTCCCATCGACGAAATGTTGCATCCCTCTGCCTGTTCTACAAGTATTTTAATGGTGAATCCTCTGACGAACTACCACGCACTTGTACCCCCCTCGACGTAAATGCCCCCGACAAACCCGACAATCCCACCCCTACACAGTCGCGATCCCTAGATCTACTCTAATAGTTTCTTCTCCAGAACTGCTAGACTTTGGAACTCCCTTCCGAGTTCCTGCTTTCTCAACTGTACTGACATGCAGAAGTTCAAGTGTAATGTGAACGGACATCTCGCTGCTCAACTCCCTACATAGTACCTTATGTCCCCGATAGTAGCCCCTTACATCAAATTGGCACTGTGCCTTGCTTGGGATGAAAATAAAATAAAGAAAATAATATGAGAACAGTAGTCCGAATAATTCAACGAATACAAAATATCGATCCTCATCTAAAAAATTCCAAACTAGGATTAATCGATATCATCATCGTTATTATTACTGTATTGTTTCTTTAGAGATTGGGCAATGATAATATTAATTAGGGATGCGATTATTTATTTAACTAAACACAATGGTATTAAACAAATAAAAGTGGGAGGACATTATTCTATTATTTAATTTCTCATCAACACAAAAAAATAAGAGAAATTATTTTCATGAACAAAAAAAGAAAAAAAAAAGGAGAGAATAATAGAATTTTTGTAAAAAGGGGTTTGTTAGGAATTTGATGAAACGTTTTTTGGAAACGTTTTAAGGGTCTCGGATAATAAAGAGAAAGTTGTATATCCACTAAAGATGTACAAGATACGAGTCAGAAATTTTGTCGGGAAAAGACAAAAAAAAAAAAATGGCGGAAGGAGAGGGTCACCGCATGTATCGCTGCCACATACCCGGAATCGTGACTCCATTT
>NC_136515.1:19996059-20003559 GCF_053919585.1 Euprymna scolopes
TAATAATAATAATAATAATAATAATAATAATAATAATAATGCATTGCGAATGGTGCAAACAAATTCGATCTCTTTGACTCGAGTAAAGAGAAACCAGGAATTAGATGCGAAGAAACTGAGTCTACTTCCCAAATTGGTCAAGACCTGTTGAAGAAGCCGCTGAACTCTGACGATAAGCTGGTCTGATGCGCGCGCCAACGTACGAGTAAGTATGTTCGTTGTACAGACGCACCTGTCTATGTGGGTGTTTGGCCAGCTTTTTTCTCCTCGCCATTTCTGTAGTTGTTTAATAAAGTTATTTTTACTTCAAGTTCTTTATTATTATTATTATTATTATTATTATTATTATTATTATTATTATTATTATTACAAAAGGTACGTTACTGGGGCAAACTCTCATGTCAGCCCTGTATCTTGTGCTACCTTCAAAGCTAGGAACTGATTTTTATATCGAATGCAGGCTTAAAAAAGATGAAGAAAGAAAAGAGATAGTCTAACACAGATTCCCTGCATACTTATTCGGCCTTGATGCGGAGTTGAAGCTGCCTTAACGCCTTAAAAGGCTTCTTGTCTTTCTAAAGATAGATACAACGACTCACAGAGATCGCACCTTCGCATCGGTGCGTGCCAACTTCGTTGCGAGCGGGGAGGCGGCGTAGAATCACGGAACGCTCGCTACCCTTATCAATTTGCGTTCATCCTTGTTTATCTCGGCTGCCCATCTTTTAGGCATACCTCATCTCCTCATCATCGCCCCCTTCATCTTAGTTCTAGGCATTGAGCAATGCCTCGCTCATAGTTAAACAGTAATTATACCATCTCTAATATACCTGCTTTTCTGACGAACTCACTGCCCCCCCCCCTTCTGTGCCTCGGTGTTTTACCCAGGAGAAATATATGTATGTATACATATATACGTTTATATATGCAACATATACATATGTGCCTATATACATATATATACATATACATACAAATATACATACATGTATACATATATATTCATATACATACATATACGTATACCTACACACATACATATATATATATATATACACCTATATATATATACACACGTATACCTATATACACACATACATATACACGCACACCCATATATATATACCTATACGCATATATATATATATATATATATATATATATATATATATACACGCACACACACACACATATATATATATATATATATATATATATATATATATATATACGCACACACACCCACACACATATTAAATACGTTGATACATCTCTAATGGTTGCTAAAATACCTACCAAAACAATCGACTCTATTATGGAAATATTTTCAACAAAGACCTTTCTGTAGACTAAGCAACATCGCAAAGTTGCAATAGAACCCAATAACGAGAGAGAAGGAAGGTGAGAGAGAGAGAAAGAGAGAGAAAGAGAGAGAGAGAGAGAGAGAGAGAGAGAGAGAGAGAGAGAGAGATGTCTATTAATATACTCGTTTTCCTTTTATGGTAATAGAATTTATCCTTGGAAGCTTTATCTAAACGAAAAATTGATTTTTTTTTAATTATCTAAATTTCCTTAAATACATTTTTCCAATACATAAATGTAAACATTTTTATTACAACTTGATTTTACATAAACAAGCAGCAAATGTATATTTCTTAAAACTCGACAATCTGACAGAGTCCCATAAGGCATTCTTTTGAAGACGGTGTCACCGAAATATGTCGGGGTATGTTTTTTTTTCCTGGTCGCCTGAGACGCGCTCACCTGCACGAGAATACCGAGAGGATTCTCAAGTTATTCTTACAGTCGATACTGGGCGTCTGTGAGAGTTTGAATACCTACCCCCACCCATCACCTCCACCTCATACTAAAAGGACCTTATGTCACACGTTCCCCTGATATCCCAGCTTGTCCTCGAGGGAAGATCGGTAAACATCTAATAGCGTTATCTAAATAAATAAGAAGTTCTTTTGGATTGCGACAGAAATCAATGTAAACATTTTTTTTATGTACTAATGCATCACCGCGTATCAAGGCCAAAAGGCCACTCGGGGATAGGAGTTAATTAGTTGGTAAGGTGGATAGTGAAACAACATCTTGAGAGGCGTAGAGCGGATGAGTGAAAGCAAACGGAATTTGATTATTGAAGATGACGCTTTAACAAAAATTTGTTTACATTGGATTTGAACACCTTCAACTCAGCTGTGAAGTAGTCCCGTGGTATCGTGTTTCACTGAAGAGTAGTGCTTGGAAAGAAACTCTGCGCATGGAAGTTTTGTTCGGTTCCAGATAGGAGGTGAAAGAAAGGAAAATTAGTTACAGTTGTTACAGACGAGTTTTGCTGTAAATCTTTATCGAGGGGGGGGGGGTTCAATAGATTAGAACCCAAGCGAGCACCTACCATAAAAATAACGACAGAGTAGAGAAAGACTGCCAATGTCCCTTTTTGTGAAAAAGCGGCTGTTGGGGAGAGAAGCGGACGTCTTCCACAAGATTTCGAAGTTGGTTTTGTAACTCTCTCATGGTAGGAATAAAAAGCTCTGAGCGCCACCTTACCAGATGTGGCAAGGCGAGTCCACCTTAAGACGTATCTATGATAGTTAGTTTATGTTTTCCGAATTTCGACACTTGGACGGCAAACCAGTTTTTTTTTTTGTTTGTTTTTTACACAAGTTTAACTTCGCGGTTTGCCTCAGTTTATTATTGTTTGATTTCAAATTGTTTTATAAATTAAAAAAAAATGTTGGGAATATATGTACTATTAAACAATAATAAACTAATACAAATATATTTTTTTAATTAGATGTACGGAATAATCACGTTGACACACCGATTCCTGCTAGATCACCAAAGTTAAGCAACGTTGAGCCTGATCAGTACTAAAATAGGTGACCATTTGAGAATACCAGGTGTCTTGGCATTGTTTCCAATCGTCCTTGACTTCTTGCCACTGGAATCAAGAAATGCCGATTCAGATTGCGCAACCCTTGCCTTACAATTTCACGTGCAGCTACACTTACATAAGAGATCCATTGTCTTTCGAGACTGAATGGAAACATCGATATAAATTAACTATTTGGAAACCTCTCAAAGTACCGGTACCTTTTCGAGGAGTATATATTAAAGCAAAGGTTGCGCATTCTCCAACCGCGTCTTTCATGAATTGGCATTGTTTAAATCTAGTGACGCAGATAATTCCAGACTAACTAGAAACAATAACGGAATAAACAGAGAGAAAAAATAATATTGTCGACCATAGTCGAAGGCGACTCAAAGGTTCCCTTTTCATTAGCTACTACACCTAGATGTAGGGGACGGTCACTCTTTTCGTAGAATCACTTAGCCTTAATCCCCACATTATAATGCTAAACATTTAGCAAGGGATGACGGTTTAATAAGAATTTGTTAACATTGGACTTGAACACGTTTTAGTCAGCTGGGAAGCAGTCGCGTAGTATTGTGTTTCACAAAAGAGTAGTTTTTAGATTTTTAAGATGGCAGTATGATTGCCAATTTTCGGTATAATATACATTTTTTTTCCGTTTATGTTATGCATAATTACAACTACCAGGTGAGAAAGGATGATGAAGTCGTTGGCTGCCACATCACCACTCTAACTACGGAAGAACACTGGTTGTGTCGACAAGGCGGATTACAGAAAACACCTGAGGATCAAATAACACTCGATTACTGTCTCACAAATAGAGTCGGACAATCTATTGATAGGTCGTTTCACATGTCAAATTTACAAGTACTTCCGCCTCGTTACTTTTTTTTCATAACCAAATTAATATTTTTGTAATTCTTTGTGAAAATGTATATAATCTCTAGGGCTGTGGCAACAGCATATTCTTTTCATTGTTTGGACTCTCGAGTGTGTATCCGTCACAGTTAGACACAGTTAATCAACCGAGAACTACACCACTCTATATAAACGCATATAAGATATCAACGGATACACACTCGAGAGTCAAAACAGTGAAAATAATATGCTGTTGTCATAAGCCTAATAATTACCAAATTAAACTAGTAAATAATAATAATAATAATAATAATAATAATGCCTCCCTGTGTGTGTCTCTGTGTGTGTGTGTCTATGTATGTGCGTGTGTGTGTGTGTGTGTGTGTGTGACGATAAACTGGCGCCACAGCAAATAAGTGAAGATGGTCAGGGTGGATGGAAAGACCGAGAAGAGAAAGCCAGACCTCCGCTGGATAAGTGCAAAGAGAACTGGGACCTTGGGGATGCTTATTGCGAGAAAGCAATGATAAACTGCTAATGCGATAACGCAAAATAATTTGGAAAAGTTATCGAATAGAGTAATATATTGTAGGAATGAAATGTTTGCCAAAAGAGCAGGTACATAGGTATTTTTTGTTTCAGTGCAGTGTCGCTTCTTTTTTTTCTATCTGATGAGGTGGGTCTCTCCAAATTGAGATTCTACTAAAACATTTATGCACATATGATACCAATTATATTTATATAAACACACACACACACACACACACACACACACACACACACACACACACACACACACACACACACATACACACACACACACACACGCACACACGCACACACACACACACACACACGTATATATCAGTGTTTACTTAAACAGTGCTCAATACATAAGTAGATGGCCCTGTCGGTGGGGCATTAGAATACGCCGACTGCCCCCCTGCAGAGGGTAAAAGTCCCTCAATGGGGGTCCTGGATATGACCTTAAACTATATCCAGTGGTGAGGCCCCAGCTTGTGGGCTTTGGGGAGTGTGGAGCCACCCTTTAATTACCATTACTCCCAGGTCCACTCTGACCCAGAGTGGTAGTACCTGTTAAGGTTCCAACATGGGTTAAATAGAAACCAACGTGAAAACAACAAATATATTCTATTAGAAAAATTTTTCTTCAAAATCTTTGGATTCGGCATTAAATAACCTGGAAAGGGTTGATATGCCGTAAAATAAAAACAACCAACCAACCAACATAAGTAGAGTTTATTAGTAGCATGAAAGGTACTTATGCACTTATTGTACCGTGTTAAAATAATAACGTTATTATTTAGAAAGCCATTCTTAACATGGAGAGGTGGGTGTTTTGTACTTTCACCTGACAATTTAATATAAAAAAAAGGATAAGATACTTAAAAAAAAATAATAGCGCGATACAATAAGTGCATAAACACCATATAGAATATACTTATGGCAAGTAGGCTACGCAGAAGAGTTTGTGTTTCACTCCAAGAATGGGTTAGCCCAACGAACTTATCTAATCAATGTTTCTATGTAGCTTACTTGCTATAAGTTGGTTTCATACAATATGTATGTGTGTGTTTGTGTGTGTAAAAATAACGTTTTTTCTCATTAAATATTGAAATAATTGCTGATTTTTTTTACTAACGAGTTAATATTTATCAAAGCCAAAAGCCATTCAAGGATAATAGTTAATGAGGTGTAATAATGTGATTACCCCCTCCCCTCAAAAAAAAAAACAAAAACAAAAAAACAAAAAAAACAAAAAGAGATGCACACTAAAACGGTTTGCGCCAAATTGCATTAAATATAATTTCGTTACATAATATACTTATGGCAAGTAGGCTACGCTACTGGCTACTCGTCGATTTTTATTTGCTTACACTTTCCACTGCGGAAAGATGGGTCACAAAGCCCCCCCCCCCCTCCAAGGCATTCTGACTGAGTACAAAAATAGCTGAGGCTGAGAACGGATCAGTCGGCATTTTCCAGAAGGAGCACCTAAGGCTATCAACAATAAACCAAACCACTAAAGAGGAGAGATAATGCATGGGAGAATGAGGCTCCGAGGACTGAGCTGGACCATAACATCCTAACAAAGAATCTAGCGCTGCCATAATGTCTAGGTTGACGTATTGATAACCGAGGACGGATTCTAAGCCTGGCCTGAAAACAGTTGCGGAGCATATTTTTTATTTACTTTTTTTTTTTTATTGAAGCAGGAAGTGACACAAGAGTAGAAGATGGGGGAGTGAAGTTAGTGCTTCTGAAATGCGCATCCTGGCTCTACAAACCTGTCAACATTTCCCTGTAAGCGCATACAAGGCGATCGGAAATAAACTAACCCCTCCTTTGGGAGAGAAGATATTGCTAGGGAGGATAGACGGAATCCTCTAGTTTGTCGGATTGAGTACTGGGTACGAATCCTCATCTGATCTGACACGGACAGCTTTAAAAATACTTTTGTGTTGATCATGTCATGATTTACGAAAGAGATTACTTAAACAAATGTAAAAAAAAATTATTCAAATTCGTACTTTCTATAATAAAGACCGAGGTGTATTTATTTGCATAATTATATATCTACACAGTTATATTTAATTAAAGCCGTACTGGATGAAACTATTTCAAGCGAGAAAGCGAATAGCAAGTTAGACAATTCCATCGTCTTAAATGGAAAATGAGTTCGGTAAGAAATCTCCTAACCTGGAAAAAAACTCATCGATTGGTGTCCCCCCCCCCACCCAAGTGATCAGAAATGCTAATAATTTATATATGAATGTAAAAAATTTTTTTACGTTTCTGAACAGTTCTTAATTCCCTTCATTTCCGTGTTCAAGTGCTTGGTGGCCCTTAGGTAGAGGCTCAGAAAATGGAGCAAGAAGGTAGCTTCGTGACTGGGTTCGAATCTTATGACTGGCAGGAATTGTTACCCTAAGCATGAAACACGTCTGTAGGTATAAATGAATAATTATTGTTTAATTATGTATGCGCATATATAATGTTTATATGGTTTAGTTCCTTCGATGTTAATCCCCTGAAACTCTTACGTTTATTAAAAATTTCTCGATGAATGAACAAGAGCGTGTTTATTTATACAAACATTATTGGCTACATATGTGCATACGTGTTTCAGTAGTGCTTCTTTTCATGGAACTTACACCGTCACGCACAAAAATCATAGTCTAAACTAAATACAATAACAGTTTACTTGTATACAAAAAAGGTTTTATTTACTTTAAAAAAAAGGAGGGTGGAGGAGCTATTAACGGATAAGTGTAAATGGGAAAAAGGGGAAAAAGAGGGAAAGTAAAAAGAAAATGGAAACACTACTGAAACATGTATGCACATATGTAGCCAATGATTTTTGTATGAATAAACAAATATATATATATATATATATATATATATATATATATATATATATATATATATTGACATGATTCTGATATGTTTTACTGATTCCGATACAACTGCAGATTCAGTACTAAATTCCTGATTCCAATACAATTACTGATTCCGAATCCGATTCTTTATAAATCTCTGAATATTTAACTATAAAGTAGTTATTTTTCCCCGATTTCCGCAAAAATACATGTTAAATGTGTAAATGTAAAAACAAACTTGTGGGGGGGGGGTTATAGATTTTAGTTTTACAGCTAGTTTAAAATCAATAAATATTTATTATCTTAATACCGGTGAAAGATTTTGTTTTAAACAAAATTAAATAAAAAGTACAATTA
>NC_136515.1:20008559-20083559 GCF_053919585.1 Euprymna scolopes
ATTCAAAACCCAAACTATGATATTAGGCGCATTCGTGTCATGCCATTTTTACATCTTTACTCAGCCAACAAAAATAGACCCCGTTTACTCGCCTCTTTCTGAGGACAGAGTTAAAGCCAAAGTCGGTTTAAAATGTGGAGAAAATCTATCTTCACAAAAAGGGGCAACCAGAATTGAGACATATTTTTTTTTAAATTTCGTAATCTGAAAGGGGGTTCTCCTTTGTTGACCGAGAACAGAAAACATGAGATTTAGTATCAGACAGATACTACACTTTGCTCCTACCCAAAAGATCAACGGATTCGGAAAAAGTTTAGTAAGTTATTTAATAATTAAAAACGTAAGCCACTCTCTCACTTTACGGATTATATAGCATTACTATTGGTGGTGATATTCCCTTTTGCTTATAGTGGACAATTCCAATATTTTTATTCTTTCCTTTCTTACTTTCAGCTGCTGATAAACACACAGATATACACACACAGAGAGAGAGAGAGAGAGAGAGAGAGAGAATCAACCCACACGCGCATCAAGCGAATAAAAGAACCGCATCCAGATCAAATTAAGATTACTGAACTAAGCGTTGGCCTTTCGGTTAGCAGCAGAGTGGAGTATCTGTTCCGATAATATATTTGACCTTTTCTGTTCTCGGTTAGTGAAGGAGAAATCTTTCTAGACAGAGTTAAGTTTTTGTTTTTGTTCCAATCCAGAGTGTCTCTTTTTTGGGTATATCCCCCACATTAAAAACAACCTCATGCCCAACTCCGTCCTCGTGGGGAGGCAAATAAATAATGGCTAAACTAATCACGCGGCAATAATTATTTTTATTTCTTTTTTGTTTACTCTTTTTCATCCTAAACAAGTCATATTGCCATATAGACGCAGGACGATACTATTTGGGATCGTGTCTAAGAAAGGACTGTGGGGAGTTGACCAGCGAGATGTCTGTTCACATTACAATTAAACCTCTACAGGTAACTACAGTCAAGCAATACGGAAATAGGGAGGGAATTCCAAAGTCTAGCAGTCCGAGGTAATAAGCTACTAGAGTAGAAGGACCAGCCCAGATGTAGAAACAATACTCCATGCATTATGGCTTTAGAAAGATATAGGATGCTTTTTGGTTTGAGTAATTTTCTATCACAGTAGAGGGATCCCACCTTCTTTGCAGCAGCTCTGGCAATGTCCTCAATGTATTTCTTTCTACTTATGTTACCTATGAATATTAGGTCGACATCAAGTTATCGAACGAAATAACAATCAAGATTAAAAAAAATAAGTAAACGCCATTTTGTTTTTGCAAACAGGAATGCCGCCATTTTAAATCTAGACACCTGAGCGGAACTAAAGACCGTTCGTTTTTTTTCCTTTATTAAGCCATGGTCATAAAAACGTTAGCAATAGACAGAGACTAAGCTAATTAGGGAATGCATAAAAACTTAGGAACATCACGATAGTTAGCCAATGCAGAACTCCGAAAATGTGACATGTGATGCATGTTTATTCACACAATTCTAAGGCAGTATGTTCAGGATTGCAGAACACAATGTGAAAGGAGATCACTGGTACATCTCTGAGCAAACACCGGTGTGATTATGCAGAGGGTCTAATGTGAATGTATATCGTCGCAAGTTTGGCTCAACTGCAGCACAGGGCGGTATTTAGGCATTGCGATGTGGCAAAAACCATGAAATAATCTGTAAGCAATAGTTCATAACAGTGCAATAGTTCACAGAAGTGTAACAGTTTATAAATCGTAATTGCCTTTGACCTTTCTTAGAGATGGTTTTGCACTATCTCAAAAGCAGTTTACCATTTATTAAAGTAAATAGGGACAATCAACAGACTGGTAAAAGAAACATCAGAATGACTCAGAGAAACCATGGTCATATTTCGTTCAAGAATAATCAATGTGAATTGATCTCAACAGCAATAAAGCACGAAGTTCGAATTTCCCATTAACAAACGAATATTCATCATTATTATCATTATTTTACTTTCGATGGTGACACAATACAGCATAATCACGTTGACACACCGATTTCCGCTGGATCACCGAAGTTAAGCAACGTTGAACCTAGTCAGTACTAAATGGGTGACCATTTAGGACTTCCAGGTGCTGTATGTGACCTCCGCTTATCTCGGCATTGTTTCCAGTCGTCCTTGACTTCTTGCCACTGGACTCAAACAGTGCTGATTCAGGAGAGGTATGGTTGGAGAGTAGGCAACCCTTGCTTCACAATTACATGCGCATCTGCCCCTAAAGGACTTTGACTTAATATTGGACTTTCGAGACTGAACGGAGGCATCGATGGTGACACAGCTCTACTGAAGGAGGCGAACGAGACAAAGGGTTTTAACCTTCTGGTTAAATTGTCCTTCAAGCCATCCAAATGTCCAAGACTGCAAACAAAGGGACACTATTTTTCATTCTACACTCTTCCCGCAAACTCGCTCCTGAAACATTTATCTCTTTATGTCCCTCTCGTTAGACCACTTCATTTTTTTTACTATGGGAGGATGGAGGTCACCGCTTATCAAAGCCCAGAGGCTACTCAAGGATAAGGGTTAAGTATTAATTAAATGATGAAACAACATGATCAGTAATGGTGGAACTTTGATAGGGCTTGAAACAGAAACTTATTCACATTAGATTTGAAGATGACCACGTATAGTCAGCTGGGATGCAGCCACACGGTATTGTGTTCCACAGATGGGCAGTTCTAGGACAGAAACTCTGCTCAAGGAAGCAAACGAGAGAAAAGATATTGGCCTTTTGGTCAAATTATCTAAACACTACAATAAGCTAAAACAATTTCATATCCGTGCTGTAAATTACTTGTCCTGGGGAAGTTACAATTATTTCATACATATGTTGTATAATACCCGTCCTAGGGTAGGTAAAATATTCTTTTGCTCGAGATAGCAAATGATACATAGACATAAAAAATTTCTCTCTTAAGAATAACAGATATGTTCAAAATGAACTTCATTTTTCTCATTGTTTTATACGGTCCTGAGCAACGCCGGGTAGCCCTGTAGCAAAATCAAAGAGTACCCTATATCTCATCCGACTCTCTTTCTGCAAACTTAATCCTGAAATATATTTTACGTGTCCACGTCAGACTACTGTTAGAGTATGATGTGCAGGACTCTGTTCCATATCTAATAGTGATGTCTAGCACCAGGAGAAAGTTGAAACAATAGCCCCTTGGGTGCTGACGTTTACATGGTGACCTCATTTTAGCCTAAAATCTCCTCAATTAGCATTACCCTATCCCACAGGACTTATTATTCACTCCTGTACTAGAAATAGGTGTATACGGACACTACAAGAATCTATTTCACCGCCGATTTCGAATAAACCGGAAGTGGGCCGCTTTTTTAATCAGGATCATTAGACTTCGGAATAGAAGTAATAAATGTGCCAATACCGCAACAATTTAAAGGGGATTTTGGGCCAGTACTAAACTACTGTATCCTTTTCTATGTAAATACCCAGTATTCTTTCGTTACATGGCAACGGAAGCATACTTGTTTCATTTTTTGCCAAATTAATTGAACTGAATTATTTGCATAAGTATTTATACATACTATTCCTATTCCACAGCGGCAGTAGAAATAATTGTCGATTTTGTTTCAATGATAATTATTTCCAATTAAAGATATTTTCAAAGAATTAAAAGACATTTAACTTACTCTGAGTCTATTATTAAAAAAAAAAGAAAAAACATAACACACGTATATTAAAGGTACTAATAAATGAAATATTTCCCAACCATTTTTACATTACAATTTTTAGAGCATATTTTTAATGAGAAAACGCATCAAGAAGGCCATTAATACAGAACAAATTTCAATAAGAAAATAAACATAAAATTAAAACAGAAAAAAAAAGCTTTCTTCAAAACGTATGGCCCAAAAGCGACATCATTAAAAAAAAAACCCATTGCATTTTCGGTGATCGGGAGATCCTATTTATTAAAAGGGATGATAGAAGGTGATAACATACTACGAACATTAAATTAGTAAATAGATTCGCTAATTTAATGTTCGTAGTATGTTATCATTAGGACTATGACAGCAGCATATATATTTCATTGTTTTGACTCTCGAGTATATATTCAACGCAGACACACTTAATTAACCGAGAACCACATTACTCTATATAAAAGCATATAAGATATCAACAGATACACACTCGAGAGTCAAAACAATGAAAATAATATGCTGTTGTCCTAGCCCTAGTTATCATAATCTATTGTTTTTAATAAATAGGATCTCCGGATTTATTAATTTAAATTTTGGAAACCGTGAAACGCGTACGTACGTACATACGTACGTACCTTAAAGGTATCACGGTATTAATATAAAGAAGAAAAAAAAAACAGCGTTACAACACATTATGCTAGTCGAATAGCAATTAAATACCCAAGGGTTCGAAAAGGTTTGTTATATATGTATTGATAACTGAGATTTACTGTTTGTTTCTCTGAAGCCGAAACTATACTATTGCTATCGGTTAATGCGCAACTACGACGGGGTAACGGCTAAGTGGTTAACGACACGGACTGACAATCTAGACGTGCCAAGTTCGAATCCAGTTCGGTTCACAGGATAAAGGCTATTCACATAAGTCATTATCAATGATTGCTCACTAACATTAAAAAGTGGTGTTCTCTGGGGCCTGAGTGACAACAAATCTCCCCAGATTCGGTGTGAATTCTATCAAGTCAAACGGGGCAATGTATTTGTCACGTCTTTTTGAATCGTCTTAAATATCGCGAATAATACCAAAGTTTCATTTCTGAGAGACTCTGGAACTGTTTTAAGGACAATGAGCACTATCACCAAAATAAAGACTCTCACATTTTTTTTTTAATGATAACATTTCTATTGATATTCCAGAGGACTTCTTCACTATCTCATAAAATTATTACTATTCTCGTGTTCGTTGCTATATTCACAACGTTTCGGAAAATGCCACCTCCGTCTAATTTTCCGAATAATCCAAAAGATACATAACATTATATTTAGAAATAAAATTTTCGGATACCGAATAAACATAAAATTCTCAAATTAATATATATATTCTCAAATTAATATATATATATATATATATATATATATATATATATATATATATATATATATATATATATTGAAAAATGATAATTCACATTTTAAAGAAGAGTTCATTTAACTGTGTAAGTTTAATGTAATTCTGAAAAAGGCGTTTATAAACGGGATTTTACAGCTAAAGACCGGTCGAAAAATCAAGTAGGGATAGTTTACGTTAAACTTACATAAAAAACTGAACTTTTTCCTTCCAAATATATATATATATATATATATATATATATATATATATATATTCATTCTTTTAGAATCTACGATTGTAGTGCTCAAACGATAATTTAAAAATTTAAACATGGTGAAAAAAAACCTTTCAATATTTTTAAAAAGATTATTTGAACCATTTGGTGGTTACATCGGCGGAAACGTTACGAATATAGCAACCAATAGGCTTTATCACTCCCTCTCACCACTTGAAATAGTTTGTCGTTATTTGTTTTTAACTAGTTGACTTTATGTAACGGAACGGATAAAAATTTATTTGTATAAAAATAAGTACACCTTGGCTTTTATTATAGGATAAAGTATAATTAACCTTAAAATGAGATTATGCAATCTGATTATTTCAGTTCTTATTGAAAAAAAAAAAAAAATTCGCAACAACAAATATTTACGATTATGCGTTACATTATGAATTTTAAAAATAATAATTTGAGTACTTTTAAAGAATTTGATCAAGGATTTCATAAAAAGAGAAAATTATTGTTTTTTTTTTTTATAAAATTAAACAATCATTGTTTTCATAAATTAGACAATCATTGTTTTCATAAATTAGACAATCATTGTTTTCATAAATTAGACAATCATTGTTTTTTTTTTTCGCATTTATCCCACAATACTTATAATAAAGCAAATTCATTTGCAAAGATTATCGAAAGAGGTTGAGAGTACTGAAAGTCTGGGGAGATTTGTTGTCACTCAGACTCCAGGGAACGTCACCAGTTATTATCTGTGAGTCATCTCTGCTAACGAATTTTTAGTGAGAACAAAAAAAAACAAAACAACAACAACAATAAATTAGGACACGGCTATTGTTACTCAAATTCCAGAGGAGACGAACACACGGTGCAAGCAAGAAATCAACGATAAACGACTGTTGCGATTCCGAAAAATGATTTGCAACGGTTATCGAAACGAGGCGGAAAGCGTTAGAAATCTGGAGAAACTGATCGTCGCTCAGACTCCAAGGAAAACAACTGGTTACTGTTAATGAGCAATCTCTAATGACGATAACCTGCGTGAAACGTCCTAGTGAGATAAATAATAATAATAATAATAATAATAATAATAATAATAATAATAATAATAATAATAATAATAATAATAATCAAGTTATTTGCAAAGGTTATCGATGAGGTGGAGAGTACTGGGAATCTGAGGCAACTTGTTGTCATCCAGACTCCAGGGAACACCACCAAGTGAGTAATCGCTGATGATAACCTGTGTGAGAACTCATAGTGAGTATATAATACAAAAAGGAACTGCTACTGAGTACATATTAATTAATAATTAACAATAATTAGATCGAAATGATGTATAAAATTGGATGGTATTTGTTAAAACAATATATAGTTGGTACATTTGTGCAGTTAATTAACGGACGAGAAGAACTTGGCTGAGAAGAATATCTTAGCAAAACGACGTATTCATAGACCGTGTAATAGAATGCTGGAAGCTAAGACTAAATTAGAAGAACGAAAAAAAAAAAAAAGTGAAATCGCTGAAAAACAAACAAAAAGAAAAACAAGAAAAAAAAAAACTGAAAACAAGTTTTATTTAAAAAAAAAGAAAAAAAAAACAGGAAGAAAAAAAAGAAAGAAGAAAGAGACATCAATTGTCCAATTCCTTCTTTGACGAAAGCTTTATTCCAGAGTTGCCAATGGTGCGATCCCTGGTGAGAAGAATAGTTACATCGCTACACCTGACCATATAAGGGATGAGATCACCGGGCACGTACATCACCCATCACCATCCCCCACCCCACACCCGCAGCATCAGCGCATTGGATAACCTACCTAGTTTGACTGCCGTCTGACTCAGGTAGTGTTTTTACGCTCGCATATTTCTGTAACAACTTACACACACGCGCGCGCACACACACACGTGTGTGCGCGTGTGTGTGCGTGCGTGCATATGCATGTGCGTATGTATATGTGCATGTATGTGTTTGCATGCATGTATATATGTGCACACACACACACACACGTGGGGGTGAATTCCGCGTGTTTTGTGTGGTTTATATTTAGCCATATTCAGATAATGCATTTTTGTTTGTGTGTGTGTGTGTGTGTGTGTGTGTGTGCAAAGAGAGAGAGAGAGACAGAGAGAAAGAGACAGAGAGGGGAGGAGGAGGAGGGGGAGGAGAACGTACGAGACGTTGGCAATAAGCAGGTGTTTTATTAATATCAAATGTCTCGGTGCGCGACTTCGCACATTATCACCATTCACATCTCCCGAAAGCAGGTCTGGGGGATAAGAGAGAGAGAGAGAGAGAGAGAGAGAGAGAGAGAGAGAGAGAGAGAGAGAGTCGTCTGCCCCTCAATTCCCGGTGGTTGCTCAAAGATATTGTGGAAGTGATCTCGGCTTTCTTTCTTCCTTGTTTGTATTGTTTGCGCTTCCTGAATTGGCGAAGGATGACTTCAACAAGAATGGAATCCACAAGAACGCATGCCTCCGCCAAAAGAAAAATAACTTAAATGACTTAGGAATTCATACATACACTCACAGAAACTATATATATATATATATATATATATATATATATATATATATATATATATATATATATATAGAGAGAGAGAGAGAGAGAGAGAGAGAGAGAGAAAGAGAGAGATGGGGCATGTGTTTCCAACTTTTGCACCTTGCGTTCTTCAAGGCATACGAGGAACACAAAACAAGAAACAGCTAGTCATGTAATGTTGCCTGTAACGCCAAACTTAGATCGACGTGAAACCTATCACCGATAGAGACTAATTTCCCCTATTAATATAGCAATTAGCGCACACCAAGACACGTACGTATATGTATTATACAAATATATATTTATGGGTTTCGTATGTTTAATAAAGTGACGTGTCTCACCACGTAATTATATATTATTGTTATAAAGCTTCAACTGAAAACAAAGATTATATATATATATATATATATATATATATATATATATATATATATATATATATATATATAACTACTTCATTTACTCACATAAATTTAATATACGAAAGTATAGATTTATGCGTAAACTTTAAGTATTTACTTCAAAAGTGCTCAATATTCAGTGTAGCTTAATCGCCATATATATTTTATAAATTACTAACTATATATATATATATATATATATATATATATATATATATATATATATGTATATATATATGTATATATGTATATATGTATATATATATATATACACTTACATGTATATATGTATGTGTATATATATGTGTATATATATGGGTGTATATGTACATATAAATGCATATATATATATGTATGTATATATATATATATATATATATATATATATATATCTGTAAAGTCTGATGAAGTTATTGGATCGTCCATACGATTCGGTAATCGAAACATGTGTAACTAAGCAGATGAAACGGTAATACACACACACACACACACACATATATATATATATATATATATATATATATATATATATATATATATATATATATATATATATCTCAGAACAAATCACTTTTGATATCTTTTGTTACGTGGTCTTAGTTTCCAGTGTTTACTGTTTCAGTGAAACCGAAGTTATCAAGGGATAATCAAACTAATGTGCGCGATTGTGTGTGTGTAAATATATTCTTTGCCACAAAATTTTATAGTTAGCTTATATTATAACAGATAATTAATTATTAATTAATAATTAATAATTAATTATTAATAATTAATGTAAATACATATAGAAATATCTTGATCAACTTTTTAAAACATTTGTTACCGTCGGTTGTAATTTCTAAAAGCCGAATTTTAAACTATCCTTTACCCCCCCCCCCAATCTCATATCTTGTCTTGTCATGAAGCGGCATTTACCCTAACTAAGTTAAGCCGGCTCCTTCCAAGGCATTCGCCGCATCTCACACGTAAGCTGACCAATCCCGGCGATTAATCGCGAACGCTGACACTATCGGCAGCCAGTCACGGGTCCAAGAATCTCATATCTCGCCCTAGTAAATAATATAAAATCCCCAAATAAACGCATCGTTTTAAAATGTGTAGTGGAAATCAGTGCAGTAGTTTTTGCGAGAACACGATAACAAAACAACCAACATATATAAAAAGTCGCTAAAGATTAAGTCGCTAAAGATTAATAACTATTTATGTATTTGAGTTGTAAATCCATGGCTTTCCTCGTTTCATTATCGATTCAGCGCCAAGAAATAATCAAGGCATTTATATTAGTTGGATTATTCCGACAACGACTCTCATCTTGATTGCCATTTTCACAATGTTTCTGCTAATATAATCTCTGACCTTTTTTCAGATGCAGGTACGGCATAATCACGTTGAGACATCGGTTGCCGTCACATCACCGAAGTTAAGTAACGTTGAGCCTTGCCATTACTAAAATGAGTGACCAATTTGGGAATTCCAGGCACTGTATGTAGGAGGACGTCGACACCCCGCTGCAAGAGTTGCAAAAACCTAACGTCGCCATATTTCCTAACGGGAATGGAACTTCCTCCTTCGGAGGAAGTCGATTAAACCCAAATAGGGTTAGTGCCGTTTCTCTCTCACACACACACACACACGCGCGTGCGCACACGCTCACAGATGCAGTAATATAAACAATCCAATTAATACACATTTAACATCATTTTTTAAAAATAAGACGAAGCACAAAAAGACGAAACATAATACGAAACATAATAATACGAAACCATCTATAAATGTTTAGGTGTCGTATACGTAAGACTTTCAGTTTGTTCAATCAAGTTACACATGAAAATTACGAGCAATAATATACAGAAAGCAATCATTACGTTTTTTTTTTTTTTTTTTTTTTATCTGAAAGATATATACTTAGTCATGGGATAATTTTTCCGTAATGACTAAATCAATTATAATAGATTATTAAGATTATAGCCGTTTTTTTTTGTTTTGTTTTGTCGTCAAAAATCACCGTAGCGCGGCCATTTTTTTTTTCAATCGAAACAAAAATACCAGATTTCATGAAGGTGAAGATTTGTCGATTTCGCCAACTTTGTTCTACTTCCGCGATACTTGTTGATATTCTTGTCTCCATATTAATAAAGTTAGGCATGTTTATATATTATATGTACGTATTCAGTTCTAAGCTAATTAACCGGTCATTATAAAGTTTCGTTTTATTTCGTTTTATTTCGTTTTATGCAAAAGAAAGCCAAGTGAGTGTGGAAACCATTCGTGAAATTTAAAATACTTCTGATTACTATATTATTCCACTGACTACTGTACAATCAGTAACCTTTATTCTCGAGTGGCCTCCGGGCCTTGATAAGTGATAAGTGGTGACCCCTATGTAAAAAAAAAAAATTGGTGAACTTATAATGATAAGACACCATTTTCTGAAGATTCGACAAATTTCAACTTCTTTAGAATATTTGTAAAGATTTTAGAGGCATAATTTGCACACAACCACTTGTTTGGAAATTCAAACATTTGAATTGAATGGAGTCCCGTATTTTGTCCTTTAGTCATCGCGTTCCATGAGCGATGTTACTGACAAAGGGGGAAGAATTGCTGTTTTATGGATCGGAATCTATCCGACTAACACTTATCGTTGGATATATATTTTTTTTAACGTGAAGTATTTTTTCAGCTCCTTACACAAAGTGGATTAATACCTTGTCTGGAGCGATTTCCATTAAAAACAATAATTCAACAAAGTTCATTGAATTTTAATTTCTTTCCAAAATGTCTTAAGCCTTATATTTTCGGCATTTTCTAGAATCAAAATCTTGTAATAAATTTTTATCAAATAATGATACTAGATGTAAGGTTTAATATATATATATATATATATATATATATATATATATATATATATATATATACATATATATATATATATATATATATATATATATATATATATATATATATACACGTATGTATGTATGCATGTATGTATGCATATGATATTCTAATGTCCTTTAATCGAAATCGGTTTTTTTCTGATTCTGACATAGCTAAGATAACGAAACGCTGAAAATGTTTCAGGAAGTCGAAAACCTAAAACAAAGTGATCTTTATCGCAAATAACAATTATGAGTCCCTATCTTTATTTTTCTAATTAACAATAAATCATTATTAATTGTGAATAATTAAAAGCGACTTATTTGTGCACGGCCTGTGCGAGAGTATTCTCCATGTCCATGTATGAACATCTTTGGCAAACAGTATGTAAAGCCTTTATCGCTTTTATTGATTTATTTATTTATCTTTACTTCATAGTTAAAATTTCAAAGAAGTCGCAACTTGTTGAAAGATGATTCGAAACGAGAAGCGAAAATGTTCGTGAAGCAAATGGAAAATTTATTGGACTGGTTTGATTTCAGCTAGCAAAAAAAAAGAAGCTTTCTGTAGTTAGTAAAACACGGAACTGACGTTTTATTGCATAAAAGACAAACGCATGACATTCACAGTGCTACAAGGACAAACATCAAAAGTGCAAATTGTGTGAGATTACAAGAAAAAAAATTATTTTATTATTTCTATAACATACGCTAAGCCATCGATTTTATTCGAAGGGAACGATCATAGATGTCATTCAAAGCCTTTCAATTTATTGGTGTTTGCAGGTGCGAGACATTTGGACAATTGAGAGTTCTATGGAACAATATATCATCTAATGAAATGGTATTAATATTCCTTAATATATATATATATATATATATATATATATATATATATATATATATATATATATATATATATATATATATAAGAAAAGAAATGAAAACTGTAAGTTAAAATAAGGAATTAAATTTATTGTTCGACTAAATACTCCAAAAACTATTTAAAAGTCCTTATTCCGCGGAGTTTCAAAGAATGTTATATATATATATATATATATATATATATATATATATATATATATATATATATATGTGTGTGTGTGTGTGTGTGTGAGAATTATATATACATAAAATTTTATGCATCTATTCTCAGAATTTACTTCAACAGTGCTCGATACATAGATAGAGCTTGGTAGTAAGATTAATTTCCATATATACTAATTACATATTATATATACATTATATACATATATACATATATATATATATATATATATTATACATGCATATATAAACACTTGTGTATATATATATATATATACACAATATATACATAAACACTTGTGTATATACACACACATATATGCATATATAAACACTTGTGTGTATATATATATATAGATGTAAGTTTAAATTACATTTAAATAAATTAAAAGATAAAGTACGTATGTTTATAGACGCTTCAAAATATATATTTTCTAATATATAAAGAACACTTATTATATATATATATATATATATATATATATATATATATATATATATATAAAATATATATCCTATAGCTAGTTTCAATTACAAAAATGTCATCCCCTTTTTAAAATTTTCCTAAGTCAAATAAAATATTGAAATCAATATAAGATTCGATGTAAAAGTTTAATATTTTAAACAAAATATTTAACGGATGCACATGTGTTTGCGTTAATTTTTTTCCTATTTTTTTTTTCAACCACTATCTTTATTTATTATGTCATCAATCTGTACACCAGTATATATATATATATATATATATATATATATATATATATATATATATATATATATATATATATATATATATATATATATGATGTTCTATAGAGATTAATAATACACTGTGGTGATCTAATTTAACTTTTTTATTTGTGACTTCACTTGAAAAAAATTGTTTTCTATATTCGCGCGCCATTCAAGTTTATTTATCAAAAGAAAACGCATCCGCATTACAATTCCAAAACAATTTCTTTCCAACATGGCGTCCAGATGAACATTACTGACATATGATAAACACTTGTTTTTCTTTAGAAATTATCAAAAGTAAAACTTTATATACATCTTTTACATCTTATTTAGAAAACATTAAATCCATCCGACATTTTTACATTTTGTTATTTTCAAAATCTTTTCTAAGTATTGATTTTAACCCAGTGTTTTTATAGCCTTTAAAGCTTGTTCAAATTGGCGTAAATTGAATACCTAGTTAATTTATGTATATTTATAGATTTGAAAAGAAACAATAGAAATATACGGTTTGTAAAATTATTTCAAACATTCTGCTATTTTGTTTTCTTTAGAAATTTTTTTAAAAAATGAATCTTAAATTTTTTATTATATATTAATATTTAATATTAATAAATTGTTCAAATAGCCGTAAATATCAAACTGGGTTTGGTATTTTATACACTAAAATATTGCTTAAGTGTTGGTGATTAATCTGATATCGCTAAAATAAAACATCTATTTTAAAATGGATGGTTCCAAAATGGAATTATGTCGTGCCGTCGACTAAAACAATACCATTTTAAATAAATACATTTGAAAAAGTTATATTAGTTTTTATCGATTCGAAGAATATTTACCTGTCAATTGTTTTACGATCAGTAGAAAGAGAATATTTATTGTTTTAAAAAATATTTAATTTGCAAAATTGTAAACAAATGAAGAGGAGATTTTTTTTATGTGATTAAAGAATATTTAGTCGATAATGACAACTATTGTTCTGTACAAGAAGTACTCATTTTCTTAAATAGTAGTGACTCTAACAGTCATTTATTACTTCAAAAGGATTATTATTATCAAGAATAAATTAGAATTATCTAGAAAACACCGTGGAATTTCTACTGTTCTCTTGTTAGTAAATAATTATTACTGGTATTTATTATCTAAATAAATATTTTCAGAATAGATTAATGGTAGTTTAAGATAGTAGTTTTAGTTTTTACCGTTTTGTTAACAGGAAATAAATTATGTAAGTAACATAGTTCAGCGATAAGCGATTATGTGTAACTTCCGTAAGCATTACATTGGTTGGTGCAAGTGAGACTTATGTGAAATATTACTGTTTTAAATTAGAGGCAAGCGAAGTTTTGGATATACATACATATATATATATATTTTCAAGATTAGAATTTTAAAAAGCGACGGTGATAATAAAGCGCTTGTGCAGCTAAAAAATTGGTCAGTAAGCGAAACTGGCTTACCTCCAATCTGTTCTGGGTGGTGGGTGACGTGCCTCTGTACACCTCATAGCGGCGCACGTTACGGGTAATTTTCACGTCTGAATCGTAGTCCATTGTTTTCTGTTGGTTCGATCAAAGACAATATAAATATTATATGCAGTTGCGATGCCGAAAAGGGCTACAGAATAAGGCAGCAAAAATGTGTTCCTATAAGCTCAGCTGGCACAGAGCTGACCACCTGATAAATCGCAGACTTATCCGAACGCCCGATACTGATTCTCAAATACCGGGATGTCGGCGTATTTATACCGGCCGAGATAAAAACACATTCGCCAGGTGGCGCAACCAACCAACCGGCGATTGCCTCCATGGCTGACGGGTGATTCAGGCAGTGAAACCTGATACTCTTGGTAGTCAAAGATGGTAAGCCTTGCCTTAGATTGAGTAGGAAGAAGAGAAACGTAAAAGAAAAAGAAGGAAAAAAGAAAGAAAAAACAAATAATAATAATAATAATAATAATAATAAAAGACGCGTCTAAAGAGGTGAACGCGCTGACGACTGAGGCAATACGCGTAGCAGTCATAGCTTGTTGCAAAACATTTCCTCTTCGGATTCCCATATTCCGTTTTTAGCCTCATAGTTCTTCTTCTTCTTCTTCTTCTTCTTCTTCTTCTTCTTCTTCTTCTTCTTTTTCTTTTTGACGTTCTTTTCTTCTGACTCAATGCATTTCTTTAAAGCTTTAGAATTTCTTTTCGCATATATATATATATATATATATATATATATATGATTACACACGCACATATATATACATACATAGACAAACACACACACACACACACATATATATACGTATGTATGTATATATATATATATATATATATGTATTTATAATTGAATTTATTGACTATTTGATCCCCTCTTATAATGACCTTTTCGACCCGTTTCTTTATTTATTTTCACCCATCAGGTCATCTTCCCCCCCTTCCTCCTCTTCCTTCTCCCCCTCTTACTTTCTCTTACTCTCGCACATACCCTCTCACTATATCCTGCTTTCGTTCACATTTTTTCACCTCCTACCCTCCATTCATTCCAGTCTATTTTCCGTCCAACATTCTGCAGACGACAAACTATTTCTTCTTTCTCTTCCTTATTTCTGCTTAGCTCCCCCACCCCCAAAAGAAAGCAAAACATTTCTTTTCTTTTTTTCGTTTATTATATAATCATTCTTTCTTTTTTTTCATCATTTCTTTGGCCATTTCGGTCTTTTTCTTCTTTTATTCCACTTCTTAAGCCATTTTCTTACACCATAACTCTCCGATTCTTTCGATTTTTCCCAATCCAAACTCGTCCATTCTTTCTTCCTCCAAATTCATTTTCCGATTTGGTTGCACAAAAACACATTCTTTCTTTGATTTCTCCATTTCAATCTTTTTCAAAATCAGAACAAATTTTGATATGCAATGAAAAACCTTCTGTCCTTATGCGGTCAACCATTGCCGCCATATTTAATTTTTATTTATTTACTAGCAGGGAGACCCGACGTTGCCCGGGATTGAATGATGGTCAACGAATGTTTCACACTCCCAATATTTTTATTGTCATTGAAATCGTTGAAATCGCCTATTTTTCAATCAAGATTAATTGCTTGCTCTAGTTGGGGACCGTCGCGGTGCACCGGGAGGAAGCTTTACATGTCCCCCCCCCCGAGTGGCTTAGTCCACAATACATTGTAGTCAAATTGCAAACTACTGTTGCTTTTATTAAATTATTTTTATATATAATGGCTTGAATTAAGGTTTAAAATGCACAAGTCAAGTATCATGGTTCAGTTGTGCTATATACAGAAACATTAATTTTGAACGATCCTCTGTCTTATCAAAGGACCTAATGTTGATTTTATATGCCTTGCTTTACTGCTTGTGCGGTGATAATGGCTTGAATTTAAGTTTAAAGTGAAAAAGTCAAGTATTATGGTTCAATTGGTCTCTAGACAAAAAACATTCATTTCGAACGCACCCCTGTCATATAAAAGAGTCCATTATTGATTTTATAAGTCGGATCTTTTGGCTTGTGCGGTAATAAAACTTCTCAAATGCCCTTGTGATGTTAGGCTGTGTAAGGCGTTAACATTGGTCAAAATCGCCTATTCCTTCTTTTATCGGATTATTTCGATCATCGATATCTAACAAATACAAAACCTATCTAAGAACACTGCCAGGCACATAAAGTACCATCGTGTTACATTCGTAACAATCGGCCCAGCTATTTTCGAATCCATAGGGAACGTCTAACACGCACAGACACACATAGACAAAGTTCCTTTTATATAATTCTAGAGATTTCGTAACGAGTTGCCGCCCATTAAGACCTCAAAATCACTCGAGATAAAGGTAAATGATTTGTTTCAGGTTGACGGTGAGGCAAACACCTTGAGAGGATTGCAGACCATGGTTGGATCCGAGAATAATTTGATTATTCAAGAAGACAGCTCAACAAGAATTTGTTTTCATTAGATTTGAAAACGATCATTTCGCATAGCGTTTCTGAATTTTTGAAGTGAGGATTGATAATTCGTATTATTTGGATCATTCGGACTACTGTTCTCATCTAGCGTAGGAATAACGCCCCGAATGAGAACAGTAGTCCGAATAAGCCAACTAATACAGACCATTTTGTAGCCAGCTTGGAAGCAGTCCCGTGGTATTGTGTTCCACAGACAAACCCTATCCTCATGGAATACCTTTCTTATTCTTATATATATATATATATATATATATATATATATATATATATATATATATATATATATATATATATATATATATTCTTATATATAGTATGTTCTGACGATTAATCGGAATCAGGAACCAGAACAATCAGAACTTTGGAGGGTATCGGAACCGGAAAAATGTGTGCCTATTTTTCTGATGCCGAAACAATGTTTTAAATTGTCTTTTAATTTGATTTTGTTTGAATGCTGATGATAATGATAAAATAAATATTGATTGCTTTTAAACTACCAGTAAAGCTAAAATCTATAGATCACATTGTATGAATGTTTTCTTTTACGTTTGAGAAAATAAATACACATTTATCATGTGTTTTTACGGCAATCGGGGGGGGGGGGAATAGCAAATTTTATAGTTAAATATTAAGAGATTTATAAAGATTCGGAATCAGAATGGGTAATTATATCGGACTCAGAAAAATATTGGAATCGTCTCATCACTAATATATATATATATATATATATATATATATATATATATATATATATATATATATATATATGGGGGTGTTGTACATGTATATATATATATATATATATATATATATATATATATATATATATTGTTTGTTTTTTTTTTTCTCTGGAAATATGTTTTATTTCCTTATAATCCTTATTTAAGAAGCTCAATGTAACACTTAGGATTGAATCTTCAACCTCCAGGAGAATATCACTTTTTACAATTTACTCTAACCACTACGCCACGGGTCCTTGCGCAACTCATATATATTTTTATACTTTTGCAATCACTATTGGGTACAATATAATATTCAATAGAGAATTAACTCCATATTAATAAATACGAAATCGGCATAAATTAAAATATATTTAAACGTATTTTACGACAAGCTATGATGGAGAAACACTAATATATATTGGGTACAATATAATAATTATAGATAATGGCTGTTTAATAATAAATACAAAGTCTACATAAATTAAAATATATTTAAACGTATTTTATGACCAGAGCACACTGTAGGGTTAGTCTTATATATTGGGTACAATATAATAATCAATAAAGAATTGACTCTATAATAAAAATACGAAATCTAATATATATAAAAGGCTATCTGTCTGTCTGTTTGTCTGTTTGTCTATCTGTCTCCATATTTTCAAACTCTATCTTTTCAGAAACTAAAAGTCGCAGAGCGGTGCTTAGGGCCTGAAATGATTAGATTTTTTTACGGACCGTTCTTTTATGGGTCTTTAGCCGGTTAAAATTATTTTTAATGGGTTAAAATTGTTTTTAATGGGTTAACATTGTTTTTAATGGGTTAAAATTGTTTTTAATGGGTTAACATTGTTTTTAAGGGGTCAAAAATGGATCAAATTTGAAAAAACAAAAAACAAAAAAAACATCTTTATACATTTTGTACATTCATCTTAGTTTATTTCTAATTTTTAATTTTTAACCAGTTCATATGCGTGTCACGTTGGCGCAGTGGTAACGTCACCAGCTTTGAATGCTACGGTTTTGCTTTGGATTTCGATTTTAGCTGATGACACCCAAATACTTAAAAATTTTTTTTTTTTTTTTTTTTTTTACCTTTGAAATCACGACTCTATAATAATAATAATATATAAGAAATCTGGACAAATTAAAATATCATATTTAAGCGTATTTTACGCCCGGGCAAAGCCGGGCGCCCCCTTCACTAGTCTGCATAAATTAAAATATCAACGTTGGCAGCATGCTAGTAGTAACTAAAAGAGTAATTTTATGTGAAAGTTATATAGATGTAAGAAAAGTATTTCTCTTATTAGTAAACAGGGTTACCTGGCATTGCCCGGAGACGTATAGAAGCGAAAGTATGTGTGTAACATCTTTATATTAAAATTTCCATCTCTCCACACTCTATCCAGCAGGCTCCGTATCCCTTAGTAATTACTAGGGATATGACAACAGCATATTCTTTTCATTGTTTTGATTCTCGATATATATCCGACATAGTTAGACACAGTTAATCAACCGAGAACCACACTACTCTATATAAAAGCATATAAGATATCAAGGGATACACACTGGAGAGTCAAAACATAGTAATTACACACACATTCTATCTGGAGTATTGAGTACAGTTCGATTCAACTAAAGACTTACTAAGCATAAAATTATGTTATAACATATCTGCAACATCTAGAGTATTGGGTACATATTTAACATCTACTGAGTTCCGGTTGATTTATCGCACCGGAGTTTCTTGATTGACTGCGGCCAGAAACAATGAAAAGGTAGTCAAACAGAGTACTTAACATATTTCTTTAAAAACTTATTTATTTATCTCCCAATATCCAGAGGCAGATTTTTTTAATGCAAAGTTTATCCAACACATTCAACACATTAGTCAAACAAAAAGATAATGAATAAAAAACAAAAACAATTCAATTAGAAACCTAAAGCCGGAACTACACTATCACTTCTATTAATTGTACTATTCTATTTCTATTACTAACTAGCTTGTACCCCGGCGTTGCCCGATCGTACACTACGCTTAAACATATTTTAATCTATGCAGATTGCGTATGAATTATTATAGAATCAATATTATATCAATTATTATATCTTACGAGGAATAATTTGCCCGAAGGACTAATTCGCAAAAAAAAAAAAAAAAAAAAAATTAAATAAATAAAAAATAATAATAATAATAATAAAATAAATAAAATAAATAATAATAATAATAATAATAATAATAAATAAATAAATAAATAAAAATATATAAAAATAATAACGATAATGTCGTTCATTAAATTCTGTCTGTGTTTGTTTACAATATCACGTCATGTGTTATTAGGGCGTGACGATGAATGTCCTGGAAAAATCACTTCTGATTAATGTTTTGTTTTAAAATATGCAAAGGAAGAAATGATTTGCGGCGATTTTAAATGGTACCTCTTCTTTTATCGTAAATTGAACCTATTAATAAGAATAAATTAAAATAAAATAGTGAGGTACACCCGGGCTGGAACAGGGGTATCATTCGGTGTGTACTCGAATACTATACCACTAAACTATACCCCCAGATTATAATAAATCTGTTTTTTTTTGTTTTTTTTTTTAAAAGAAGAAATGATTTGCTAAGATTTTATTAACTTCCTTTGGCCAGTGTAACTTAAAATATTCTTTTGTAAAAATTATTTTTATGAATAAGAGAACAAAACTATTTTTAAGATCGGATTTTTTTTCTCCCGATTTTCGATATTTATCAGATACATTTCTATAGAAAACATATCTAAGAACACTGCCAGACATATAAATTAGCTTTGGGTGAAATTTGAAAGCAATAGTTTCAGAACTCTCTCTCTCTCTCTCTCTCTCTCTCTCTCTCTCTCTATCTATCTATCTATCTATCTATCTCTCTCACACACACACATGCAAATTGACTTTTATATAATAGTAAAGATAGAGATTTGGCATTTCCCCATCTGAAGCCGAAATTGTACTATCACTTCTATTAATGTTCGTTTATGTTAATACCATCTTCCCAAGCATTACCTCTTATTATTTGGGAGGAGGTATAAGAAAACAAATTGCGAGTTTTATTAATATAGCTATTAGGAAGACTGTGGAAATTCCCTTAACCCGTGGAATTTACTGTTAATAATATTTATTAACTAGCAGGATGACCCGACGTTGCCCGGGATTGAATGATGATCAACAAATAACTTAATATTCTTGAAATCAATATCACTTTTGGAAACTTATTCATTCAAAACTAGCAGGCTGCCCGGCGTTGCCCGGTCGTAAAATACGCATAATATTATATTTTGATTAATGCAAATTTCTTATTTATTATAAGCAGAAATACCGTAGGTATTATACGCAACGTTAAATTCCTTTAAAAATGTCGTAAAAAAAACAAAAAAAAAATAGAAAGAAACTGAGACGTGCGCATACGAGTATTATATTTTTTTCTAAACAGTTCACTTCTTGTAAGTAAAAAAAATACTTTAAATTAGATCAAAACCAAAAGCTAAAGACAGTAAGTCAAGTACGATAACCATTATGTTAGCTTGACACAATCTTTAAGAAGTGTTTTCAGACCTACTTATTCTTAACATAAGGAAGCTGTCATGTGAACATACGCGCATGCGCAGTTGTGAAACAGTTGACAGACAGGTAAAAATCCGATGACCACTGCAAATACTAATTTTCACCCCTTAGCAGCCTTTATTTCCGAATGAAAATCGATTAAATAGTTTTCCACATGTCTGAATACCCTATATAGCAAATTTCAAGTCTGTAGATAAAAAAAAACGTTGAGTATATAGGTTGAGAAGTGTCTTCACACACATTCTCAATTTTATAGATATATAGATTGTATTATTTTTAGTCAACGGGGCGATATAATTAGATTTTGAACAATGAATTTTAAAATAATTAAAGTTTTTTTTATTTTTTTATTTAGCGACTACCATGTTTTAATGTGTGGAAGGAGATAACGTATGCGCAATGAAATAATTTAGCGCATTGTTATATAGATGAAAAAAAAAAAATTCCAATTTTGTCATCCTAATGATTTTATAAACGGCGTAAGTTTTATGGAATTTTAAGTTGAGCCCAGATAAAAACACATGCGCAGTAATGTTTTTATTGTAGGTTTTGTTTTCAATATGTCGACTCGGTATTTTTTTCCGGATACATTTCCGCCAAAAAAAAAAAAAAAAAAAAAAAAAAAGAAAAGAAAAAAAAAGAAGACTAATGAAGCCTTCAAAGCACTAAAGAAAACAACAGGATTTCCCTAACTCTCCCGCTTCATCTAGTCATTTTATATTTGATATACTCTACCTGCTTCCATTCCTTTGAAACCCGAAATATTTCTAAAATGTTTATGTGTTTTGTAATGTTGTCTTCCTTAACTACGCGTTGGCGGACTCGCGTGCGTGTGTAACTCGAACGCATAAAAACAAACGCAGAACATAACTTCCTCTACCAGACTGAGTGATATCCAATGATAAAGTTTAGATTTTTTTTACAGATATGGCTGAAATAGGTTTTGCAAATATGTAGCCAAACTATGTTTGTATAAATAAGAATCTTTATACCCAGTGAACATTTGTATTTATTATCTTCTATATATTAATACGATAGCGTCTGTGTTATTTATTTTCTGTGTCTTTTAATTGTTATGGACTTGCATTTCTTGTCATAAATAAATTTACCAAGAATTTTTCATAAGTTTTAGTTTCGGTTTCGATTATAGCTGATGGCACTCAAGTCATCTATTTTTTTTATAAATAATTTTACTAAGAATTCTTGATAAGTTTTGATTTCGGTTCCGATTATGGCTGAAGGAATTCAAATTATATATATATATATATATATATATATATATATATATATATATATATATATATATTTGTTTCATAAGTTTTGGTTTCGGTTTCGATTCAAGCAAATGCATCCAACTCATATGGATATATTTTTTATTTTTGAAATCGCAACTTTATAATATTTAAAAATTGATAGAACATTAACTCTATAATAATATATACGAAATCTGTAAGAATTAAAATATCATATTTAAGCGTATTTTACGACTGGGCTATGCCGGGCGTCCCTGCTAGTTTAGATAAATGAACACTACACTGAACATCTACAGAATGCCAACATCAATATATTACACATGAATGAGTCCCCTGTGGAATTTCCACAGGTCCCGCTTGCTCAGCACTATTATATAAACATAGTAAAGGTTCGCGGTATTTCTTTACCTGGATTAGTATGATGATAACATTTAAGACAGAATCAAATAAATATAGTTATGCATGCATTCTTTTGCGGACGATTATCTTTATACTTAGTGCCCGGATGTGCTCTGTAAACGCGCGGATGTATTCCTTAAACATCCAGATGCGCTCGTCAACATACTTCCTCTGGGGCTTACGGAAACGTGAAAGAATATGTTGTGCCACCCAGACTCCCAAACACTGAAAAGTTCGACCCACATAGTCAGTATCATACTGATATTTAAATTAAAAAATTACTGAACTATTATTTTGTGTGGGAAGAACAGTTTTCTGAAAGGCTGGGAAAGCACTCCTAATAACAAAAACCACATGGGTTTGTACCGCACAATAGCAGCAGGGCACAGCGGACTTGATTTCATAAGAAAATCCTAGACTGATGGAGCCAATAAAGAGAAGCTTCAAGTAGTCCGGACACTTGTGTAGACCAAAGAAATTGTCGCTGTTAAATTTCGTAAGTTTTTTGTGGATAGACCTAGAAATAATGCCACCAGGGAAACCATTCTTAATAAGGATGCTAGTTATCTTCCTCAGTTCAGCAGCTAATTTGCTGGTCGTGCAAATCTTGAGGGCACGGTGAACTAAGGTCTTAATTAAAGTAATTTTTATATCCATAGGCACAAAAGAATCCCAACTAATATACAGGCGGTTTCCTGTATATTGTGGTGGTAAAAGTAAAAGGTAGAACCATTATGCTCTTTCTCCAAGGTAAATTATATCTATCTATCTATCTATCTATCTATCTATCTATCTATCTATCTATCTATCTATCTATCTATCTCTCTCTCTCTCACTCTCTCTCTCTCTCTCTCGATATATATATATATGTTTTTTTATTACCGTTTTATCTGTTTAGTTACACATGTTTCAGTTACCGAATCGTATTTAAGATCCAGTAACTTCGTCAGACTTTACAGAAATGGTTATTATGATTGGAAAAATGATATTAGAAGAAGCACGAAAAAAGGTAAATCATATCTATCTATCTATCTATCTATCTATCTATCTCTTTCTCTCTCTCTCTCTGTCTCTCTCTCTTTCTCTCTCTCTCTCTCTCTCTCTCTCTCTCTCTATATATATATATATATATATATATATATATATTATTCTTTATGTAAATACAGTCATATCTTGCTACGATGTGCAGACCGTTTCGATCATAATAGATCTCATCAGGCAATAAAAATTAATAATTAAAAAATTAAAAATGGTCTTGAACCATTTTTAATTTTAGAGGATATATACTTTGCCATGACTGGTGTGGACGAGGTTAAAGATCTTACCTGATATCTCTCTCTTTCTCTCTCTCTCTCTCTCTCTCTCTCTCTCTCTCTCTATATATATATATATATATATATATATATATATATATATACTAGACTACCCGTGTTCCGTTGGGTCAGTATGTTATATTAGCTATGGAATTCATGTATGAGTGTGACACTTGTGACGTAAAGAAAATAGTTTTTTTGACATCACAGAAACATTTCATGAAAGTATATTAAAATGAAAAAAGAATATAGATAGATTTCTATGAGTCGTTCTGTTTATTATAATTGATTATTTTTGAAATTTTTTTTTACAGTTACTGAATTATAAGTGGTTGGCCATACTTATAGGTAAATGTGCACTGAACAGATACTATAATACTTATAGTTAAATTCAAATTTTGATATATCTGCTTTTTTTACATCGTTCATTTCTGTATTACCTTTAAGTTATTTTAAACCCCACTCTTCCCATGTTAAATATTAATTTCGAAATAATAACGTTAACATTTCAGCGTCCCAACTGTTCTTTTGTTTTTTGTTTATTTTAAACTTCACTCTCCCATGTTAAATAATAATTTCGAAATAATAACGTTAATATTTCAGTGTGCAGGTCATGTGCGCATACGCAACCGGATGTTGTAAACCGGAAAGTGAGTTACATACATCGTTACAAGGTCATTTCAGTTTTATAATTATATAGATATATATACATACTAGCTGGCAACCCGGCGTTGCCCGGTCGTATAATATAATATGCTTAAACATTTTATTTTTAATTGATGTAAATTGCGTATATACTATTATAGAATCAATTCTCTATTGGTGATTATACAATATGAGGAATATTTTGCTCGGCGTATTAATTTGCAAAAAAAAAAAAAAAAAAATGAAAAAATAATTATGATTATGTGGTTCATCGAATTTCGTCTGCGTCTGTTTACAATATAACGTCAGTTGTTATTTTGGCTGGACGATGAATGCGATGGAAAAGTGACTCTTGATTAATGTTTTGTTTTAAAATATGCAAACGAAGAAATGATTTACGGCGATTTTAAACGGAACCTCTTCTTTTATCGTAAACTCATTGATAGAAAAAAAAAGAAATATGTATGTGTGTGTTGGGGTGGAGAGGGCTCCCGTAAGCTGTGGGGAAGGCAACCTTTCTAGGAGAAGCAAATCTCTGATTAAAAAAACCATAAAGCGGGAGGCCAGTACCCGCATTAAGCTGGCCTGCAGTTTAACTTGTTGCTGGCTATCTTGCTCTTGCTTGTTGCTGGATCTCAACATTTTGAACCGAGAGAGAGACTTAGCTGTTGTACAAAGCTAAGACTCTGTAAAATCATCTGTGTATAGATACTCCCTCATGCATTTGTCTATTAAAATGGTCCTGTGGCGATGGAAGTCATTTTTGAGCTCATGCACTTTAAGTGCTGAGGGAGTGACACTCGTATGACAAGACGTTGCAATCATCATGTATGTATGTATGTATGTATGTATGTATGTATGTATGTGAGTGTGTGATATTTGTTGATTTTGAACGACAATTAAATTCGGTATAATCCGTCTCCTCTTAGGAGATAGGGGAAGTAGTCTTCACTTAGATCCGAACGATCGCCCATATTTTTTTACACACACACACACACACACACACACACACACACATATATATATATATATATATATATATATATATATATATATACCCGGCGTTGCCAGGTTGAAACGTATTGGCGGGCGGAGGATTTTAGTCATACTATTAAAATACAGAGATTATCCTAACTTTTTACAATTTTCCAGAATGTGGGGGACATGTCTGATTTATGAAAGCATAAAGCACATCCACTTTCGTCTATGAAAAGTAAACGGCAAATAACTCTCATATCTTAAAGGCGAATAACTCTAATAACTTAAATGAATAAACTTACTTCCATTTTTAAGGAAACAGATGTCAGCTAATAATAATTGGAAATAAATAAAATATAAATTAAATTAAAAATAAATTAAATAACTCAACTTTAAATAATATTTTTAAGTAGAACATAAAATATTTTTAACCAAACATGGGGCTAATTATTTAAATAACTTTTCTTTAATGCAATATGCAAGTGAGGTTATTCATTGGATGTAGATTTTTTTAATAAATAGTATACATAGAAATTATGGTGAAATGAAAATGTATAAAAATCCGTTTTCAATATGAAACTTAATTTGTGAAATAGTGTATCTTTTGTACATATTAATTAAACTGTGAACAAACAAACAGGGATACGCCATTTATATAATAGATTTATAATCCATTTATTTATCCATTTATTTATTGCGGACTATCTTCTTCATCTTCTGATTGTTGTTTCACGACGTTTTGGCAAGCGAGAAAGCAGGTGTGATTTTTAATGCCTAAAATTTATCCGTATGTAAGGTGTATAGTATCTATGCAGAGTTTTTTTTATCAACAGATGCAACCGAGATGACAACAGCATATTGAGACGGTGTGTAATACGGGAAATATATATAATTAAAATAATTATGTTATCAAAACGTTAATCCTTGACAAAGCAAAACTTGTCAAGATCAGAAAAGCTCAACACTATTAAGAGGAGCAAACATTAATATTAAATGAAAAATAAGGAGTAAAAGTTATATAGAATTTTATTATATCATCAGAACAATAAGGAAAAGTTAAGTGGAAATAAAAGAAAAAAATTTTTGACCATGGCATTTCGAAGCTAAATGCTTCTCATCAGAAGAGGAGAATGGCCAGAATTATTCAAAATGCAAATATAGAAAAAAAACCTGGCTTAATGAGGTCGCGATCTTGCACGTAGGCCAACTGACCGACTTTTCTTTCATAGACAGTGCTCAACTATTAAGAAACCTTTTTTTACATAGGCATCACCGCTTATAAAGACAAAGAGACCACTCGAAAATAAAGGGTAAAGAGTGTACAGTAGAAATTGGACAATATAGTAATCGTTAATAATGGAAATTCGATAAATTTGTTAACATATATGGAACGGTTCATCAAAAACCTGTTTACGTTAGACTTGAAGACAACCATATTGTAGCCAGCTGGAAAGCAGGAAAACGGAAGATAATTCCACAGCTATCACCTATCATAAAGCAGAGTGTCTCCGTTGAATTTAATAATACAGGCTGTCCCAAAAGAAGCTGACGGATTTTATATTTGATTAACTTCCTCAATATTTAAGTTATGCTTGCCAATTTCTATATATAAGTAGATGAACCTCTCCGTGATTTCTTAAAGAGGCGAAAAATTATTAATAATTATTTTTATTACCTACATACACTAGTGTTTCATCCTACCGGAATCATCAGTGCAGGAAGTTATGATTGCCGCTGGTCGTGCGATTCAAACCCCGGAACAAAAAAAATCAAATGATAAAAATTAAATGATAAAAATCAAACTGTTCTTAAACGCCTGTAGCAGTCACAGATAAAATAAAGGTATATTTTCTCTTGTGGATCAATTCCCCCCCCCCATCAACACACTTAGCGATTCGGTCGTACACTGACTAATCAGCTCGCGGGGCGCATTGATTCCTTCCGCCTCCCAAGGAACTTTATTTTAGGAACATTGGTCAGCCAACAGAGAGCATTCGGCAAGCAAGACAGACCTCTCTCCTTTCTTTCCTGTCTCTGTTCAATTCAGCTTACAGCTTAGACGAGCTTCACTGAAGACAACTGCCGGATGATTTACTAACCCTAAACAACTTTCTACTCCTACTTTTTTTTCCAATTCGGACACAGCCGAAATAAACCTTTTTTTACAAGGAGGTTACCACTTATCAAGGCCCAAATGCCACTCAAGGATAAGAGTTAATGAATGCAAAGTAGTAATGTAGTAGTCGTTAATTATGTGAATTGGCAAGCAATTAAGAGGACGACCCAACAAGAACTTGTTTACATTGAACTTGAAGGCTACAATATTGTAGTCGGTCGGGAAGCAGGCCAGTAGAACAGTATTCCACATGCCGGAAGTTCTAGGAAAGCAGCTTTGTTAATGGAATCTGTGTTTAGATTTAGGCACAGATAGTGAGCAGGGGAAATTGTTGATAGTGGTTGTAGCTAGTTGAGTGTTTTTTTTTCTGTGAAGGTTTAACAAGGAGGGACCATAGACGAACATTTGCCATGAAAATAACGATATAGCAGAGAAAGGCTCGCAACGTCTCTTCTGTGGAAAAGAAGTTGCAGGGAAAAAGAAAAGGACGTCACCTACTAGGTTTCGAAGCCGGTTTTGAACAGGATAGTGTGCTAAGCAGCTCCCGCCAAGATGCGTCAATAATACTCCATTTTAGGACGTGTTTCGTTTTAAAAAAGGAAGGTTGGTTGTTTATTCCGTTTTACGTGTTTGGCTATTAATTATTTTATAGGGGCGCAAACAAACATTACCCTAAACATCTATAATTTCTAGTAGATATTGTTTTAACGCAAATAGGTTACACATGGCTTCTTATTCAGTTTGGCACTTATGGCGATAAACAAAAACGAAGAAAAACTTTATAGTAAATTTTCCACTGGATCATTTTTTTTTTAATTTTTGAAATTTATACTAATTTCGACACGACACGTAAGTACGTAATAATGTTTTCGCCTGAAATGCGTGGGTTAAAACATCACCAGTGACTAAGGAAAGTAGTCATATAAACCCAAATCGATATTTACCGTGATTGAAAAATGCTTACATCTTATATTATTCGAAATAGACGCAAATAGGTTAAAAATTAGTAGATAAATCAAAATGGCTGCTTATTCGGATTGGCACTTTATGGCGATAAACAAAAACGAAGAAAAACTTTTATCGTGTACCTACTTGTCACGGAATGAAGATGGTGTATTCCAAAAAAAAAAAAAAAAAAAAAAAATTGATCAAATAGTTAAAAAAAAATTTTTTTTAGTTTTTGAAAAACAAGTTTGCTATTTTTTACCGATAAGTGAATCCGAAGCCATTTTAATATTTTTCAAATTTTGTTTTTAACTTACATTATATGACCCTTCTAAAAGAATTTTTTTATAATTTGAAAATTTTATTTTCTAAAACACAATAAATAAATAAAACAATAATGCACATAATGTTAATAAATGATTGCTTAGTTCTCGGTTGCGGTTGTTTTTTCCGACATTATAAAAAAAAATAAATGAAATGAAAGTCGGTTGTCTACGCTTGATTCTGCTATAACCGTTTCTTTCTACCCCCCCTCTCATTGACACAAGTAAAATTTGAATTATTGAATTAAAAAAATACTTGATCAAATTACGTGATTTAAGGGAATATCTAATCTTCGTTCCGTGACTGGTACTCACATCATACAGACTTTTCTGTATTTTCTTCACTTTTGATTTAAGTGCCAATTTGAATAAGCACCCCAAAATTGATAGATTAAGCACAACATTGTTTTTAATTCAGATCACAAGTGTGTTTGCTCTAAAACAATTTATATCAGTAATATTAATTTGTTTTATGAAATCCGTATTGATGCAGAGTATTTAGCAAAGAATGTTTTTTATTTTTGCGAATTTTTTGTTTTTATTTTTATTGGGGTTTCTTTTTGCCCTACAATCTTAGGGTTATATATTTCGACCACACTTGATTTAAAAAACCAAAATATAAGCCTGCTGCAAAGAAAGTGGGCTCCCTCTACCGTGCTGGAAAATTACTCACATCAGAGAGCATCCCATATCTTTACAAAGCCACAATTCTCCCATGTATGGAGTATTGTTGCCACATCTGGGTTACTGTTTCTACCACAGGTCTCTCCATCTTATACAGGGTTAGAAAAATAGTCTCCAATCTAGTAGTTTCCGCACTATCGGCCAAGCTCCAATCTCTGTCCCATCGCTGCAATGTCGCATCCCTTTGCTTGTTTTACAAGTACTTTAATGGAATGTCCATTGATGAAGTCATAGTACTCGTACCTTCGACGTACATACTCTTGGCTAACCCAACAAACAGCAAAATCTCACCTCCTCACTGTTGATGCTCCTAGATGCTGAAAAGTCTTGTACTCTAATAGTTTCTTCCTTCAGACTGCTAAACTTTGGAAATTCGACTTTGTTTCCTGCTTCCCTAACTGTACTAACCTGCTAAATTTTAAACGTAATGTGAACAGACATCTCGTTGCTCAACTCCCTATAATCCACCGTTAGACACGAATCCCAAATAGTAGCCCCTTACGTTCTAAGTGGCAATATACCTTGTTTGAGGTGAAAGATACTAAAAACAGAAAATAAATGAAACTACGGAGGCCTTCAGAGCTCTATTGAAAACATACCTTCCATAGGATCAAGTAGGTTTTTTTCCCCTCCCGCCCTGTATCCCGACCAGGGAGGTGGGGTCGGAAGTAGATAGAGCCGGCATCCCAGCACACACCTACATGTACGCATTCCTACGGATAAGTCTAAATATATTTATAGCCGTTCAGCGGCGAACATTTTGTGGCAACGTTTTTTTCTCCGTCATTCTTATGAGAAACTTGGATTTGCCAAAAAGTTCAAACCGAAAACACATTTCGAAAGAATTTACCATTCTTCTATCTGTTGCTTAACATTAATTCTTTCTGCTATTTTCCATATCACCAGCTGAAAGAAAAAATTATTCCGCCATTGTAACCTTAAAATTTACACTTATTGCAGTATTTCTTATACTTTGTGATTCCGTAAATATTATTTTCTTTTTGTAATCACGAGGAGTTCTTACACAGGTTACTCACTAATAATAACCGGTGGGGTTCCCTGGAGTCTGGGTGACAACGAGTCTCTCCAGATCTCCAATGCTCTCCACTTTTTAATAACCTTTGCGAATGATTTTGCGTTATCGTAACAACCGCTTACCATTGATTTCTCACTCGCCATGACTATTGGGTTTCACTGGAATTTGACTGGCAGTAAGTCCCCTTAATGTTCCAGTACTCTTTGCATTAATGGTGGCCTGATTAGTGCTCTTCCTTGTCAGTTCTTGACCCTTCACAAGTATTAGCAGAGGCTTTCTTCTTCTTCTTCTTCTTCTTCTTCTTATTATTATTATTATTATTATTATTATTATTATTATTATTGGTATTTTTTACATGAGGTCCACCTCCACAATTTTCTTTAAAATGACCACTTTGGAAGGTTTTCGACTATATTGAATACAAAAATTGCATGAAATTTTGCAGACAAGTAATTATCGAATTATAAAAAAATGCATTATGCATTGTATTCTTTGGTGGCCATGTTTTTACGCACGTACGCGCACCTTAAACAAATCTAATTCTCTATGACCGACACTGCGACCTAACGTAAAACATGGCCGCCAAAGAATACAGTGCATAATGCGATTTTCGTATTCAGCAGAGTCGAAAACCTTTAAAAGCCGTTATTATAAAGAAAATTGTGGAGGAGGACCTAATGTAAACATTTACCTTATTATTATTATTATTATTATTATTATTATTATTATTATTATTATTCTAACTAGCCGGACCTGTGGAAATTCTACAGCGGCAGCACCTTTCAATATATTGCTGCTGGGCATTCTGTGGGCGTTCAGCATGAATGAAGACACCATCATATTATTCTAGCCCTTTTGTTTAAACTGTATCGCCCACGCCCCCCCCCACTGACTAAAATAATAACTTTGACACATTTCTGAGTTGATTATTTCATTACAAACACACTAATCAATTAACTCACATTGCATTATTTTTCAGAATTCTTGGATATGTTACTAATTTCGACAATCATTTTTCATAATTTTCACCCACATTATCTTCTCCCCCCCCCACACATTATTAAAATAATAACTTTAATATATTGTCTAGGCTGATTATTTCATTACAAACACATCATTCAATATATTATATGCATCTTTTTTGACAGAACATAATGACGTCATCACCGGAAGTAAACACGTCAGACTATAACCCACCCACCCTACTCGAAAAGAAGGAGAAGCTTATGCTTGAGATTTCATTAAAACACTCACTAAACCCATCAACTCACATTTAGTATAATCTTTATGTTAATACGATTGCATGTGTTCTTAAATCTCAACCAATGAAATTTGCCGGAAAGCGTGACACACAAAAGAACACACACGCTATCGTATTAATATAATTAATAGATTATAATTGGCTCACATGGAGCTTTCACACAAGTCAACAAACGATCTGATTGGAAACCTGTGGTATTCTCTGGAAGCTGAGTGACAACAAGTCTCCCAGGACGTCCAGTCATCACCACATCCTTCAATACCATTTGCAAATGAATTTGCATCATCGCAACAGCCGCTTACCATTGATTTCTCGCTGGTAGTGGCCATTGGTTTATACTGGAATTTGAGTGGCACTCAGACTCCCCAAGGTCCCAGTTCTCTTTGCGCTGGTCCAGCCGAGGTCTGGTTGGCGCTCGCTCCTCGCTCTTTCAGTCCTTATTGACCCTTCTCGGCCCTTTGGTATCATTTTTTTTTGAGGGGGGGGGTTAGGTGATGAAATAATGGGGGGAATTCATGATGGGGGGTGTAGAACTTGTAAATATGCAGTTTTGGTGTTCTTCATTCCCTGTAACGCTTATTCGTTATTCGTCTTGTATTATTCTCCGCATTCAAGGGTTTTCCTTAGTAGCAGTAGAATATTGGTTGGATTATGTGTCAAAACATGCAATATGAACTCGATATGAAGCAAGAACAACTACCGTTTGAGATAACTCTTATACACAATGGAATCTTGCTTTAAATGTAAGTGTTCAAAAAGTTCGGGAACGAAAGAAAAAGGAAGCAATTGAAATGCGAATGTTTATTTTTTTTTGGGGGGGATGGGATAGCTTTAAATGTAAGTGTTCAAAAAGTTCGGTTTTATGTTCGAAAGTAATATGCTTGGAATGAAAGAAAAAGCCAGCGGAACTCTCTGCCGCTTGCCTGTTTCCCACCTGACTACAACTCGGACGTCTTCAAGTCCAACATAAACAAACCCCTGACAAACCGCCCCCTTAAGTAAGACACTCTATCAAAACCCCCTAATACTAATGATTACTACAATACTATCTCATTGATTACTGCACACGCAGTAATCCTTATCCCTGAGTGGCCTTCGGGCCTTGATAAGTGGTGACCCCCATGTAAAAAAAAGAAGAAAAAAGAAGCAATTGAAAGACGAATGTTTATAAGAATGCTTATTCCTATCTTTTTTTTGGGGTGGGGGGTGGGATATCTTTTCTTGAGTTTTCAGTGGCCTTGTAATGGTCGTAGCAAAAAAGTGTTGTCGGCTTTAACTTCTAAAGCGGATTTTTCTTCTCGCTTAACACTGTGTATGTCTATTGTTTCCTTTTGGTCCCCTTCTTTTCTTTTCTCATCCGATTCACAAAATCTCGGATATTTATGTTTTCCCACCGGCTCTCACAACACGTCGGTTGTCCATCCCTTATTTTAGGCGCGCACACTTACCATTGGCCAGATTAATTTTTGACTATTTTTCTTTTTTGACTGGAATGGTGCGTGGAGCCGATGCGCAAATACGCTTTTGGACACGTTGTATGTACAAGCCGACAAGTCTACATCCGGTTGTGAGGTTTATAATTTTTATTCATAGATCCCCACAAGTATGCTCTCCCGGTGGATATTTCTACTAATATATATAATGTAAATATGAGTTTGCTAATAAACAGCCGAGTGTGAACATTTCTTATTGACGTTTTCCTTCTTACTCTTTAGTTTAGGGGTTTACTCCTATAGTTCTTTCTCATACCAGAGATACCCAGAAGGCAATGGGGCCATAATTCTTATGACTGCGATTGAAGTGCTTCATGAAACTCTTCTGATATAACTAGTGATTTGCATTAAGGGGATTTATAAGCCTACTGGTGTCATGTAAACACACCTCAACCTCACATGGGTTAGCCGTTACGTTCGTAAATAGAAGAAGGCCTAATCACTTAGAAATGACGACACGCCTGAGATAGAAGCAAGCATGATTTGTCGAACAGCCAGACTTTCGATAATGAATGAGAGCTTTTTACAAAAGCATTAGAAAACTTTAAAATTTGCACCGAAAAAGCGAAAAATAAGGAACGTAATTCATAGTAAAATTCAACCTATTCAATATTAATAAAAAAAAAAAAATGAGAATTAATTCAAAGGGAGAAAAGTTTTGTTGTTTCTTTGTGTATAGATAAAAATGTCATCTGTTCTTGAAATAGGAAGTAACGAGGGGTTATCTCCCCTGAACAGGAAGTAACCATGAACTACGGGAAACATGTACACCGGAAACAAACAGGTTACTCTTTGAAATTTTCCACAGATAAGTATGTTCTATGTCAGATACGACTGGTGGCAATGAAAGGATTACACAACGAAGTCCATCGACAGAAATTCCACTCCATGAGGCAGAACAAGGGTGAATCAGTAACACATTTCTTAAAACGCTACGTGACCAAGCCAATTTTTTTAAATTTCGAATTCGATGTCCAAACCAAGAAACTTGCCGGCGGCAAGTGGACTATTCAGACGACATGGTTGCCGTGCAGATGATAGTTTCACTGAGAGACATCGAACACCAAGGAGAGTACTTGCAGAGATAGTTTCGCTTACTACATTGGGGCAGAAGTTTTCACAGTTTGTCAACTGGCGGCAACAGACAACCCAACCCCCCACCTTAACAATGTTACATACTCTCTTGCGCTATCTGGTGTACAAATATCAAACCAAGAACAGGAGACCAAGGTTCCTTTGAGATATGATACAGCAAACGTTGTATCGGATGCGGAAAGACGTCACACTATAGAAGATCGATGAGTCGAAAGGATTGTCGAGCAGATGGACTTAAGTGCGACTCTTGCGGAATGGTGGGACACCTGGAAAAATATCAAGAAGTAGAGAGTGCCTAAGATAATGTTTTCTGCTCGCAAGCACAACAATGCGCAGCTGGTTAGCTACTCTTACCTTAAAAGGAATGGGGAACAATTTCTGCTTTGGTAGATACAGGGGCACATACGTGTTCGATTGGGCCCGGAAAATCAGGAACTCCTCGGATAAAGGAGTACCTAGTATCAACGACCTATCGGATACGGGGCATAACGGACAGCCGTCTATAATATAAATCACACCTGTCTGTTTAAATGTATGTGTGTATGCATGTATGTATGTATGTATGTATGTATGTATGTATGTAGATCTAGCAAAAACTTTCCACAGAGCTGACGGATTTTCACGAGATTTGTATAATTTTGTAGCTCGACCCTTCAGACGACAAATATCGAAAAATTGGCCAAAAACATTAATGCCTTCACCCTCAACTGACCACTTTTCTACAGAGAAGGGTCGCTTTTATCGACGATATTTTTGAAAGTCATCGCCTCTTTTCGACCATTTTTTATCCGTACCTAAACCTAAACGTAGATTCCATGAACCAAGCTTTTTTCTTAGAACTGCACACCTGTGGAACTCTGTTCAATTTGCCTGTTTTCCGGCTGACTATAATATGCCCGTCTTCAAGTCCAATGTAAACAAGTTCTTGACGAGCCGTTCCCCTTAAGTAATCCAATTTACCAAATTTCCAATACTAACAATTACTATGTCACTGTCCCATTGACCACTATATACTTATTAACCCTTATCCTCGAGTGGCCTCTGGCCTTGATAAGTGGTAACTCCTTTGTAAAAAAAACCCTTAATTTTAACTTACATCACTTCCGCTTTGGCGATGGGCGCAGCAGCTAACGCATCACGTTTTTTTTTTTTTTCACTTGCCTTTTCTTCTTCGCCGTACGGGTTCGAGCCTGCGTGCCTGTCTATTACCACTTTTTTTTTGTTCTAGCAATTTTCCTTTTTTTTTCTTTTTTGCTCAACACATACCTACAAAAACCCGAGCAACGCCGGTCACCCAGACTAGTTTACATATAAGAAGTGTCTTGTTTTTGCGCATAAAAGTAGAAACAAAAGAGACACGACGGGCCGTTTATGTGTCAGATAGCACTCATGGACTTTATTTGTCACAAACGGCCTTGGAAGAGCTGGATTTATTGCCTCCAAACTTTCAGACCTCTCTAACGCGGAATAGCTTCTTGGGGATACTCGCGCAGAACGTCTGTTCGGATAAAGCTAGAAATCATCCTATTCAAGCTAATAGAAGCCAACAGACATGAACTGAAACAATGGTTAATAGAAACAGTTTCAATCAAGCGCATCCAACACATGCCCACATCAATCACTGCAAAAAATGGAGGATAAACCCTTAGAAATAAAATTCATCTCAGAGGTAATTCACGCACTGATATCTGTCTTTCATCGCTGAGAGAAAAAGATGAAGCATTACGTCACAAAAGGAACCACAAACCGCCAACAAACCTAGAGTCTCCACAGGAACACAACTCCTTGAGAAAGCAATGGAGGTCAAACGGCATATCAATGTCGCATCGCTCAGCGAGCATGATGACAATATAATGGAACTTGATGATGGCATAGGAAGATTTACACACCAGATCAAGTGGTGGTTGACTTTGGTCGATGTACAAGGTTAGAACATTATGGTGTACGACTAATCGGTATAATGAATGGGTGGAAGTGACCCTAATGAAGTAGTACGACTTCTTTTTGAGGAACTGGGGTATGCAGAAGCGTACTTTATCAGCCTATTATACTCAAAGGAACAATCGCGCAGCTTTATCTGTTAAGACCGTAAATCTTATACTAGTCGGCAACATGGACAGCTATGGACGCCTATGCCACGATCGGGCTGTTCGGGTATTACGAACTCATCGCAACACCCTGACATATCCTGATCGCAATGCTATATGGTTAAGTCATTAAGGGCAACCTTTCTGTCCTACGGGATAAATTCCAAACACAGAAACATTGGAAAGAAATAGGCGAACTAAGGGAATTGGCAATGGTAAAGAGAGACATGTGGAACAAACAGTTCTACAACTAATTATTGTCGTTCGGAAACTTTGTCTAGATCCAGAACCAGGATGGTAACTTCTAATGTCGATGGACGAAAACGAGGAAAATGGTAGAGGAACATTGGAACCGGTAGCACCAAGTGAGAGTAAATGAGAGCAATCGAGTAAACCTATGCAACCGTCGATTTATCCTTAAAGTTGAGGATTATCCACATTACGCCACAAAAGGAACCACAAATCCGCCAACAAACCTTGAACCTCCACAGGAACACAACCCCTTGAGAAAGCAATGGAGATCAAACGGCATATCAATGTCGCATCGCTCAGCGAGCATGATGACAATATAATGGAACTTGATGACGCCACAGGAAGATGTACACACCAGATCAGTCTCTCACCGTTAAGAAACTTATCGCCATTAATGCGTGGAAAATCACATAAGATGATCACAACAATTCATCTAGTGGTTACAGAGGGAAGGGCATGTATAAGTAAAAGAGTTATCTATTTCTGATCAGGCAGTAACCAAAGGTGATCTCCCCTGAACATGAAGTAACCAGGAATTATCACCCTTGATAGCTTTATATAGAAGAAATATGGGTGTCGCCATTTGTTTTTTGTATGGATCTTAACAACGAGTTGGAAGGGCACATTTTACAACTTTACACTTTGAAACAACATGAATAAAATTTAATTGTTCCATAGATTTTAAAGACTAAAATCCGTTTATTTACTTATGAAAAATGTATTTAAAAAAGAAAAGAAAGGAACATAATTTAATTTATACCAAAACTGAACTGTATTCAATATTAGCGAGTAGGTGCCCGGTGTTGCCCATGTGCTGGAAAAAATCTTTCCACCTCAAAAAAAAAAAAAATAAAATAAAATAATAATAATAATAATAATAATAATAATAATAATAAAATAAATAAATAAATACAACATTTCTGTCAAGCAAAATAGCAGGAAATGCCCGTGCGCCCCCCCCAAAAGAATAATAAATAAGCCGCAGTAGCCGGGCTCGAACGTGAGAGGAAAAGAAGGCAAAACTTCATGGCAAATGCTTTTGTTCACACGGCCATGAGTGCTTACAACGTCATAATGTTGTAAAATAAACGTTTTAGACATAGTTTTAGTTTAATACGCGTGCGTGACTTGCGAAAAAAAAAAGAGACGCGCTCCCCCTTCTAAAAAGTGGTCTACTCGATCCCCACAGAATGAATTAAAAAATTTTTTTCACATATTATGCATCCAGGGCATTGCACTTTAAGATGGTACCAGTTTCGTGCCGGTTCGCTTCGGATGACAAAAGATTTTAACACACACACACACACACACACACACACACACACACACACACACACACACACAGACGTGTGAGATTTATATAATAGATAAATTTAAACGCAAAAAACAAGACTGTTAATGTAAAATTAATGTTAATGGTAGTGGCCATTGGTTTATACTGGAATTTGAGTGGCACTAAGCCTCCCCATGATCCCAGTTATCTTCGCGCTTGTCCAACGGAGGTCTGGCCAGCGCTCCCTCCTCGGTCTTTCCATCCTCTTTAACCCTTCTCGGCTCGTTGGTATCACTTTTCTATTGGGGGGAACGGTGATGAAACAATGGGGATGCATGATGGTGGTGTAGAACTTGTTGATATGCAGCTTCGGCGTTCTTCATTCCCTGTAACGCTTATTCGTTATATTGTCTTGTGTTATTCTCCACATTCTAGGGGGTTTCTTAATATTTCAGCCGTTTTCTTTATCATTAGGCGTTGTATTTTTGCAGCTATTCCTCTGATTCCAATTTTCGCCATTCTTTTTTCGAAGTTTTTCGGAATTGTTCCTAGTGCTTCTACTATTATCGGTACTATTTTGATTTTCTTCATCATCCAAATCCCTTTTATATCTCTGGCTATCTCTGTGTATTTACTTCGTTTCTCCTTTTCTTTCATACTCACCCTGTGGTCAGCTGGGACAGCAAAGTCTACGATTTGACAGGATTTTTCTTTCTTGTTAATTATTACGACATCTGGTCTTCTTGCTTGGATCGGTTTGTCCGTCTGTATGTCCATGTCCCATAGGATTTTGTGGTTCTCGTTTTCGAGTGCTGTTACGGGTTTATGCTTGTACTATTTGTCTGTACGCTCAAAATGCAGTTGTTTACATAATTCCTAGTGCACCGCCCTCCCCACTTGGTCATGCCTGTTTTTGTATTCCTTTTGGGCCAGTTTGCTGCATTCACTTACTATATGGTTTATCGTTTCGTCTCTCTGTCCACATAGTCTGCATTTGCTGTTTTCTTGTGTTTTATCGATCCTTGCTTTGATATGGTTGGTTCTCATCGAGTTATCGTGTGCTGCAGTTATTAGAGATTCAGTTTCTCAGTTTATATGTCATTTTCGCATCCATGTCCAGGTGTTTTCGTTATTCTCATCTTTTGTCATTCTTATGAATCTTCCGTGGAGTTGTTTCTCTTCCCATTTCTCTTTTCTCGTTTTGTCGCTTGTCTTTCTGTTTGCTGTTTTGTTTTTTCAGTGTCTCTCGTTGCCATAATTATCCTTTCAGTGTTTTGCATTATGTGTTTTTCTAGTTCTTTTGTCGTGTCCTTCACACAGTCTTCTATACAGATCACTCCTCTCCCACCATCTTTCTTTTTCACGTAGAGTCTGTCAATATTGTCCTTCGGGTGTAGGGCATTATGCATGGTCATGAGTTTCTTGGTTTTCTGGTCGAGTTGTCTCAGTTCTTCTTTTGTCCACCCTATAAACGGTCCAGAGTATCTTACTAGTGATACTGCCCATGTATTAATACCTTTGATGAAGTTTCTGCTATATAATTTAGTTTCCAGGAGTTTTCTTGTTCTCCTGATGTATTCCTTTCCAATTTTCTCTTTCATTTCTGTTGCTCTGATGGTGTCCACTTCCAGAATTCTCAAGTATTTATAGTCGTCTTGTTTCCCTAGTGCCCTCATTTCTGTTTGGTTGGATAGTTCTGCCTTCTGTTGTTTCCAGTTTTCCCTTTCTTATAACTAGTAGTGCACACTTTTCCATTCCAAATTCCAATTCTTGCTTGTGTTAATTAGTGTCTCTAGATCTTTTCCGGTCCTTGCAAAAAAGTTTCAGATCGTCCATGTACATCAGGTGGTTCATTTTTTCCTCTGTATTGGAGAACTTGTATCCGGCTTGGCACTTTCTCAGAATACTGTTCAGGGGCATCATGGCTATGAACAGTAGTGGTGATAGCGAGTCTCCTTGGAAGATGCCTCTTTGTATGTTAATTTCTGTTATGTGTTGTCAATCAGCTGTCAATTCCAGTCTCCATGTTTTCATTGCATTTTCTATTACGTTGGTGATCCTGCATTGTATTTTATACATTTTTAGGCATTCTATTATCCATGCTTGGGGGATCCTGTCGTACGCTTTTTTGTAGTCGATCCATCCCATGGCTAAATTCTTTCTCCTCCTTTTTACCTCCTTTAGGATCTTTTGATCTATATATAACAGGTCATGTGCTTCTCTTTTTCCTTTTTGGCATCCTTTCTGCTCCTCGGGGATGAGTCCACGGTTATTCAGGGAGTGGTAGATTTGTTCCCTCCGTTGTGCAGTCAGTATCTTCCACATAGTTGGTAAGCACGTGATTGGTCTATAGTTGCTAGGGACGGTTCCTTTCCTCGTGTCCTTCTGTAGCAGTGTGGTTCTACCTTTTGTCATCCAGTCTGGTACTCTTGCTTCCTGTATACATCTTCTCAGGTTTTGGGCTACCATTTCGTGTAAGGTTGTGAATTTTTTGAACCAGTATGTATATATCCCGTCGTGTCCTGGTGCTCTCCAGTTCGCCATTTTTCCTATGGTTTTCTTTAGGGTTTCCTTGCTGATTTCATTCACTGTTCCTTCTTCTATTTGTTGTAACTCTGCTTCTTCTTCTTCTTCTTCTTCTTCTTCTTCTTCTTATTATTATTATTATTATTATTATTATTATTATTATTATCTAAAAAGTCATGTGTTGTGTGTGTGTGTTCGTGTGTGTGTGAGTTCCTTCTTGATAGGTTCCGAAATGACTAAGACTATATTTTGCAAATTTCACACAAAGCTAATTTATATGTCTGACAGTGTTTTTAGATATGTTTTGTACAGAAATTCCTCCGATAAGTATCGAAAATCGAAAAAAAAAAGAATATTTTTTACAGGGAAATTTTTATACGTTATACTGGCAATGGAGATAATGAAATCTTAGCAATTGATTTCTTCTTAAGAAAAAGCATCATTGACATCTGGAGATATAGCTCAATTGTAGAGCATGCGACTACAGATCGAATGATTCCGTATGCAAGCCCGACTGTACCTCACCATTTTATTTTTATTTTTTCTTATAAATGAATTCAATATTTATATATATAAAAGCGAAAATGTGTGTATGTTTGTTTGTATGTATGTATGTGTGTTTGTATGTCTCGCAAAAACATTCGACACGGGCTACGGGTTTTCACGAGATCTGTATCATTTTAAAGTTCCTTCGCCGGACAAATATCGAAATATTGACCAAAAACATTAATTTCTTCACCCTAAAATCATCAGTTTTCTACAGGGAGGGGTCAGCAAAAACCGTCCTCTCATGACAAGTTCGCTTCTTCGCATGCGTCATACGACGTCGGAACATGATTTACTTTAAATATTAAAAAAACAAACACAATTTCGTCGACGTCGTCTTAGCTCAGTTGCTTAGAGCGCGGCCTCATTATCTAAAGGTTTTGGGTTCGAATCGTGGTGTGAGATGTCTTTTTTTCGATTGTTTAAATTTTAATATTGAAACAGGGTTATTTAAGCCATTTTTCACGTTCTATTTTCTTTCTTTTATTTCAGATTTTTTAAAGAAGTTTTAACGTTCGTTTTTCTGTTTTCTTTTTCGCGTTTTCTTTTTTTTGTTGTTCCGATTTAACATCGTTCGTTTGCCTTACGTTGGGGTGTTTTTTCGATTTTTTTAAAGTTTTAACATTTTAATATTTAAAAATATTTACTTCGCTTATTCTTATGTTTTGATTACCCCCCCCCCCGCCCGAGCACACACACCTCTAAACACCCGGGCAAGCCGGGTACTCCCGCTAGTCTATAAATATAAAAGCGAAAATGTATGTATGTTTATATATTATGTTTGTATGTTTGTATGTGTGTTTGTGTGTCCGCTAAAAACTTTTGACAGACACGACGAAAATTCACGAACTCTGTATCATATTGAAGCTCCATCCTTCGCTCGAAAAATATCGAAAATTTGTCCAAAAACGTTCATTTTTTTCACCCCGAAATCGACAATTTTCGACAGGGCGGTCAATAAAAACGGTCTTTTCGTGACGACGACCGGTTCTATGCATGCGTCAGATGACGTCATGATCTTATTTACTTTAAATAGTTGAAAAACTGGACAAATTTTTTGTGCGTCGTGTTAACTCAGTCGGTTAGCACGTTGGTTCGTTATTTAAACGTTCTGGGTTCGAATCGTGGTGAGAGATGTCTTTTTTTTTCGATTTTTTAAATTTAAATATTGAACCAGTGTTATTTCAGCCATTTTTCACGTAACGTTCGTTTTTCTTTTTTTTTTTTTTACTTCGCTTATCCACCCCCGACCACACACCCAAAAACACTCGGGTACCCACCGATTTTTTAAATTTAAATATCGAAACAGGCTTATTTAAGCCATTTTTCACGTGTTCGTTTTTCTGTTTTCTTTTTTGTTTTTTCGATTTTTACATTTAACATCGTTTGTTTGCCTTACGTTAGTTTTTTGTGTTCTTTTCGATGTTTTGATTACCCCCCCGCTTAAGTTTTAACGTTGTTTTTTTTACTTCGCTTATAACAAACAAACCTGGTCATTGACCGTCGTCGTCGTCGTCGTAACGCTCGACGACTTCCGTGTGCGCACCTGTCAATTTGGTTCTTACTTAAATAAATTCAAACATCTTTAATTAACTCATTCTGGCTGGCCGATTTTATTTTCAAACTTCGCCTCAGGGCTTCCGGTTCGATCCTACCAACTTTTACCCCCCCCCGGTTTCTTTTTCATTTAACACCACACACAACTCCAAAAACCCGGGCAACGCCGGTTACCCCCGCTAATATAATATAAATCTCACCTGTCTGCTTAAATGTATGCATGTATGTATATATGTATGTCTGCCTAAAACTTTCGATAGAGACGACTGATTTTTATGAGATCGGTATTATTTTGAAGCTCGTCATCTCGGGCGACAAATATCGAAAAATTGGTCAAAAACATTAATTCCTTCGCCCTCTTCTGGCCAGTTATCTACAAGGAGGGGTCAATTTTTTGCGAGCCATTTTTGCAAGTGATCGTATCGGTTGGATTGACTTTGCCTACTTTTAATGTTCCGAACTTCCGGTCGCGTCATGGAGTAGCAGTAAGACGTCAGATTTTATTTCGCTTTATTTTCCACCTTCGCGTCACGGGTTCCTGCCTACTACCACTTGTTTTTTTGCTCAATACACACCTCCAAACACCTGGGAAACGCCAGGCACCCAGGTAAGTTTACGATAACAGAAGGGGTACCATTTAAAATTGCCGCAAATTGTTTACATATTTTAAAACTACATATTAATCAGAAGTGATTTTCCAGAGCTTTCATCGTCAAGCCTAAATATCAGCTGACGTAATATTGTAAACAAACACAGACAGAATTCGATGAACGATATTATCATCATTATTATCAAAATAATTTTTTTTTTTTCGAATTAGTTCACTAGGCAAATTATTCCTCGTAATATATAATAATCAATATAGGATTGATTCTATGATAATATAAACGCAATCTGCATAAATTAAAGTGCCATGTTTAAGTGTATTGTACGACCGGGCAACGCCGGGCGTCCAGATAATATATATATATATATATATATATATATATATATATATATATATATATACTAGCAGATTGACCCAGCGTTGCCCGGTATTAAATGTAACGTTGAATTCCCTAAATCACATGAAAAAAAAAAACGGAAAGAAACTGAGATATATCCATACGTGTATTATAGTGTTTCTCTTAAATAGTTCACGTCTTGTAGTACAAAAAAAAATACTCGAGCTGAGATCAAAACCAAAACCTAAAGACAATGAGTCAAGTATGATAACCATTAGGCCAGCTTGCAACTATAACAATCCGATGACCCTCCCCCACGTACCAATTTTTTTAATTCTGACACCTTAGCAGTCCTTTCTTCCAGATGAAAACCGTTTATAAACTTTTCCACATGTCTGAATACCCTATATACCAAATTTCAAGTCTGTAAATGAAAAAGTCGTTGAGTATTTTCTCGACGTAAATGCTCAACGACTTTTTCATTTACAGACTTGAAATTTGGTATATAGGGTATTCAGACATGTGGGAAATTTGGTATATAGGATTATTATTATTATATTTTTAAAACAAGAGAGAGACAGAGAGGGGGGAATGAAAGATTAACAATTGTGAAATTATTAATCTGCTTCATAGAAAGAAACATCACAAAATCAAACCATGTGTACGATCGTTTCGCACACGATCTCCATTTATTTACTTAATATTTACAAATAAAATATTGAGAAATAAATATTTTTAGATATCGTCTCCTCGTCAATACACATGGGGGGCTAAAATTAGGAAAGGCACCAAATTTAAACCAAGGTTTTGAAGTGAGTATGACTGGTTAACCTTTGTATGGGAGTGGTTCTATATTGTTTTTGTTTTTTTTTGTTTTTTTAAGCCGCAAGGATGTTTTTCGATGTGTAATGTTTCAATTTTGTCTTGTCCTTGGGCACAAATTTTAAAGCGTTGTCACTTATAAGGAATATTTCTTAATAGTGATATTAAATTTTAAGAATTAAGACCCTGGATGAATAAGGATATTTTTTCTAAATTTAAAATAACTGAAATTTAAATATAGCGTTGGTATTAATAAACATTTTTGTAAAATATAAATTACTATATATATATATATATATATATATATATATATATATATATATATATATATATATATATATATACTAGCAAAAGTACCCGTCGTTGACTGGGTTTAGAAACATCCTACAGAAAATGGACTCTGATTTATGAAAGTATGATAGGTTATGAAAACGAAGGGTTGTAAATTTGGGTTGAATTTAGGGGTATCAAAACCAAAGCAAAATATGATGAAAGTAAAAATAAAATAGATAAACCCCATAATTTATTATACCATACCTGTTCACACTGAAACACTTATCACAATATTCTGTGGATCTATATTAAAAAAAACTTGTTAATCTTTGTGACATATTTCCATTCTATGGAGGTCAGGTGCGAACGAACACCCCATAATTTTATTATACCATATTTCTTCAAACTGAAACATAATTATCAAAGTATACTTACGCAGACAGATATGAAAAGTCTTTATTAAAGTTTGTGCCTATTTCCATTCTATGAAGACCACGCGCGAATGCAGACCCCACAATTTTATTATACCATCCCTATTTAAGTTAAAACATACTTATCGAATTATTCTTATGTACATCTATATCAAAAACACTTGTAAACGTTTTTTTCTTTTTAATTTTAAATTTTTTTATTTCCATACTTTGTGAACCGGGCGCGAACGCAGACCCCACAATTGTAATGAATCACCGTTCTGCCAGATCAAACATACACATTCCTGTGTCTCATGTAATCAGTTTTTTAAAATAGTCAACCATATAGGAGCCTATTCGTGACCAGACACACACACACACACATACACACATTCAGCTTTATATATATATATATATATATATATATATATATATATATATATACACTCAGTCAAAATGATCTTATATAAAGACAGTGAGTCAAGTGCGATAACCATTAGACCAACTTGCAACTATAACAATCCGATGACATTCCCCACGTACCAACTTTTCATTTTTGACCCTTTAGCAACCCTTTTTCCGGATAAAAACAGATTAAAACGTTTTCCATATGTCTGAATACCCTATATACAAAATTTAAAGTCTGGAAATGAAAAAGTCGTTGAGTACTTAGGCCGAGCATTGTAGGATTAATAAAAAACAAATAAAGTAAAGAAACAAAAAAGTATTTTTATTTTAAAAAAAAAGTACGTACAATCCCATTCTGTTTTGTAGGGTTTTAACAATTAAATCAGTCACATGGGATTCGTTATTGTCCACACACTGTCGAAGGCGTTCTCGAAAGTTGTTGATAACTCGGCGGCTCATTTCCTGTGGAATGGCAGTAATTTCTTGACGAATTGCATCATTATGTTGTTCAATAGATCGATGGCGATTAATGTATACCTTTGACTGTATGTATCCCCAAAGAAAAAAAAATCGTACGGATTTAAATCAAGTGAACGGGCGGGCCAACTGATGTCACCACGTAATAAGATCAAAATTAAGGAACACATCACGGAATATTTTATTTCTTCATCATTAAAAACAAGAACTTAGATATCGAGAAATACGTTCTGCCTCTATTATTAATCGTTACGGGCCGTTTTCAGAAGGCAGCTTAACTTGAAGGCAAGTGGTTCAAGAACGAGTTAGATCAGGTACGGAGATATCGAGGATTACGTTCTTCCTATATTTCTAGTCGTTACTTGCCTTTTTCAGAATTCCCCTAGACTTGGACTCCCGTGGTTTAAGACCATGTTAGATCAGGTATGTCCACATCGATGAATATCGCTTGCTTTCATTATTATCGTTACTGGCCTTTTCATAAGTTATCTCAACTTGAACGCACGTTTTTTTGTTATGACATTTTCACCCCAAACAAGGCATATTGCCACTTTGATGCAGGGGGCTACTACCAGGGACCTAAGTTCCAGGGGTACTATGTAGGGAGTTTAACAGCAAGATGTCTGTTCACATTACACTTGAATTTCTGCATGTCAGTACAGTTGGGGTAGCAGGAAAACGGAAGAGAATTCCAAAGTCCTGCAGTTCTGGGGAAGAAGCTATTAGAGTAAAAGGCTTTCTTACATCTAGAGATCTCAACTGTGTAGGGGTGGAACTTTGCTGCTTGTCGGGTTTGACGTGGGTATTTTCGTCGAGGGGGTACAAGTGCTTGTAGTTCGTCAGAGCATCCACTATTAAAATACTTGCAAAACAGGCAGAGGGATGCAACATTTCGTTGGTGGGACAGAGTCTGAAGTTTAGAGGACAATTCAGGATCTATTTGGTTGGCGACTATCTTTTGGACCCTGTCCAAGAGTGAGAGACTAGTAGCAGATGCACGAGCACAAATGTGACAGCAGTACTCCATACATGGGCGAATGGTGGCTTTGCAGAGGCACAGGATACTTTCAGGCGTAAGTAACTTCCGAGCACGTGGTTTAAAAAAAAGTTAGATCAGTTATGCAGATAATGAGAAACACGTACTTTCTCAATTATTAGTTCTTACGGGCCTTTTTCGTAAGTCGAATATACTTTAAGGCACGTGGTTCAAGTACAAGTTACATTAGATGCGTAGACGTCAAGGAATACGTTTTGCCTGTATTGTTACTCTTACGGCCTTTTTTCAGAAGTTAGGATAACTTGAAGGCACGTGGTTCAAGAAGTTGGATCAGGTCCATAGACATCAAGGAATACTTTATTCCTTCATTATTACTCGCTACTGGCCATTTTTAGAAATCAGCTCTATTTAAAGGGACGTGATCCAAGAGCAAGTCAGATCACGTAGGTAGACATCGAGGAATAATGTCTAGCTTTATTATTTACGGGCCTTATTAATAAGTAAGATCAAATTTAAGGCACATATTTCAAGGACAATTTAGTTCAGGTACGGAAACATTGAGGAATACGTGCTTCCTTTATTTATTCGTCGTTACGGGCCTTATTCATGAGTCAGCTCAACTTTAAGACACGTAGTTCCAGAATAAGTTAGATCATGTACGTAGATATCGAGGAATACTTTTTAACTTTATTATTAGTCGTGAAGGGACTTTTTCAGAAACAAGCTCAACTCGAATGCTCATAGTTTAAGAAAAAGTGAAATCGATTCCGTCTGATTTCTGTTATGTAATGGATGGCTGGGACCATCCGATACATAACTAAAGATCCACCAGCTAAGTGGATTTAGAGAATCTCAATGGCATTTAGAAGTTAAAATACTCAAGGCATGAAGTCCTTATACAGTATGAGTCGCAGATTAAAATCGTGGTAGTGAATAATCGTTAACATCTTCCTCAAAATCCCCATCGCACGTTCAGAGGTTTGGGCTATTGCACAATCCTGTTGAAACCAAACATTTCCATATCGTGGAGCATATTTAATTTTGGTCTGAAAAAAGTATCTACCATCTCACAATGTCGATCAGACACTGTAGCCTTGTCTTCTTCGAAGAAGTACGGAATCCACGATAAAGCCACCCGAGGACAATGCAAAACGCGTTGATGCAACTCACGATAGTTGTTCTGAGTCCAGTATCTAAAATTTTGCTTATCCACTGTGAAAATGCGTCTGGTCACTGAACAACAAAACTGCTGCATGATGGAACATGTTGTTAGAGCTTCCAAACACGATGCCTTGCAAGTTTTAGTCTCTCTTTCGCCGAGTTCTTGTTCCAACATTATTTTGTATGGATGCATTTCAAGACCATTGTGAAGAATTCTTCTCAAACTGCATTCGAAAAGCCCAAGGCCGCGTTTACATGTTGAACGGCGTGGAGACTTTTTAACTGAAGCATATACCGCTGCCAAATATTCTGGAGTTCTGGCAGTGCGAGGTCGGCCGGTTGATTTTCGTTTCAATGCACATCAAGTAGATCTGAAGTTGGTAACATGTAACAAGATCGTGTTTCCAGCTGGTACCGGATCATGTCTATCAGGATTGAAGTGCAAACGGAAAGCTTGTTGTATTGCAGTTACAAATTCGTTGGTTTTGATAAACGTTTCCACGATGAAAGCGCGATGCTCATCAGTTCAATTCATGTCAGCAACTGAAAAAGAAACGAAAAAAAAATTGCAATATACAGGGTGACCCAAAAAACAAAACAAAAGCTAAATGGAGGCCATCTAGAACATATGCTGTAGAACGGAGAAAAAAAGGCCAAAGACCCTAGTGTTTTGATGTGATGTTTTGAATATAATAAACTAATTATGGCCAAAGTTTCATTTCATTCGGACAAAGCACTAAGAAACGGGGCCTAATTAAAGTTGGGGCCCGTTTTTTTTGGTCACCCTATATGAAAAAGAATGGCATTATATGGACTTTTCGAAAATAAAAAACACCTTTGTGTTTCTTTACTTCATTTGCCTTTCATTTAAAGCTACAAATGTGTCAGATCATTTTGTCTGACCCTGTATATATATATATATATATTGTATGTATACATGTATGTATATATCTATTGTATATATATATATATATATATATATATATATATATATATATATATATATATATATATATATATATATATTCTATTAGTATTTAGTTGGATTAGATGCGTAGGCTACGTAGGAATACGGTTTGCCTGGATTACTCGTAATGGGCTTTTTTCAGAAGTCAGGATAACTTGAAGGCACATGGTTCAAGAAGTTGGATCAGGTCCATAGACATCAAGGAATACTTTATTCCTTCATTATTATTTGCTACTGGCCATTTTTAGAAATCAGCTCTATTTAAAGAGACGTGATTCAAGAACAAGTCAGATCACGTAGATAGATATCGGGGAATAATTTCTAGTTTTATTATTTACGGGCCTTATTAATAAGTAAGATCAAATTTAAGGCACGTATTTCAAGGACAATTTAGTTCAGGTACGAAGACATTGAAGAATACGTGCTTCCTTTATTTATTCGTCGTTACGGGTCTTATTCATGAGTCAGTGCAACTTTAAAACACGTGGTTCCAGAATAAGTTAGATCATGTACATAAACATCGAGAAATACGTTTTTACTTTATTATTCGTCGTGAAGGCCCTTTTTCAGAATTCAGCTCAACTCGAAGCTCATAGTTTAAGAAAAAGTGAAATCAGTTCTGTCTGATTTCTATAAAAGACCGAGCAATTAAGTGGATTTAGAGAATCTCAATGGTATTTAGAAGTTTAAATACTCAAGATACGTGGTGCTTATACAGTATGGGTCGCATAAAATCGTGTTTCAAGAAAACACATTTTAATATTCTCATGTGTGACGCAAAAAATAAGTGTCCTAACCAAAAATTGGTTGAAATTATCGAGTGGAATTTTAATTAAGGGATAAAAATCAGTTTCTGTAGTTTGAAGGCCCGCAGTTCAAGAACTAGTTAGATTCGGTGCGTAGAATTTCTGTAATAAAAATCATGCATGAAAGAGTGCAAAAGTTTGTGCGTGGATAGGAGAGTCAGAAAGCAGCTAGAATTAAATTTAATTAATCTTTAACGATGACGTATTGGGCTTTATCATCAAATAACCTGCAAATGGATTGATATGCCGTAAGAAAAGACAAACCGAACCAAATCAATTCTTTGAATTCTATTCTTACTATTTTGGCGTCTTTCTTTCCTCATTTTTTTCATGGTCGTAACATTTATATATTTCTTCATCTATAATTATTCTTTCTCCCACCTTTCCCTCAGTCTATCTCCCTTGTCCTCTCCCCCCCCTTTCCCGATCTCTTTTTCCCCTCTCTCTTTCTGCTAACAAGTTTCTATGTTTTTGATATTTACCCTGCTACTCCATACCTTCCATTGTTTTTATACAACTGTGCTTTTTTTTCTTTCTCTTTTTTGCTTTTTATTGTCTTGTTTTTATCTATGTAGATTCTTTCGCTATCCAGACGCTTTCCTAACTAAAGCACGCATTCTTCATCACGTACCAAGAGATAAACGAACACACATGTGTGTGTATATATATGTGTGTGCGTTTGCGCACTGTATCTGTGTGCGTCTACGGATGTAAAAGAGAGAGAGAGAAAGCGAGAGAGAGAGAGAGAGAGAGAGAGAGAGAGAGAGAGAGAGAGAACCCCAGTTTCCTTCTCCTCTATATCTCTTTATGTTACTTCTAGCGTACCTTACCCGTGATAAACACGACCTGTAAGCGACGATATGATCTGACGTACGAGGAAGTACACAAAGCCAAATATGTCCCTAGCAACAGCTGATGCCACTCTTCAGCTAGCCTCATCCAAACGAGCACGACTCTCATTTACCCCTCCCTCCCTCTCTTACTCTTTTTCTCTTCCCCTCTCTATTCCCCTCCCTCCCATCTCTATTCTCTAACTCTTTCTCTCTTTTCTTTTCTCTCACTCTCTCTTTCCCGTTCTTTCTATTCTCTTTCATCTTCTTCCGTCCTCTTCTCTCCACCCTCTCCTTCCCTATCTCTTCACTCACTTTCTCCTTCTTTCTTCTCCCTCACTATCTCATCTTCTCCCCCCACCTCTTCTTCTTCTCTCTATCTCTCTCTCACACACACACACTCTCTCTCTTCTTCTAACCCTCTCCCTTCCTCCTTGCTCGCTACTAACTTCTTGCAGGATTCCTGTGGCAGGCACTAAAAATGGGATTATGGATAGGGATTTTTTTTTAACATGTCCGCATTGACTTTCATTCATTTTACTTCACCGCCCCCCTCTTGCATCCGTGTTTATATACGAACCTCCCCTTTCCCATATCTTTCAGCCTCCCCTCCTCTCTCACTATTTACTTAGTATTGCTCGCTCCGAACCGACTTAAAATGTACAGATAAATCTTAAAAAGTCGCACGGATAGGATAAGCCTATTTCTGGTGGGATTTCGGAATAGCTGTAGCACTTCATCCACACAGCACTGATATTATCAGCAAATCTGTAAAGCCGTAATTTCAACTCAACTATACGCAAACAAACAAAAATGTGTTCAGCTCATTTCGTACATCTCGAAGAATTACACAAACGAGTAAATAGGACTATATTAGTGATATTTTCTGAGTAGAAACCGCATAAAAATAAAATAAACATATTTTTTCACTCTGTATTCTGTAATAAAATACTTGGCAATATTCGTGTATAATTTGGTTAGGTTTGGGTATTAAGACCGCATATAATTTTTTTTATAATTTGACAGTTTATTAATCATAGAATTTTCCAGTTAAAAGATTATAAGATTTGACAGTTTATAGATTATAGAATTTCCCGATAAAGTTCTTGCGTCAGGTCTCCAAAACGCTAGACTGACCAGATTCGTTGTGATGTAGATCTGCCTTTTTTTACGTTCTAGAGGAGGCACCGACAATATCGAACGATTATGTATCCAGAATATGTGCGAATTTCCTCTGAGAATTATTATAGGATTCTTCAGTTAATAGAAAATAGTTTTTTTTTAGTTAAAAGATTATGAAACTTCTTCAGTTTAAAGAATTATGGGATTTAACAAGATTTGACTGTTTAGAGATTATAGGATTTGATAGCTTATAGATTACACAATTTGACACTTTGTAGATTTAAAGATTTTTTTAATTTGCAAACTATATGTATTATATATAGATTATAGAATTTGACAGTTCATGAATTATATGATTTGAAAGTTCATAGATTCGAAGAATTTGAAAGTTTATAAATTATAGTATTTGACGGGTTAAATATTTGTAACATTTGACACTTCACAGATAATATGGTGTAATGATTTAAACATTGATACAATTTAAAGTTTATTCATTATATAATTTGACCGTTTATTTATTATAGGATGTAATAGTTTTTTTAGTATTTGACAACGCATCAGTTATAATTTTTTAATATAAAGAAATGTATAGGATTTTACAATTTATAGATTATAGAATTTGGCCGATTATAGAAATTAATTGCTTATGAATTTGGCAAGGGTTTGACAGTAGTTATATGATTTTGCAGTGTATATGATTTGAGAGTTTATAAGTTATAGGATTTGACGGTTTATAGATTATAGGATTTTACAGTTTATAGGTTATATGATTTGACAGTTTATAAATTATAAGATTTTACAGTTTATAGATTATATGATTTGACAGTTATAGGTTATAGTTGACGATCAAAAGATTTGTAAAAAGTTGACGGTTTAAAGGTTTATAGGTTTTATCAGTTTATAAATTTAAGGATTACTATGAATTTGACGGGTTAAAGAATTATAGGATGATAGCCTTTATTGATTATAGGATTTGACACTTTATAGGTTATAATTTGACATTTTATAGATCATAGGGTTTGACAGTTCATTTATTATATGATGATCCAGTTTGCAGTGTAATAGGATTTGTTGTTCTATATATTTATAAAATTTTACAGTTTATAAAGTTATAGAATTCGACAGTTTATTAGATATAGGATTTTACAGTTTATAGGTTATAGGAATTGATTCTTTAAAATTGCTTATTGTAGTGGAGCCGGAAAAGGTGAAAATAGGAACACAACGACTTGGTGAGAATAAGAACATTTATATCAAGCAAGGGTTAGTGGTACAGAAAAGGTTAATAAGCCCGTGTGGAGTCGTCTCTGTACGACATCCGCGATAGCTCTCATTGAGCGGTCTAGACTTGCTGATTATATGCCTAATGGACAAGTCCATCTTAGCGGTTATAAGGGTATGTATATTCCCACAACACTTATAGAATTTGATAATTTAGAGATTATAGGATTTGATAGTTCATGGTTTATAGGATGCAGCGGTTCAAATATTTATAGGATTTTACGGTTTAAAGATTTATAGGATTTAATATTCTGAAATTTATTAGTACATTATTATTATTATTATTATTATTATTATTAGTAGTAGTAGTAGTAGTAGTAGTAGTAGTAGTAGTAGTAGTAGTAATATTTACATACGAGCCCCTTTTCCTACCCTTCTATAATTTTATTTAGTATTACTCGGTTCGATAAGGTTTAAAATATTTAGATAAATCTTTAAACACTAAACGGATAAAATACAGGCTGTTCCATAAGTCGTGAACACACACACACACACACACACACACACACACACACACACACACACACACACACACACACACACACACACACACACATATATATATATATATATATATATATATATATGTCCGTAATAGTTTTAATGTCCAAATGTGTTCACGACTTATGGAACATCCTGTATTTTATCCGTTTATATATATATTAAAACTATTAAGGATACTGTTGGATTTTTTAATACCAATAATTGGGCATCCCCCAGTATACATTTATTATATTTTTATTTTGGTTCTTATATTTGATTTTCTGTATTTCGTATCTTTTATTGAACTTGGATTCGTACGAAACTCCCTTTAATTTGAGGAATTTGGTCCCAGCGCGAAAATCGGCTCTTTTGGATGCTGCCGTCGAGGAGATTGGACGTGGATTCATTGCCCGGCGCGGATGAGGAATTTCCCGAGCCTTTCCTTCTAAATTGTACAATCCGGCAAAGGATATCTGGTCGCGACGAGGCGAACTTCTTGGAACTTTATATACACTGCTACGGTTTGCGCGTATATTAAGGAAAGTCATTTTGGAATTATTTCAAAAACTGTAAATTGTGAAAAAAGACACGTGGGGGTCTATCCTCAACCCTGTGAGTACGTTCCTTAAAATTTATTGTATTTGAGAGAGCGATTAGGAAGTATTTGAATTTTTTAATACTGTATTCCTTCGTTGGTACGGCATTTTCAATATGAGAACCAGCTATATTTTTTGTTGCCTGGCGTTCGTTGTTTTGATATATATATATATATATATATATATATATATATATATATATATATATATATATATATATATATATATATATATTACTGTATATTACTGTTTTAAAAATAATAAATAAATAAAAATGTTATATACGTCCAAATTAAAAAGGGCGACTTTCTAAGTAAATAAAAAAATGAGCTCCGAGTCGGAGCCAATATTAACCGTATGTATCGCTTGAAAAAACAACAATAACAAAATCTATATCCATATATATATATATATATATATATATATATATATATATATATATATATAAAAGCAAATATTATTAAATGCAACGGAGACACTTCGCTTTAGATTTATTTTGTTTGTTTTAATTTTCCGTATATATTTTTTTTATATATCGAAATAAAAAAATATTAATAAAAGTTTCATGATTGTAACTGTCACGAGCGTTTTCGATTCATACACGAATCAACTTCAGTAAAAGTGCGAAGGAGCGAAAATAAGAATTAAAAGTGAAAACTAAAATATACAGTAAACGGCGTTAGGTGATAATAACTGAAATATATAGAATCGATAAAAAGTCGATTAAAAATATAGACCAATTGAAAATTCGAGTTTTAAAATCAGCTAGTTCGTGGAAACTGTTAAAGTCCGTCCAATACGAACTATGCAAGACATTTTAGAACGTTACTGCTTTTCTCGGATGCAATACCATTTATAATGGGTTGCAGGGTTCTAATATATGACGCTTAAAGTATCAAAAATTTTTTAATATTATTTTCATATTGTATAATTTTTATGTTGTCAACGAGGATCTCTAAGATTGGAGGGGGGACAGTTATGTTCTTTTATCAAATATTTATATATAGCACTATCATTATTTAGATGCATGGTTATACGCCGGGACAACGTTGTCGTTGTATGCCCAATGTATGTATTATTTTCGAAGTTACATCCTCGTACACATATATATATAGTAATTTATAAAATATATATGGCGATTAAGCTACACTGAATATTCCGCGTTTCATCCACTCTAGGAATAATCAGTGTAGCTTAATCGCCATATATATTTTATAAATTACTAACTAGTTCTATCTACGTATTGAGCACTTTTGAAGTAAATACTTAAAGTTTATGCATAAATTTTTACTTCCGTATACTAATATTATGTGAGTAAATGAAGTAGTTATATATATTATATATATATATTTTATATATATATATATATATATATATATATATATATATATATATATATATATATATATATATATATAGCTTAGAGAGTCAGGAGAAGAGACTGATCGGGATAATAAAAAGCTCAACAAATATCATTGGAGCTTTTATAGGAAACAATAGGATTGGAAAATGAAGTCGCAAAAACTATATATTGGTGAATATAGAATGGCTCATTTAAGAATGGTTTTAATGTATGAAGCTTCAAGAATTTTTAATTTTTTTAATATTATTTTCATGTTGTATATAAAATCATTAATATTTAAGTTGAACTTGATAAATTTAGCTATAAAATCATGTCACTTTCATTTAACATATATAGTTCAGTAGATATAAAGTCTTGAAATTTGTCCAGGACTTCTCGAACACCCTATATTTTATTTTAGTATTTCTAGCTAAACACCATGACCTAACGCGACACTACAAATTGTTCATCTAACAGTCGAAAAATGTGTGTACATTAATTTAAATGTTCGTAATCGGATATAAAAATGGTGCAAAACCATTATATATATATATATATATATATATATATATACACACACATTCATATATATATATATATAAAACATATATATATACACACATTCATATATATATATATATATACACACATTCATATACATATATATATATATATATATATATATATATATATATATATATATATATATATATACACACATGGTGTCCACAAAGTCTGACTACATTATGTAGCCAGACTTTGTGGGCACCGTGTGGATTATGTAGCCAGGCTTTATGGGCACGTAGGCCGTGTGGTTTGTTCCTTGCTAATAGAGTAAGATGGTTATGTGGCCAGGTTCGAATCTCCTAACCAGCTGTAATCATAACTCCCTGCATTGATAGATTCCTGAAAGGATGAAACATTAATGTCCATAGGTATTAAAAAAATTATCATAGTAATAATTATATATATATATATATATATATATATATATATATATATATATATATATATATATATATATATATATATATATATATACATACAGGGTGCCCATAAGGTTTGGCTATATAATCTACACGATGCCCACAAAGTCTTCCTACATAATGTAGTCAGACTTTGTGGGCATCCTGTATATATATCAATTTAAATGTTTGAATGCGAAACTCTTTGTTTGCAAATAAACAAATAAGCTGAGCACATTTAAATGTTTATATAAATAGACCTTTTAAATATTCATTTAATAAATAAAACGAGTTTGTTTCTTCTTTCGATTTATAAGCTTGTTGACGGATGGAATCAAGTTATAGTACCAAAAGAGATATATCGCGTATGAATATTGCTACTAACGAATAATTGCGACAAACTTCAGTAACTGCAGTCCGGTTTCAAATCTCACCAGATATAAACCCTGTGTATTTTAAATTTATACATATCAGTACAATCACAAGAAGCAGGAGACCAGAAGGAAATTTCAAAGTCTAGCAGACTGAGGGAGAAAAAACTATTAGAGTAGAAGACTTCCCGGCATCTATGGACCTCTACGGTGTAGGGGGGGATTTTGCTGCTTGCTGTTTGCCGGGTTAGTTGGTGGTATTTGAGTCGAGGGGGCACAATTGTTACGGGCTCGTCACAGCACATTCCATTAAAATACTTTTACAACAGACATAGGGATCCAACATTGCGGTGATGGGACAGGAGTTGGAGCTTAGTGTGGGACCTATTATTTTGGGAACTTTTTGGGGACCGGTTTAAGAAGGAAAACCTACCTAGATGTGGCAACAATACTTCCTGCATGGGCGAATAGTGGTGTTGTAGAGATTTTTTTTTTTTACATGTTGGTCACCACTTATCAAGGCCCGGAAGCCACTCGAGGAAAAGGGTTATTGCGTGTGCAGTAATCAATAGGATAGTATCGTAGTAATCGTTAGTATTGGAGATTTGATAAAGTGTCTTTCTTAAGGGGGCGGTTCATCAGGAATTTGTTTATGTTGGACTTGAACACATCCAACTTGTAGTCAGGTGGGAAATAGGCAAACGGAAGAGTGTTCCACAGGCGTGCACTTCTAAGAAAGAAGCTTTGTTCATGGAATCTACGTTTTGATTTAGGCACAGATAAAGAGCGGGGAAAATTATTGACAGTGGTTTCAGCTAGACGGGTGTTTATCGTGAAAAATTGGCGAGGAGGGACCAGAGATTGGAGCTTAGACGAGCACTTGCCATGGAAATAACGAGATACAAGATATTTTCAGGTGTAAGTAATCTTCTAGCACGGTAGAGAGAACCCAGTTTCTTTGCAACATCCTTGACAATGTCTTGTCATTGTATTCACACGAATTCATGTTGCCTGTGAATATAAAGCCGATGAATATGAACAAAAAGCTGCCAGCTAACATGTTATTAGTCATGGTCGCTGGTTGAGAATATTTCTTGTAATTGTTAAAGGAATATAACCCCACTTGGCAGCGTTAATGGTGCGTCGCCGTGAGATACGTGGAAACGCGTCGTCGGTGTCAGCCATGTTTGGGTGCTATGAGAAAAATGGAAGCTGTCATGGGACGAACTGCAAAGCTATGCATAAAATAAAAACGAATTCTACCAAGTTACACGGGCAAAGAGTGCGGTGACCTTTACATCTTCTTTTCTTTCTTAGTAATCACTCATATAAGACAAAAACAATAAAAAAAAAAAAAACGAAACATAAATGTCATTTCTCTCCAAGCCAATAACTTGCAAAGAAACCCATCACGAAGATGAAACAGATAAAGAAGCAAGCGCATCTCTTGTGTTAGTGGCGTTGTAGGCGTTGTTTTTAATGACTGCCTTGATTTTGGCCCACATAATCAGATCATATTTGTTTGATGTGTGACATAGTTACACGTTAATGGCGAATCCAGTCAATTTTTTTCGTCTGCTTAAGCTTTTAATATCTTTAAATATTTATTCATACAGTTTCGTTTCGCTGTCTCGATTTCCAGCACATCAACTTTTTTTAGTTGAGACAGATCAAAATTACATCCTCGTTAGATAAGCAATTTTTTGTTTTGTTTTTGTTTTTTAAAGTTATCAACGTTTCCATTACATAACTTCGGGGACACCTTATACAATATGGAAATTTAAAACTCACATTCTTACACTGTCAGTCAGAGGTATACGGTCTTACGAATAACTTCTAACTTCTTCTTCTTCTTCTTCTTCTTCTTCTTCTTCTAATTATTATTATTATTATTATTATTATTATTATTATTATTATTATTACTATTGGCTCACAAGGAACTTTTACACTGGTCATCAAAGATCTCATTGAATACAGCCTCTGGTGTTACCTGGAAGCTGAGTGACAACAAGTCTCCCCAGATTTTCCAGTACCCTCATAACATTTGCAAATAAATTTGCATTATCGCAACAGCTGTTTGCCATTAATTGGCATTGGCCATTGGTCTTTACTGGAATTTAAGTGGCAATAAGCCTCCTCAAGGTCCCAGTTCTCTTCGCACTTATACAGTGGAGGTCTGGTCAGTGCTCACTCTTCTGTCTTTTCTTCCTCTTTGACTACTTGGCTATTCAGTCTCACTCTTTTTTAAGGAAAGGGGGACAGTGATGGGGATGGGGAGGGGTTAGAGAACTAATAGGTATGCAGCTTCAATGTTGTTGGTTTCATGTAGCGCTTCATGTTTTGTCTCTGTAGCAGTTTGTCTTCTCTGCGCCATGTAGTTTGTGTGTGTTAGTCTCCACATTCAAGGGCTTTCCTTAATATTTCAGCTGTTTTCATTATTGTTGTTCGTTGTATTTTTTCCAGTCATTCCTCTGATTCCAATTTCTCCCATTCTTTTTTCAGTTTTTCGGCATTGTTCCTAGTACTCCTACTATTATAGGTATTATTTTGATTTTCTTCATCATCCATATCCCTTTCTGCTCTCTGGCTAGCTCTGTGTATTTGCCCTGTTTCTCCTTTTCTTTGATATTCACCGTGTGGTAAGCTGGAACAGCAAGGTCTACGATTTGACAGGATTTTTCTTTCTTGTTAATTATTGCGACATCTTGTCTTCTTGCTTGGATCGGTTTATTAGCATGTATGTCCATGTGCCATAAGATTTTGTGATTCTCGTTTCAATTACTGTTGGCGGCTTATGTTTGTACCAGTTGTCTGTGCGTTCGAGATGCGGTTGTTTGCACAATTCCCAGTGTACTGCCCTTCTGACTTGGTTGTGTCGGTTCTTGTATTCCTTTTGCGCCAGTTTGCTGCATTCACTTACTATATGGTTTATCGTTTCGTTTCTTTGTCCACAGAGTGTGCATTTACTGTTTTCTTATGTTTTGTCAAGTTTTGCTTTGGTGTGGTTGGTTCTTATCGAGTTATCTTGTGCTGCGTTTATTAGGGATTCAATTTCTCGACTTATGAATCCTTATGAATCTTCAATGTAGTTGTCCCCCCCCCATTTTGCTTTTCGTCTTATCCTTTATATCTCTGTTCTCTGTTTTATCGATTTTTTTCAGTGTCTCTCGTTGCTAATTCTTTCTTTTTAGTGTGTATATCCACGCAGTATTCTATACAGACTCGTCATCTCCCGCTTTTTTTAAAACTTAGAATCGGTCAACATCGTCCTTTGAATGTAGTGCATTGTGCATGGTCATGAGTTTCCTGGTCTTCTGATCGAGTTGTCTCAGTTATTCTTTAGTCCACCCTATGAATGGTCCTTAGTATCTTACTAGTGATGCTGGCCATGTATTTATACATTTTATTAGGTTTCTGCTATATAATTTTGTTTCTGGAAGATTTCTTGTTCTCCTGGTGTATTCCCTTCCAATTCCCTCTTTCATTTCTGTGGCTTTGATGGTGTCTGCTTCCAGAACTCCCAAGTATTTACACGCGTCTTGTTCCCCTAGGGCCATTATCTCCGTTTGGTTGGGTAGTTCCATGCCTTCTGTTGTCTCTAGTTTTCCCTTCCGTAAAACTAGTATTGCGCACTTTTCCATTCCAAATTCCATTTGGATATCCTGATATAGTGATAGTGAATTTCCTTGGTAGATGTCTCTTTTATTGTTCATTTCTCTTATGTGTTGTCTATCAGCTGTCAATTCCAGCTTCCATGTTCTCATCGCATTTTCTATCACGTTGGTGATTCTGCTTGGTATTTTATACATTTTTAAGCGTTCTATCATCCATGTTTGAGGGATCCTGTTGTACGCCTTTTTATAGTCGATCCATGCCATGGCTAATTTTTTCCTCTTTCTTTGTACCTTCTTTAGTATCTTTTGATCTATGTATAGCAGATCATGTGTTCCTATTTTTCCTTTCTGGCATCCTTTCTGTTCCTCAGGGAGAAGTCCATGATTATTCAGGGAGTGGTAGATTTGTTCCCTCAGTTGTGCTGTTTAAATTTTCCACACAGTGATAGACCTATAGTTGCTGGGCGTGGTTCCTTTCTCTGTGAACTTCTGTATCCGGGATTCTGCCTTTTGTCATCCAATCTGACACGTTTGTTTCCTGTATACATCTCCTTATGTTGTGAATTTTTTGAACCAGTATGCATGTATCCCATCATGTCCTGGTACTCTCCAGTTTACCATTTTTCCTTTGGTCTTCTTTAGGGTTTCCTTGCTGATTTCATTCACTGTTCCTTCTTCGATTTGTTGTAACTCTTCTTTCATGTCATTCAGCCATTCGACATTTCTGTTGTGATCTCGTCGTTCTTCCAATATTTTACTCCAATAAAGTTTTGTTTCTGTTGAGTTTGATCGTTCTGTTTTCTTTGTTCTTCCTCCGTTCACATTTTGGTAGAATTGGCTTTCATTGTTTTCAAATGTCCTGTTTTGCTTGCACTGTTCAGGTTTGTATCTATATCGTCTTAGTTTCCCTTCTTTTGCTGCTATTTTTTGGTTCAGATCTTCGTGTTTCTTGTTTAGCTTCTCCCTGCTGGTCACATTTCCAATTTTCAATTTTCTCCACGTCGCTTTCTTCCTTTTTGGCTTTTTTTTTATGTTTGTTGATTTGTCGGTCCATTATTTCCTGGGTGTTTTTCTGTCTTGAACTTCATACTTACCATCTTGGCGCAATTCTGTCGTATGCCCCATAGCTTTTTCATTCGTTTCTGATACCCTCCATATTTATATGTGGGATGGCTTCTATAATAACATTCTATTACAAGTCTATTCTTCTTCGTTTGAGGTTTTTTCTTTTTTTTTTTTTTTGATCGGTATAATTTTGGTTCCTGGAATTAGAAATTATACTTATCTGTTCATCGTCCGTGTTATCTATGTTTCTGAAATTAGAAAGAGGACCAACATTCGCAGGATGACGACCGGGTCACCCATGCTGGCTACCGAGAAAGCACCTGCCGATCATGACACCCAGATCTTTTTTCTGGGTCCCACAGTCTGTGTTTTTTTTATTATTGTTATTAATATTATTATTGTTATTAATATTATTATTGCTATTATTATTGTTGTTGTTGTTGTTGTTATTATTGTTTTTGTTATTGCTATTGTTGTTATTATTATTGTTACTATTATTTTTATTATCATTATTGTTATTAATATTATTATTGTTATTATCATTATTGTTATTAATATTATTATTGTTGTTGTTGTTGTTATTATTATTGTTTTTGTTATTGCTATTGTTATTATTATTGTTACTATTAGTGTTATTATTATTATTGTTATTAATATTATTATTGTTATTATCATTATTTTTATTGTTGTTGTTATTATTATTGTTTTTGTTATTGTTATTATTATTGTTGCTGTTTTGTGATTGTTATTATTACTTTTGTTATTATTACTTTTGTTATTATCATTATTGTTATTACTATTTCTATTGTTTTTTGTTATTAGTTTTTGTTATTAGTTTTTATTATTATTATTATTATTATTATTATTATTATTATTATTATTATTATTATTATTATTATTATTATTATTATTATTATCATAGTGAGCTATACTAGCGGAACACGTGAAAATTCCACAGCGGCATTCTGTGGACTTTCAGCGTGAATAGAGACCCTGCGATTTTATTGTAGCTCTTTTGTTAAAACTATAAACATATTTATCAAATTAATCTAGTTATTGCAATGTCAGAATATATCTGGTTATTACGGTTTATCTTCAATATACTTATAGAAGTCTGTGACATATTTTCAATTGTATGGACGCTCGGCGTGAATGGAACACCTACGATATCATTATAATATCTTTATACAGAACAAATACTACCCTTGGATTCTAGTCAGAAGAGTAAGAAGGTGTATTTTAGTTTCACGTACGGTCAAAAAGCAGCATCTTTTTTTTTTATTCTAATTCTTTTTTAATTATGTCTTTGGTGATCGGGAGATCCTATTTATTAAAAAGGGAGATAGAAGGTGATAACATACTACGAACATTAAATTAGCATATCTATATACTAAAAATTTAATGTTCGTGGTATATTATCACCTTTTATCCTCCTTTTTACTAAATAGGATCTCCCGATCGAATAATTTATGAACTGGAAACTGTCACACATGTACATACATACATAGGTACGTTAAATGAATTACAGTATTAATATATAGATAGTTTAGTTTCAAGGAGGTTTTTTTTGTGATGATGAGGTATTACTTTCCAATTTTCTTTTTTGTGGAAAAGCAATCATCGGAGAATGACGACCAGCGGCCACGCACGTATGTAAAAAGAGTTTGTTTTGTTAATTTGTTTCTGCTTGATCGCTCTCTGATGAAAACACAAATAAATAAAAGGGCACATATAAGTAAAAGACCAACGTGCGAACTGTTTGAGTAATGTTCAAAATATTTGTTCAAAATTGTTGGTGCTGTTTTTAATGACTGTCTTGATTTTAACCGACATCATCAGATCATGTTTGTTTGTCTTAGTGTGCGACATATAGAAACGTTAATGACGAACCCAGTCGTTTTTTTGTAAAACTCCTTAATTAATGTATTCAAATGTGTATTCATGCTGTTTCGTTTCGTTGTATCGGTTTCCGGCACACAACTCTTTTTAGTAACAACTGTTGCCAAATTTCAACCTCATCAGATAGTTTTCCAGTTATCAATATTTCAATGGCATAACTTTGAGTTGGTGGCGGTGGGTAAGTGGTTGACGACACACTGGGTGTGCCGAGTTCGAATCCAGTTCGTTCTACAGCAACACCTTCATTAAACACACACTTAGTCTTATGTTAAACTTCTTGGAGAATGAATAAAATAACTTCCGGAACACTTTATACGATATGGAGATCTAAAGCTCGAATAAAACTTTGGTTCATCCTTACGTTGTTGGGCGGAAGTATACAGTTTCAAGACTGACTTTTGTTTTTCTTGTTTTTGTACGTCATCATCATCATCATCATCATCATCATCATCATCATCATTATTCCACTCACTAGGAGTTTTCACACGTCATCGTCAGTGATCGCTCACTAATAATAACCGGTGGTGTTCCCTAAAATCTGAGAGACAACAAGTCTCTCCAACTCTTTCGATAACACTGAAAATGATTTTACATTATGACAACAGCCGCTTGCCATTTATTTCTAGCTGGCAACGAGCATTTAGTCTTAGTCTTTTCTGGGCTTTTGGGGGAGATAAATCTCACCAAGCTTCCATTACATTTCGCACTCTTTCAGCAGAAATCTTGTTAGCGCTCTCTCTTTCTATCTCTCTTTCTCCCTCTCTTTCTTTCTTTCTGTCTATCTATCTATCTATCTATCTATCTATCTATCCCTCTTCATTATTTCTATCCTCCTTGATCCTTCATTTTATGTGGTATAGGTATCGGTTAAATCAATAACTTCGTGCTGAGACCGCCGCCCCCTAAATAAATAAATAACGCTTATTTTGCATAAATGTGTGAATTCGACATCCTTCACATAATGAAAATTATTCCCGCACATTTGAAACGATAAACATGGCAAGACGATGTGAAATACCAATTTCGAATAAAAACAGCAACTGGGCAACAACTCAAGATAGACAATCAAGGTAGGCAGAGACAAGACACCCAACGGCCATGACATTGTGCCCAAACCCTTTCTATTCCTATTGCACACACTGACAAACGTCGCATACACACAATATCTTCTGCATATTATTAGAAAACAAGTATATATACACTTTTATAACTCGTACGAGGTGCCCTTTTTTTACACGGTGGTCACCATTTATCAAGGCCCGGAAGCCACTCAGGGATAAGGGTTATTGTAAGTGCAGTACGTTAGTGTGGAGATTTAATGAAGTGTTTACTTAAGGGAGCGGTTCATTAGGAATTTGTTTATGTTGGACTTGAAGACATCCAAGTTGTAGTCAGGTGGGAAGCAGGCAGACGGAACAGAGTTCCACAGGCGTGCAGTTCTAAGAAAGAAGCTCTGTTCATGCAATCCACGTTTTGATTTAGGCATAGATAAAGAGTGTGGAAAATTTTTCACAGTGGATTCAGCTAGACGGGTGTTTTTCGTGAAAGATTAGCGAGGGGGGACCAGAGATTGGAGTTCAGACGAGCACCTGCCATGGAAATAACGATAAAACAAGGACAGGCTCGCAACGTCTCTTCTGTGGGAGAGAGTTTGCAGTGTAAAGAAAAGGACATCCCCCACTAAGCCACGAAGTCTATTTTGTACTCTGTAAAAGCAGGATAAGATATTTTTAGCAGCTCCTGTCCAGATATGGCAGCAGTATTCCATCCTTGGATGTACTTGGCTTTTATATAGATAGATAATTGCATCAGTAGTGAGATATCTTCTGGGGCGGTAGAAGGATCCCACCATCTTTCCAGCGACCTTGGCAACAGACTTGATGTACGTGTTCCATTTTAGATCAGGAGTAAAGGACAAACCCAGAAGCTTGCCAAAACATGGGGCTTCTCCTAGACGAGAGCCACCCATTTCAATTGAGGCCAGATGGGGATCAGAGCGTTGATGATGTAAAGATAGGAGTTTGGTTTTAGATGCATTAAAGGTAACCAGCCACGTCTTCTCCACTGAACCACGCGCTCGAGATCAGAGGAAAGAGAATCAGAGAGAACTTTGTCGTTTACAGCCTTTGATGTGTTGCCGTAGATGGTCGTGTCATCAGCATAGATGCCTCAAATAAGTTTCCAGATTTTTTTCGTATGAGTATTTTATTGTGCACTTGTTATACCATTCCAGCAACTTTTGGAAAGCCCCCTGGAAGTCTTCTTGTCTGAGCGTATAAATGACCCTCGTCGCAGCCTTTTTCATCTCCTCAGTTGTCTCATAACGATAGTCTCTAAGGTTTTTCTTGAGATTAGGGAATAACCAAAAATACTGGGAGGGCGAGGAACTGTCCTGATGCCCATCTTGGCCAAATAGCCCGTGACAAGGAGGGAGCACCCTTGGGACAAATTTGCGCAAATCTTTCACATCTTCAATTCCTCACAAATAATTGTGTGTACAGTTCCCACACTGACATCAAACTGTGAACTTATTATTTCTATAGACACACGACGGTCCTTATCCATGAAATTCTTTATTTGGCCAATCAATTCTGGTGTTCTGACTTCCTTACTCCTCGCATACCTCTCATCATCCCTTGAGTCTCTTATGCCACTCAAAAATTGCTGCTCGATTCATGCAAGATGGTCCAAGGGCAGTCTGAATCATTCTATACGTTTCTGTGGCATTTTTTTTTCCAAGTTTAATATAGAATTTTATTGCATATCGTTCTTGTAAAGTGTTCTCACGTCAAGATTGCATTTTTGAAATTCACCAGCTGTGATAATCAGGCTTTTCCAATTCCTGCTGTAGGTGTTTATTTGAACCTGAAATCATAAAAAGTGGTCAATTATCTCATAAGATTTATAGCACTGAATTTTCAAGAATCTACGACAATTTTAAATGCCTGTCAAGATTAAAAAAAAAAACAGTCTGGAAACTTATTTAAGACACCTTGCATGTGCCAAACACATTCTAGAAACGCGATAACTTAATATTTTTTTCCTAAATTTATTCATTCCAATATTTTCCACATCATTTATTCATTTCCAGATGATTTTATTGTTAGCATTGGTTTCCCCGATATCTTTCTACTTAGATTTCTTTCTAGACAGACATTAGGTACTTACAGAAGGAACTGTGTGAATGTTGAAAACATTTTAAGTGAAAGTGTTTCTATGGAACGAACTGGATTCGAACTTGGCACACACAGATTATCAGTTCGTGTCGTTAACCATGACACCGCCGTCACACCTTTCCATATCACTGTAAATTTGTATGTATATATATATAAATATGTTTTTTTTTTGTTGTTAACTACTTTTTCTTTGTTTATTCCAAAGAAAAAACTATATTTTTATAGTTTTTTTTTCTTTGGAATAAACAAAGAAAAAATAGTTAACAACAATAACAAAAAATATTTATATTTTTCATACAAATTTACAGTGATATGGAAGGGTGTGACGGCGGTGTCATGGTTAACGACAGGAAGATCTAAACAAGAAACGCGAAGATCTGAACCAAAAAATAGCAGCAAAGGAAGGGAAACTTAGACGATATAGATACAAATCTGAACAGTGCAAGCAAAACAGGACATTTGAAAACAATGAAAACCAATTCTACCAAAATGTGAACGGAGGAAAAACAAAGAAAACAGATGAGAGAGATGACGTTTGAGAGGACAGAAGTCAGAGAGAATGAAGAGGATCATATTAGAGATGTGGGTGATGTCACAGCCGTAATGATGTTACGCGTGGCGGAGAATGAAGAATAAAGTTCTTTTCTTAAAACCTGAAACAGAAGTTAAAGTTTTTCCTTTTTCCTATTCTTTGTCTTCTTTGCGACTAAGTCTACAACGTGTGGGTGTTGGTTGTCTACCTATATGGAATGCGCGTGTAAACGAATAGGTAATGTTACGGAGAGAGGGAGTCGAAAGACTTAGAAAGATCTTGGTAATTGCCTGCCTTTAAGTGCTTCCATAGATGCATAAATATCTACAGATGATATAAAAAATGTAATTAGATACATAAATATCTACAGATGATATAAAAAATGTAATTAGATACATAAATATCTACAGATGATATAAAAATGTAATTAGATACATAAATATCTACAGATGATATAAAAAATGTAATTAGATACATAAATATCTACAGATGATCTAAAAAATGTAATTAGATACATAAATATCTACAGATGATATAAAAAATGTAATTAGATACATAAATATCTACAGATGATATAAAAATGTAATTAGATACATAAATATCTACAGATGATATAAAAAATGTAATTAGATACATAAATATCTACAGATGATATAAAAAATGTAATTAGATACATAAATATCTACAGATGATATAAAAAATGTAATTAGATACATAAATATCTACAGATGATATAAAAAATGTAATTAGATACATAAATATCTACAGATGATATAAAAAATGTAATTTGGGAAATCATTGATAAAGATCAGGAAGAGAGTTTGGTCCAGGATGGAACTCTGAGAGACCTCATTATTGATTCTGATTTGTGCCCTTCGACGACTACTCTTCTAAACCTACCAGAGAGGAAGGATCCAATAGTTGAGAGGACGTTTCCAGATATTCTGTAGCTCGAAATCCTGTGCCTTTATGCCATATACTATCAAAAACCTTTGATATACCAAGAGCAATTGCTTTAGAAACGAGCCCCCCCCCCCCGTCGGGAGATTCACAAATACGGTGTGATATTACAGTTAACATATTAGCGTTAGATCTAGCAGAACGGAAACCACACTGCATGTCACTAAGTAGGTTGCTTTTGCTGAGGTGGCTTATTTCTCTATTTGTCACACATTCAAGCAACTGTAGTGAACAGACATCTTCCTTCTCAACTCTTCACAATTCCAAAGCCCTTACGTTCCAAATGGCGATGTGCCTTGTTTGGAGCGAAAAAATGTTATATATACAGTAGCACCCCGGGATACGGCATTAAAACTTAGTAACAAAATACAGTACAGTATATAATACATATGTATATAATCAAATAACGTTATAAATAACACCTTAAGCCGAAGCAAATACCGTAATCAGGGGCCAGAAAAACATCGTAACCTGAAAAAACGTATATTAGGGCAACCGTATCCCGGGTTCCACGGCACGCACACACACACATATATTTATTTATTTATTTATTTATTACCGTTTTATCTGTTTGGTCTGACTATCGGTTTGACCAAACAGATAAAACGGTAATAAAAAAATTATATATATATATATATATATATATATATATGGTAAAACTGGTAATTGGTAAAAACCTGAAGAGAGTGCTCAATACTATTGCAGAGCAAATATGTGTTTTATTTTTTTTATTACCGTTTTATCTGTTTGGTTAAATATGTTTCGGATGTTGGACCATGTTTACGATCTAACAGCCTCATCAGACCTTACAGAAATATATATATATACATACATACATATATATATATATATATATATATATATATATATATATATATATATATATATATAGAGAGAGAGAGAGAGAGAGAGAGAGAGAGAAAAATACAAAGGAACAAACCGTATTACGTGTTCATCAACATTTCGTCTTTATTTCGAGACTTTCTCTGGATGAATGAGATTAAGAAACAAAAAAACACCAGTACAAAATATTTGAAAATGTTTCACGTATAAAGTGTGACGCTGTTCTATTTCAGAACCCCCCCCCCCCAAAAAAAAAAAAAAAACGGAGAAAGACATTGGAAATTCAGAAAGGTTGGGGGCTGCGCTTTTAAAGAGAGGGAAATTTTAGTGACGTCATATAGTCGTTAATGTAATTTTAAAAGATATGAACGCATTTAATATTCTTACCGGAAAGAAATATATCTGTTGATATTCAAATATAGTTTTGTAACAGAAATGAAGTGAGTGTTTTTTTTTGTTTTGTTTTTTTTTTGTAATTTATTGATTGAGATTATATGTATTAATTATTACAGGGGATGTTTGAATGGTGTGAGAAGGTTAATCTGTGTCTACAGTTGAATTATGTTCTTTTAATAAAAGTTTACTTATTAATGGCGTGTAATAATTAATACATATAATCTCAATCAATAAATTACATAAAGACGGGTTTTTATAAGGTGGTCAGTAATTGAAGACCCGTATGTATTGGCAATTACGTCTGTTGTTTGGTATGTCCCATTTCTGATTTTGGTAGGTACATGTTGTTGGACTCTTCCATCCAATCTTAATGTTGTTCGACCCACATAGTTGGCACTGCAGCTATATTCAAAATTGTAAATTACATTATTATTATTATGATGGGGGGGTAGAACATCTTTTCGAGAGGATGGAATTAACGTTCTCGTAAAGAACACAACACGTACATTTGAAGCAAAATAACAATTTTGCACTGTTGAACTGATTTGCTTTGTAAATTTCTCACTTACTGCCCCCAGCCAAGGTAAACGCAGATATATTGGCCATTTATTGACCGTTTGAATTTTAGTTACAGAGGACTCTGCTATTTTCCTCTGTATAACTGACCTAATCACATCCAACGGGTAGCCATTTTTGGAGAGGGTGTCAATAATTATCTTTAATTCCTAATCCAATTTTGATTTTGAGCAGATCATAAGGGCACGATGTGTTAGGATCCAAATGAAATTTATCTTACGTTTTCGGGGGCAAAATGAATCCCAACGTGTATACAGTCCCGTGAACGTGGGTTTACGGTATATTGATGTAAGGTAACTTGATGTTTTCGTTACCAATACATCAAGGAAAGCTAGGGATGAATAAGACTCTCCTTCATAAGTGTACTGTAACGCGGGATACATTTTATTAAGTAAGGAGAAAAAATTATTTGCCTCGATTTGGTCATCGAAGAAACAAAATGTGTCGTCCACATAGCGAAAATAAATCAATAGTTTGATGGGTCCAGAAAGCAATTGTTCTTCATGGAAACCCACGAAAATATTCACCATTATCGGGCCTAAAACTGAGCCCATCGACACACCTATTTGCTGATACATTACATCATTGAAGCTGAATTCAACTGATGTAGTGGCAAATTTCATCAGTTCAACGAATATACTTTCAGAAATGGGAAGAGACGATATCTTACTACTATATAAAAATCTGTACACATATCTATAGTCTCTGGAATCGGGACGCAAGTAATCAAGTTGCTAATGTCGTAAGAACTTTCCAGAGGTTGAAACCCAATTACTGGAGACGAGACCGGACATATTCTTCCTAAGCGAAACTGGTATAGGACCGAGTTCATAATTAAAGGATACACTAACTTAACATCTTAATTTGACCCTCAAGATCGCCATGGGCATGGAATATGTGCCTACATTAAAGATAGCTTTCTGTGTGGTAGGGATATCTCCAGTGAAGACCCTAATTTACCTTATATGTGCTTCTGGATTGCACTTGAATACACCACTGCATTTATATTTGCCCTCTATCGCTCCCACAACAGCGGAGTTACTCTCTTTAAGATTGTTCACAAACCCACCTGTGTGCCCGATATTTCCGGTCAATACACTAGCCTTCTAGACCTTTTTCTCACAACTTCCCCTGAGCTATGTTCATGTTCCGTTCTGTCCCCTCTTCCGACCACTCGGTTGTATCAGTTAAGATAAAAACGAAATGCAATAAGTCTTCAGACGTACCTCTCCACCGTAATGTATCTACGGCTGACTGGGATAGCTTCCGTACATTTATATCTGATCTACTCCTACATTCCATGTTTAAAAAGGATGTGTCTTCCATAGCATCAGACCTGACCGAATGGTTAATTGTAGGCATAGACCGATTCATACCATCCAAAAAATTCGTCCTGGTCCCAGAAGACTGTGAGCATGACCTTGCTAGCGGAGGGCTGCACCCTTGCCTTCTTTGGAGGTGGTGAACCAAGTGCTTCCACTGCATTGACTGGGTTTTGGTCTCTCGATCATAGTGATGGGTCCAGATTTCATTGTGTAATCAGTCTTTTGAAAAACTTTGACTCATCTTCCTGGCACATCTCCAAATAAATTGTCCTTGAGCACTCGACGCGTTCTCGCCTCTGGAATGGTGTGAGCAACCTGGGAATCCATCTGGCAAACACCTTATGCATCTGCAAATGGTCATGAATGATAGTTTCCACAGACCCTGTACTAATTTTGACATCTTGGGCTATTTGGCGAATAGTAATGCGCCGATTTTCCAAGATAGCAGTCTCAACTTGACGGACAGATGCATCATCAATGACAGGGGGCAACCGGGTCTGGAAGCTGTTTTCAAAGACTTCCGGCCATGTTTGAATTCATGATGCCAGCGTTTTACAAGGTCATATGATGGGGCATTATGACCATAAGTTTCTTTCATTTTATCAAAAGTCCCCTGTGGTGTGCGTCCTTTTAAATACAAAAACCAGATCACTGCTCGACATTCAACAGGCTCCATTTCACACCTGACTCAGTTCAAACACCTATAAAACAGAAACCACAATTAGTTCAGAGCTGTAATTTGCCACATGACCCGTAGAGATATAAATCATTGCACATGCAAGGTTTCAGCTAGATCAGAAAACTGAAAATGGGCCAGGGGCATTACTTATTGCACGCCCCTCGTAATTCATTCCTATTTATTTTGCTTCAAATGTACGTGCCGCGTTCTCTACGAGACCGTTAATGCCATCCTCTCGAAAAGATGTTCTACCCCCCCATAATAATAATAATAATAATAATAATAATAATAATAATAATAATAATAATAATAATAATAATAATAATAATAATGTAATTTACAATTTTGAATGTAGTTACAGTGCCAACTATGTGGGTCGAACAACATTAAGATTGGATGGAAGAGCCCAACAACATGTACCTACTAAATCAGAAATGGGACATACCAAACAACAGACGTAATTGCCAATACATACGGGTCTTCAATTACTGACCACCTTATAAAAACCCCGTCTTGTGCAGCGAACTTTAGCATGAATTCTTTTACAATCTTGAGTCGTGCTCACTCATTATTTCAGTTAAAGATCTTGGAGACTGTTCACGTTCCGTTGAGAAGGCTTTCCCTCTGCAAGCAGAAGGAATGCCTTTTAGGTTTGAGCGTGATTAGTCTCTAGGATTTTCGAGGAATATAACGTTATCGCGTTTTTTTTCTCCCCCATGTATAACGCAACCTTATCTGTACATAATCTCGATTCCTATTCGTGTCTTTCCTTCTTTTTTAACTCAAATCCCTCGATACAGCTTTGATAAAGCGAGGGCGAAACCGGTCAGCTGACTCTCCCATTTTCTTTTTTCCCTTTTTATTCTCTTCACCCCGTTAATTTTATTTTAAATGTGGATTTTATTTTAACACTTTAATCATGACTTTTCGTCTTCCCTTCATGATTGCATTATATAAATTTTGTAACCTCAATGGATCATGATATATATATATATATATATATATATATATATATATATATATATATATATATATATATACATTATTAAATTTTCATCCCAAACAAGGTCCTGGATATGACTTTAAACTATATCCAGTGGTGAGACCCCAGCTTGCAGGGGAGTGTGGAGCCACCCGTTAATTGCCATTGCTCCCAGGTCCACTCTGCCCCGGAGTGGTAGTACCTGTTAGGGTCCCAACTATGGGTTAAATAGAAACGGACTTGAAAACAACAAATATATTCTATTAAAAAAAATTTTCTTCAAAATCTTTGGATTCGTCATTAATTAACCTAAAAAGGGTTGATATGCCGGAAAACAAAACCAACCAACCATCACCTCAAACAATACTCAGTGCCACATTGAAGTCGGAGGCTACTATCGGGGACATAAGTTGCAGGGATATTATGAAGGGAGATGAGCAGCAAGATGTCTGTTCACATTACACTTGAACTTGAAGTCTACCAGTTCTGAAGAAGAAACTATTGGAGTAGAAAGCTTTCTTACACCTAGGAATCTCTACTGCGTAGGGGTGGGATTTTGCTGTTTGTAGGGTTTGTCAGGAGGTATTTACGTCGAGGGGGCACAAGTGCTTGCAGTTCGTCAGAGCATTCACTATTTATTTAAATACTTGTAGAACAGGCAGAGGGATGTAACATTTCGTCGACGGGACACAGGCTGAAACCTAGATGACAGTTCAGGGCCTATCAGGTTGGCGACTCTCTTTTGAACCCTGTCCAGGAGTGAGAGACTAGTAGCAGATGCACCAACCGAAATGTGACAACTACTCCATACATGGGCGAATTGTGGTCTTATAGAGGTAAAGGATAATTTCAAGCGTGAGCAGCTTTCTAACACGGTAGAGAGAGCCCACTTTCTTCGCAGCAGCCTTGGCAATGGTCTCAATATATCTGTTCCAACTCATGTTCTCTGTGAATATTAGGCCGAGGAGTTTAAAAGAATACTTCCAGGTAATGTGTTTTTGACCATTGCTATTGGTGGTAGAGCAGGTTTCTTGTAATTATTGAAGGAAATAAGCTTAGTCTTGGCAGCATTGAATGTGACCATCCATTTTTATCCCCATTCCACTACAGATTGGAGGTCATCCTCTAGTGTTTCTGTCATTTCTTTAGATATGTATTCATTTGTTTTCCTGTCGTGTCTGTTATAGAGCGTGGTGTCATCAGCACATATATCCATCTCAGAGACAATTTTATCAGGGAGGTCGTTTATGAATATTAGGACTAATAAAGGTCCAAGTTACTTCTGCATTTATATCATATTGTTTAGATGTACGACCGCCCAGGACAGCCTGGATTCTTCTCTTACTTAAGAAAGATTTAATTACGTTATGTATTCTTCCCGTGATACCATGATCTGATTTTCCTGAGAAGACCATCGTGCCATACCCTGTCAAAAGCCTTAGATATATCTAGGACTATCGCTTTTCTCATAGCGAGGAAAAAGAGAACAAAATATAAAATACTGACGAGAGAGTCATAACCCGAAAAATATATTACAAAATAAGCACTTAATATATTTCGCGTTGTAATTTGTCTTCAATCGTATTCCATATGTATTTTATTTTAAAATTCAAATTTCAATCAACGCTTCTAACACGGATAAAAAAAAATGACCATGATTTTCAAATCGCGCTGCCAAACGCATTCTTCC
>NC_136515.1:20086059-20101059 GCF_053919585.1 Euprymna scolopes
TCTACGTATTTTTTAATTCAAAAACAACTTGTTTTTCGAAAAGGGCATCTAATTGTTAAAGGAGCCCTTGTGTCACTGTATAATCCAAGAAAGAGACTATATTGACGAGTGAAGCCGAACTCTGCCAAAAAGTTATTCGTTTTGCTATACTTGAAACATTGTTGCATTGAGTCAGTGTTTACAATTACGGCACACCAACCATTCTGGGGTGGGGTTTATAAAAAAAAAACCCACCGAACGTGTCATCTATATCCTATTCTTGTGCCCCTTAGCTCTGTCCCGGAGTAGTTTGTGTCCCGCCGTTGATCGCATCTGGAACCAAAGCTCTCTGAATGCATAGCAAGTTTCATTTCTTTCTGGACAAATAGGTTTTATTCAGTCACAATGATTTTCCACGGTTGAAGTCATGTCATCGTTTCTCTTCCTTAGAAAGGTTAGGGTGGGTGGGGCTTTATTTTGCTATGGTTTTAGCCACCATTTATTTCTATCTCGTCACCCCAACGAGAAATATGTGGATCCATATTCTTGGGGAATAAGAGACAGACTTTTTTTCTGATCGAAACTCGAAATTGCGTTTCACGAATCGTTCTGTAACGTGCCGATCTACACCATGCCATGTCAGCGATTGCTTTGCCTGTCCGACCCGCCTCACTTATTTTGTTATGATACTTTTTTTATATATAAACAAACAATTTGCCTATGCTAATAACTTTTAATAATAATAATGATAATAATAATAATAATAATAATAATAATAATAATAATAATAAAATGAGCTCTAATTCTCAATTCTATATATTGCACTAGTCACAACTGCCAGTCTGTCTACGATGGACCCATTATACATTATTGGTTGGTACGTTTAGCTAAAAATGATTTCTGCAAAAAAAAAATTCTTCTAATAATACAGGGTGTCCCACTTAAAAATAGCCCTGAAAATGAGGTAGAGAAGAGGAAGGTTTTTTTTTATTGTTTAAATTACCTGTAGTGTTATGAAAGATGTTGGAAGCGTTTCCCATGGAAATTTATGCATTTCTAGGCACGTTTAATAACGTTTGCAGATAGATCGTTTCTGGTGACTCACCTGATAGCGTTGATAATGTTCTCCTTTAGTTGGTCTAGATTGTGAGCATTATGTGCATAAACCTTTTTTAACCCCTACCCCCCGCGTAAGATAAAAATCACATGATGACAAGTCCTGGGAACGTGGCGGCGATAACCCTTTACTTATTGTTCTCTCTTCCATAAACATGTCATGAACTCGTGTCAGTGATCCGTGAGACATGTGGCATGTAGCGCCATCTTGTTGGAAAAAGAATTGCATTTTGATTTGTCTTGTGGTGTCAGTTGGTTGGTAAGAGAAGACGAGAGAGATTGGGTTACTTTTAAGTGGGCCACCCTATATTAACGCTAACAATCATTTATAATTTCAAAAGGAATGTTACATTTTATCAGTTGATGTAGACAGTACTGTGGATTTTCCACCGGGTCCAATTAATCATGTCTAAAATGTGGAGGAGTTTCGGCTACAGACATATCCGGGTTCGCTACATTTCCATTATTGTAAAGAATTCTTTTTACGAGCGTGGTTTCAAAAAAATTAATTAACCTCAATAAAATAGATTTGTATTTTCAATGGAATGTCTATTTCTTACAGTCGTGCTGGAAACTTTCCAAAATATATAATTCTTTTTATTCAACATTTTATATTTTAAATTTTGGAGATAAATTAATAATTGCTTTGCTGTACCATTTGCCGCAAGGGAAATATTGTAGAATTGAGGAGAGTATATATATATATATATATATATATATATATATATATATATATATATATATATATATATCAGCCTGTTAGTGCTCAGACCATACGCCACACTCTACATATATAATACTCTATGTTATATATAATAATAATAATAATAATAATAATAATAATAATAAAATGAGCTCTAATTCTCAATTCTATATATTGCACTAGTCACAACTGCCAGTCTGTCTACGATGGACCCATTATACATTATTGGTTGGTACGTTTAGCTAAAAATTATTTTTGCAAAAAAACATTTCTTCTAATAATACAGGGTGGCCCACTTAAAAATAGCCCTGAAAATGAGGTAGAGAAGAGGAAGGTTTTTTTTTATTGTTTAAATTACCTGTAGTGTTATGAAAGATGTTGGAAGCGTTTCCCATGGAAATTTATGCATTCTAGGCACGTTTAATAACGTTTGCAGATTACAAGATTTTAACAAGATAAGACTCTCTCTCTCTCTCTCTCTCTCTCTCTCTCTCTATATATATATATATATATATATATATATATATATTATTTAACAAGATAACACTCTATATATATATATATATATGTATATTATTTGTCATCCACATACAGTACTGTTTCGTTGTATCCCAACTCATCAGTGCGGCTAGACATATACCTTTCCCTAGCCGTAGATCGAACCTACAACCGTCGAGTTAACAGTCGGCTGTTCTAACCATCGGGCCACGGGTCAGTGCCGTAAATATTTCTCCTCGAGTGTGTATTAAATCTACACTCGTCCGTCGCTAACAGTGCTCAAACCATAAGTTTGTTTACATCCAAATTAATATTGGGCTTCGTTTAATTGTTTAAATACACGTTGGGTGAAAATAAATTTACAAAGTGCTCAACCCAAAGAGGGAGGGCTTATATATATATATATATATATATATATATATATATATATATATATATATATATAGTGTTTCACAGAAGTGGATACACTCCTCAATTTGTGCAGATATTTAAGTATATCTCTTCATGGGACCACACTGATGACAAAACAACACTTTGACACTTTGAAAAGTAGTCTGTGCGCAGCTTATATAACAGCGTTCATTTATTTTCCCCTCAGAATAACTGAAAATATAACGATTAAATACTAATCACCTACCAACAAAAGTGAGTCAACCCCTCGGGGACAGTTGTCAATATTAACATACACTATGTCAACTATCAATATTTTGTGTGGCCACCATCATTATCACGAATTGCTTTTACTCTTCTGAGCATGGAGTTTACTAGAGCTTCATAGGTAGCCACTGGTATGCGCTTCCACTTCTCCATGATGACATTGCAGAGCTGTCGGATATTTTAGGCTTTGCGCACCCCCACCAGCCGCTAAAGGATCTCCCAAAGATATTCTATTAGGTTCAAGTCTGGAGACATGTTTGGCTAGTCCATCACCTTTACTCTCAGCCTCTTCTGTAAAGCAGTGGTCGTCTTGGAGGTGTGTTTGGGGTCATTTTCATGCTGGGGAACTGCCTTGCGACTCAGTTTCTGGAGAGATGGGATCATGCTTTGCGGCAATATTTCACAGTATGTGTTAAAATTCATGTTTCCCTCAGTGAAATGTAACTTTCCAACCCTTACAACACTTATGCGCCCCCCAAACTATGATACCCCCACCGCCATGCTTGACTGTAGGCATAAAACACTTATCTTTGTACTCCTCACCTGGTCGCTACCATACATGCTTGGAGACATCGGAACTAAACAAATTAATCTACATCTCATCAGACCATAGGTTCCAGTAATCCATGTGCTTTGTTGACATGTCTTCAGCAAACTGTTTGCGGGCTTTCTTGTGCATCCTCTTCAGAAGAGGCTTCCTCCTGGGGTGACAGCTATGCACACCAATTTGATGTAGAGTGTGGCGTATGGTCTGAGCACTAACAGGCTGATCCTCCAACTCTCCAGTCTGCAGCAATGCTGAGAGCACTCCTTTGCCGAACTTTCAAAGAAAGCATTTAGATGTGTTGCTCAATATGTGCTTCTTTGGACGACCTACACGAGGTGTGTTCTGAGTGGATCCTGCTCTTTTAAAATGCTGGATGATCTTAGCCACTGTGCTGCAGTTTCAGGGTATTGGCAATCTTCAATTTTCTTGTAGCCTTCGTTATATTGAATATAGTGCAACAAGAGAGTTATCTGCCATGTGGTTCCATGTTAGAACTTTCAATAATCAGTATAAGAGAGTGTTAGAGCTGCACTACAGATTTGAACACACCTACAACCTATGCACACATACTAACAGTAATGAGTCACATGGCATTTTGAAGGGAAAATGACACGCAGTACTCAATATGCATATTTGGGGTGTAGTTTCTTAGGGGTGTACTCACTTTTGTTGGCAGGGGTTTAGCTTTTAATGGTTATATTTTAAGGGGAAAATAAATTAATGCTGTTATATAAACTGCACAAAGACTACTTTTTAACGTGTCAAATTGTCATTCTATCTGTGTTGTTCCATGAATGCATATACTTCAATATCTGCCGAAATGTGAGGGGTATACTCACTTTTGTGATACACCATATATATACATGGTGGCCCACTTAAAACTAGCCAAGAAAATGTAGTAGAGAGTAGGAAAATCTTTATTATTGTTTAAATTATCTGTAGCAGTGTTTGAATTACCTGTAGTGCTCCCCGTTGGCATCTATGCTATGAAGTATATCTTACACGTGTTTTGTTGAATAACAGAAAACCACTAAACAGCCCCTCAGATACAAATGAATGTTTCCCTCCAAACTGTTGGAAAGTTTTTTTTTATGTAGAATAAAAATAAATTTGGAGAAGAAAAAAAGATGAGAAAAAGAAAACATAAATATGTAAAGTTTTAAAATATCACTTTCTTATTGTATTGTTTATAGACACCCACGACCCACTAAAATAATTGAATTCAAGCCACACGTGGAAGCGATGTCTTACGACGCCATATTGGAAAACTTGAATGCCTACTAGACATTATCCTCCAGTGTCTAAGTCTAACTATACAGGGGTGTGTCAGGCAAACCTGTCATGAGGATACTTTTTCTACAAGTAAACCCAGACTAAATATTCACATAGTATTCAGAGCCTAAATAAGATCTCCTCGGTATGGCTAACCTATACTATTTTTTTTTATAACGAATGGTGCACTTCTCCAAGTGATGTTACAGCAGGAAGCTGGATACTTCACCAGACAAGATAAATTATTGTCCTGGAATCCAGAGACCAAAACGAAAGATGTATTATAACATTATAAAAATGGTTAATTGGGGATAGGAAAATTATGTTCTCAATTTCTTTTACTAAATGTTTGAGAGATAAATAGATTTAATGGAACATTCGAATATCTATGTTATCTCATATAGAGTTCAAGTGTAAGCCCCAGGTTGTGGGCCCGTGATTTCTGAGAATTGAAGGAAAATAAAATAACAATATATATATATATATATATATATATATATATATATATATATATATATATATATATATTCCTGTCTAAATACTCTCTGTGCAGTGGTTTGTCAGGATAACCGGTCATGAGGACAATTTTCCCTACAAGTAAATCCTGACGAAATATTCAAAACCACATTCACGGAACACGTAAGATCTCCTTGCGATGGCTAACCCGCACTGTCTTTTATGGGGAACGGTGCATTTTCTCCAAATGATGTTACCTTAAGTAACAACACGAGGCTGGATACTCTACCAGACTAGATAAATTCTTATCCTGGAATCCAGTAAGACCAAGAGACCACAAAATAGATATACCATAACATTAAAATGGTCAATTGAGGAGAGGAAAATTATGTTCTCAACTTCTTTAATAACTCAGCGTTTAAGACGTAGAGGAGAACTTTAATGGAACATTCGAATATCGTTTATTTTCACGGCATTGTTTACATAAAAAGTTTGTTTTAACTTTTTCTAAACTGTTTCATTTTTACGATATGCCTCAACGTATTATAAACACCCTTACCTCCCCCCCATGTTAACCCCCCCCAAAAAAACCCTTCCATAAACCTCGAAAGCCGTTCTTAACATGGGGAAGTTAGGGTATTTATAATATGCTGAGGCGAGTCGTAAAATTAACGAAGTTGCTATCTATTATTTATTGCAAAAATTGCTTGAAATTTATTTATTTGACAAAAAAAATTACATTTTGGTACTCCTTGGGCGTTGAGTTCCATGGTGACCAGTAGAAAAAATAACAGTCGCTCCCTTAGTCTCCCACCTCACACCGCACGTAACATATTTTATTTACTGACGTTGCCATAACTAAACGATTATTTGTCACATTTACAAACATTTATTTATTTATTTATTTTGAAAAAAGTTTTACTTTTTATGAATATTAAAAGAAAAATGGGTACTCATGCAGAGAGTGATCCATGCTGAAATAATAACGTTATTATTTAAAAAGCCATTCTTAACATGGGGAGGGGAGGGTGTTTTGTACCTATTCTGTACTTTAACCTTGCAATTGATTAAAAAAAAACACGATTTAAAAAATAGCGCGGGTCACTCTCTGCATTAGCACTGAAAAATGTTACTAAACATTTATTAATAATTTCTCACTTTTACAAACATTTGATTTTAAATTTCTTTTTAAATGACAACTTTTATCGACTTTTTTTTAAATATCCCCCCCAATGGTGTTTATTCCGAAATCCGTTGTTAACATGGAGAGGTTGGGGGTGTTTATTCTGAAAGCCGTTCTTAACATTTGTGGAGGTGGACCTAATGTAAAAAAAAAATAAATAAATAAATAAATTTAAAAAAATAACTAAATCATTTACTGATAACTTCTCACTTTTACAAATATTTTTTCATTTACATGCGCGGATGAACAAATTGTTGAATAGTGCGAAAACAAAACATTTAGGTCCACCGCCACAATTTTCTTTTTTAAATGACGACTTTTATTGATAAATAAATTTACTTCTCCGCAACTTTTATTGATAAATAAATCTACTTCTCTGCCACGGGCACTGAACCCCTCCTTTTTTTTTAATAGTATTTTCGGGTGGGTATGCTGACAACAAATATCAGTTAAATTTTGCAAATAGTCCCCCCTCCAAAAGTGGTGTTTATTCCGGAAGCTGTTCTTAAGATGAGGAGGTTGGGGGGGGGATTATAAGGTGGACCTAATCTAAAAAAAAAAGTTGTTTATGCGCACATAAGCAACTATTTTTTTATTAACTTTTTTTTTTTACTTTTTTTATTTAAAAATTAGTAAATTTCAATGAATAGAATAATAAATCATTTATCGTTAATATGTGTTTTTGGTTTTGTGTTGAATGAAACTTTTTTTTTTCATTACAACAATAATGAACCAATTTAAATCTTCCGGCATGCGTTTAAGGGTTACGAAATTATCAATAAATCGTTTCGTTACTAAGCCAACGTCAGTAAATAAAAAAATGTTACGTGCGCATGCATTAGCCTTGACTGGGGGGGGCTAAGGGAGCGACCCTTAAATAATTATGCTGGTCGCCATGGAACTCAACGCCCAAGGAGTACCTAAAGTGGCACTTATGCACTTATGTTACCGTGCTATTTTTTAAAAATAGTATTTTCCTGTTAAATTCAAATTTTACAATACGTTTTTCTTTTATTAATTTGTTAAGTGAAAGTACAGATAACCCGGTCGGTTTCTAATGCGAGGAAAATCTAGCCCCCCCCCCAAAAAAGGGGTACTCTGGATAATAACAAAACATTAAAATTGCCTCAGTCTCGAAAGATTTCTTCTCTACTGAACGAGGAAAAAAACGGTGAAGTGTAGTTCACCTTCTGTTTCTCTCCCCCTCTCTCAATATCTCTCTCTATCCATCTCTCCCTTCCCCTCTCTCAATCTATCTTTCTCTCTATATCACCCTCTCCATCTCTCTTTGAGCCCCTTTATCTCTCTAACTCCCTCTATCTCTCTCCTTTCCTCTGTTTCATCCCTCTCTGTTTCTAACTCTCCCCCTCTCTCTGTTTATCTATCAATCCCTTTATCTCTCTATCTCCTTCTCTTTCTCTATTTTCCTCTCACTGTCTCTTTTCTATCTATATATCTTCCTCTCTATCTGTCCATCTCTAATCCCTCATCCTATTTTAGTCTCCTAAATTAATTACAGTGAATAAGGCATTGTCAAAACATGGATAAATCCTATTTTAGTCACCTAATTTACTGACTGTGAGAATAGAAGTTATTTGGAAATTACTGCTACTGGTAAAACCTTTCTAATTAAATTGATTTTGGCAGCCATTTGGTAACAAAATGACATAGCCTTAGCCCTTGCTGCATGAGGAATACCTGCGACCTTGCTGCCAAGTAGAAGAATTATTTATTCTACTTTAAAACATTCAATTTTTCAAAAATCTCATGTTCGACATCTCCAAAACATCCAATATGGGGAAAAATATTTCAGAAATGCAAACTTATTGTTTAGGATGAATGCACAATGGTACGCAAAAAATCACTTGAGGCTCTTGGTCGATCCTTGCAAGATTTGCGTGGCAATTTCAGACCATTTGGGAATGCAATAATATTGCTTGAAGGAGATTTCAGACAAATGTTACCTGTTATTCTTCAATCAATACCAGCAGATGAAATAAATGCTTGCCTCAAATACTCTACTTTTTTGTTCCATGTGAAGACATTAAACTTAACTCAAAATATGCATGTACAGTTGCAGACTGTTCGATCCGCACAAAAACTTTTGCATCACTTGTGGGAAATTGGGTACGAAAAAGTGCCAGCTGGTCAGATTTAAGGGCAAAATTCTTTGACTTTTAACTTCTGTAATTTCTGTAATTTTATTTCATCAAAAGAATAGTTAGTTTAAAAGGTTTTTGCAGATATTCAAATTATAAGAATTCCATTTGACTGAGTGAATGAGCTATTTTTGCAGGTCAATACAAAGATGCTTATGAACTTAACGCTATAATTAAATGTAAAATTCCAAGTGAGGTAGTCAAATACAAATCCATCGACACTGTTGTGAAAGCAGATAAAGTGGTTAATTATCCAACAGTTATATTTGCCAGGGATGCCACCGCATGTATTGCAACTGAAATTTGGTGTACTAATTATCATGTTGTGAAATATAAACCAATCCAAGCTTTGCAATGGCACATAGCTTGCAGTAAAAAAAAAACAAACAATATCATAGAAACAACAATCTTAACAGGACCTTTCACAGATGAATATATCTTCATTCCATGCATTCCTATGATTTCACCGGATACATCATTACACTTTAGCAAATTGCACTTTCCAATTTTATTGTCATTTGCAATAACCATCAACAAAGCACAGGGAGCAATCTTTACAATTGTGGGCCTTACAGTTACACACTGACTGTTTTTTCACATGGATAATTTATGTTACATATTCAAGAGTCACCAAACCGGAAAATCTCTATATCAGCTAAGAAAATGGAACAACAAAAACTGTGTACCCATGCAAAATGGAAATTTAAACCTATAAGAAACATGCTTTTTCTCATTTTGGAACTTTTTCCATTGCGCCAATTTGAGCCACAGCAACGCGTGGCAGGGTACAGCTAGTATATATATATATATATATATATATATATATATATATATATGTATATATATATATTGTTTAACAAAAAACAAAAACTAAAACTTCAAAGAATGGGTTTATAGCAACAAATAGTGTATTTCATCGTTAGTTACAATTGTCTCAAGACTATTCGGACAAATCAAAGCATTTAACAATAAAACATTATGGAAATCATTTTCCTTATAAGCAAAAGAAAACGAAAGTATATATATATATATATATATATATATATATATATATATATATATATATAGCATCCTTGCAAAGTATTTTACCTATATCGCATCCTTGCAAAATTCTTTGTTTTTGTTAAAATTATGAAATATGATAATTTTGGAGCTTACAGTTTAAGTCATGTCTTTTTAGCTTAAAACTTATTGGTATATGAACGATTACCGAATTATATAAACGTAGTAAAATTCGGAATACTACAAATAAGACTATATATATATATATATATATATATATATATATATATATATATATATATATATATATATATATATATATACATATATAACTACTTAATTTACTCACATAAAATTAATATACGAAAGTACAGATTTATGCGTAAATTTTAAGTATTTACTTCAAAAGTGCTTAATACGTAGGTAGAGCTAGTTATTTATTTATAAAATATATATGGCGATTAGGCTACACTGAATATTCCGCGTTTCATCCACTCTAGGAATCTTCAGGCTTATGCGCATAAGCCTGAAGAGTCCTAGAGTGAATGAAACGCGGAATATTCAGTGTAGCTTAATCGCCATATATATGTTATAAATTACTATATATATATATATATATATATTTTTTTTTACATAGGCATCACCATATTATCAAGGCCAAGAGGCCACTCAAGGATAAGGGTTAAAGAGTGTACAGTAGAAATTGGACATTATAGTAATATATATATATATACATATATATATATATATATATATATATATATTATTTTCATGGCAGGTGCTCGGCTGAGCTCCATCCTATGGTCTCCCCTTCGCCAAACTTTCACAAGTGGGCCTTGATAATGTGGTGATGCCTTTGTAAAAAAAAAAAAAAAAAAAAAAAAAAAAAAAAAAAGAAACACCCGTCTAGCAGAAAACACTATCATTAGTTTCCCCCGCTCTTTATCTGTACCTAAACCTAAGCGTAGATTCCATGAGCAAAGCTTCTTTCTTAGAACTGCACGTCTATGGAATTGTATTCCGTTTTCCTGCTTTCCAGCTGACTACAATATGGTTGTCTTCAAATCTAACATAAACAAGTTTTTGATAAGCCGTTCCATATAAGTTAACAAATTTACCGAATCTCCATTACTAACGGTTACTATATTGTCCAATTTCTACTGTACACTCTTTAACCCTTATCCTCTAGTGGCCTCTTGGCCTTGATAAGTGGTAATGCCTCTCTCTCTCTCTCTCTCTCTCTCTATATATATATATATATATATATATATATATATATATATATATATATAGAGAGAGAGAGAGAGAGAGAGAGAGAGAGAGAGAGAGAGATAAAAGAAAAGAATCAGATCGATTCTTTAAGGGGAGACTTATTGAGATAATGCAAAGTTCAATAAATTGTTTATATAGAGTATCAATAAAATAAGAAAACGACAATATAAAAACATATACTCATATACTATACTATAGATTTATTCGCTTATTCAATAAGGATGATACATCAATTAGGGGTGTAGGATAAGTAAAACTTTTCATACAAGTCAATTTCGAGCCTAATGTTTCGTTAGTTCTCCCATTCCTTCCCCAAAACAGTCTCAACATTTTATCTCTCACTGCACAATTATTTCGCTCCTAATGTATCTATCGCTAGACGTCACACCCCTATTGTGTTATTTAGCATCTTCTCTCTTCTTCTGAGGAGAAGCACTAGGCTTCGAAATACCATGGTATAAAGAGTTTTACTTATTCTACACCCCAATTCATGTATCATCCTTATGTAATAAACGAATAAGTCTATTAGTATATATTTTTATATTGTCGTTTTCTTATTTTATTGTCTCTCTCTCTCTCTCTCTCTCTCTCTCTCTCTCTCTCTCTCTTTATATATATATATAATTTTCCGTTTTCTTTCATAGTTATATCTTAACTTGTGTTCCGTTTTATTTTTCCTCTGTTTATTTCGACCTTGCTTCTCCTTCTTCCTCACTCAAGTTTAAGCGCCATTTTTTTCTCTTCTGCCATTTCTCATGTTCTTTCTGCTCCATTTTATTTTGGTCGAACCACCTCTTCCATTGTTTCTACCTCTCTTGCACGTTCATTCAGCATCGCCTGATCGTAGCCAGAGTTACGCCAACAATTTGTTTCAGCTATTTTTTCCTTTCTTCGTCGGCCATTTTGGTTTTTAATTTTTCACTTATACTGTCACCCACTTAGAAAACTTTTTTTTTTCGCTCACTTCGTTTCCGTTTACAGATTCTCAACCTCTCTCTCTCTCTCCCCCCTCCCTCTCTCCCTCCCTCTCTCTCTCTTTCTCTTTCTCTCTCTCTTTGCTTATGTTTATTCATTTATTTATTTTCTTACATACCTGTCAAACTTGAAGCTTCGGAATTCACGCTATACTTTGTGTTTAATAAAGGAAGTCAATAGTTTAAAGTATATTTGCAGATAACAGTGAGGATGCGTTTTTCTCTTCCTTGTAACCTCTTTCCCACAGAAGAGACGTTGCGGGCCTGTCTCTGCTTTATCGTTATTTCCATGGCAGGTGCTCGTCTGAGCTTCAATCTATGCCCCCCACCACACTTTCACAAAAAAGCACTCGTCTAGCATCTAAAACCAGCTCCTATCTTTACACCATCAACGCTCTGATCCCCATCTGGCATCAATTGTAATGGATGGCTCTCGTCTAGGAGAAGCTCAATGTTTTGACAAGCTTCTGAGCTTGACCTTTACTCCTGATATGAAATGGAACACGTATATAAAGTCTGTTGCCAGGGTCGCTGGAAAGATGATGGGCTCCTTCTACCGCTCCAGAAGATGTCTCAATACTGATGCAATTATCTGTTTATATAAAAGCCAAGTACGTCCAAGGATGGAATACTGCTGCCATATCTGGGCAGGAGCTGCTAAAAAAAAGCCTATCCTGCCTTGACAGAGTACAAAATAGACTTCGTGGCTTAGTGGGGGATGCCCTTTTCTCTTCCCTGCAACCTCTCTCCCACAGAAGAGACGTTGTGAGCCTCTATTTGTTTTACCGTTATTTCCATGGCAAGTGCTCGTCTGAGCTCCAATCTCTGGCCCCCCTCGCAAATCTTTTACGAAAAACACCCGTCTAGCTGAAGCCACTGTCAAATATTTTCCCCACTCTTTATCTGTGCCTAAATCAAAACGTAGATTCCATGAACACAGCTTCTTTCTTAGAGCAGCACGCCAGTGGAACTCTATTCCGTCTGCCTGTTTCCCACCTAACTACAACTTGAATGTCTTCAAATCCAACGTAAACAAATTCCTGATGAACCGCCCCCTTAAGTAGACACTTTATGAAATGTCAACACTAACGTACAACGTACTGTACATGCAATAACCCTTATCCCTGAGTGGCTTCCGGGCCTTGATAAGTGGTGACCTCCTTGTAAAAAAAAAAAAAAAAAAAAACACTATCAATAATTCCCCCCACTCTTTATCTGTGCCTAAACCTAAACGTAGATTCCAGTAACAAAGCTTCTTTCTTAGAACTGCACGCCGATTGAACTTTCTTCCGTTGGTTTGCTTTCCAGCTGACTACAATCTGATTGTCTTCAAGTCCAACGTAAACAAGTTCTTGATGAACCGTCCTCCTAAGTACTCTACCTTACAAAAATTCCACTACTTACGTTTACTACGCTATAATCACATTGGCTATTAATCCTTATCCTCAAGTGGCCTCTGAGCTTGATAAATGGTGATTCCTGTGTAAAAAAAAAAAAAAAACAGCACGCTCTATAGTATACGCGATAGAAAAACGAATACACACATGCCCAAGGCAGTGACAGAAACCGTAGAAAACGACCTCCAGATGGTAACATTTAATCCTACTGAGACTGAACTTCTTTTCTTTAACGACTACAAGAAAAATTAAACAAAACTTTTTTAACCAACGATTGCTATGACAAATATATCCCTACGTGAGAGTTCATCTTTCATACTCCTCGGCCTAACATTCGCAGGCAACATGAATTGGAACAAATGCATGGAATATTGTTGCCAAGGCTGGGCTGGTGAATCTGCTGCTGGTACTTCATTCTCTGGCAAGGTTCCAAAAAGAGTCTCCAACCTCATAGGTCCCGCACTGTCGGTCAAGCCTCAACCTTTGCCCCATCCCCATAATTTCGCATCCCAGTGACTGTTTTACAAATACTTTAATTTAAGGTAATTTGATGAACTTGTATCACTTACTATTTACTACCGACTAATCAGACAAGCAGCAAAATCCCACCCTTTCACTATTCGGGGTCCCTAGATGCCGGAAAGTCTTCTACTCTAATATTTTCTTCCCTCGTACTGTTAGACTTTGGAATTTCCTCCCTGTTTCCAGTTTTCCTGACTATGCTAACCTGTTGAAGTTTAAATGTCACGTAATCCTGCTCCTCAACTCCCCACAGTTCTCTGCTAGACACGATCCCAAAATAGTAGCCCTCTACGTTCTAAGTTATAATATGCCTTTGCTTGGGGTGAAAAATAGTAAAAAGAAATATATTAATGCAAAAATTTATATTTAAATATATTATTAATATATTATTACCAGGCACAGCTTGAAGATGTCTTGTTCGTATCAGTCTGGGAAACATTCTTGACGAGCAGTTCGAAAAAAGTTGGATCATTTTTGAGTAAGTGATGACGTTGCATCTGTATGGTTCTGTGCAGTCCTAGCAGGCTCACCTTCCCAAGCTTTACCTTCTCTCGATTATTGATAATAATATGAGGTGCTCCAACTTGGGAATATCGACGGGGCTATCCAGATATTTTCTATAGGCCATAGTGCACTTTACTTTGTGGAGAATGCTAGCTTTTCAAAATCTCACCTAATAATAATAATAATAATAATAATAATAATAATAATAATAATATATATATATATATATATATATATATAACTACTTCATTTAATCACATAAATTAATATACGAAAATGTAATTTTATGCGTAAATTTTCAGTATTTACATCAACATAGGTAGAGATAGGTAGTAAGTTATAAATATATATATAGCAATTAAGCTACACAGAATATTCTGCGTTTCATTCCCGTGAGAATTCTTCAGGCTTATTTAAAGAGTTGTGGTTACCGCGTGTTTTTATATACGCACATGCTATTAAATATCAGCTTCCTAGTCACCCTAATCAGCCAATGAGCGGGCACTTTCAGGGCAAAGGTATGGCCGGTGTAACGTAAAATATTCCCCCCTGTAAAAATTTTTTTTTTTTTTTTTTTTATCTATGAGAGAAGTAAGACTATTATTAAGATCGTCAAGTCCAACTATCAGCTGACGTTTTTGTACTCTTCCTGATTCAAATACTTTTAAGGCATTGTGACATACCAGTCTCCATTGTTTCCTGTCAGAAGCAGTTTGTTCAAAAGTTGACAGTGGGATGTTAGTTATTGTTAGATTGTGC
>NC_136515.1:20106059-20136059 GCF_053919585.1 Euprymna scolopes
AATTCTATCTATAATATAAATCTCACCTGCTTAAATGTATGTATGTATGTATGTATGTATGTTTGATTGTCTGCCTAAAACTTTCGACAGAAGCGACGATTTTCCACGAGATTGACATTGTTTTGAAGCTCGACCCCTCGGACGACAAATATCGAAAAATTTGCTAAAAACTTGATTTATTTACCCTCAACTCTACAAGAAGGCGTCACTTTTTTTGCTGATATTTTCAAAAGTCACCCCCTCTTTTCCATTTAGCCTTAATTTAACCTTCCCCACTACCACTTCCGGTTTGGCGATGGACGCAACGGCAAAGACGTTATTTTTTTTTCACGTTCTTTTCTTTCCTTCGCGGTATGGGTTCGAGCGTGCATGTCTACTACCCCGCCTTTTTTCCTTCTTTTTTTGCTCAACACACACCTCGAAACACCGGGCAACGCTGGGCACCCAGGCTAGTTATCAAATATAGAGTAATGATTTCCAAATTTATAGAATAAAAAATGACTTGTGGACTACCCGCTAGAATCGAAACCAGAAGGTTTATCACTACAGCATTTGTCGTTTCTTATCTATCCAATGTCGTTACCGTCCGAGATACCGATAGAGGCATTTGAAGAGTTAAAATGTAAGTGACCTTAAATTATGAATGCTTAATTTTGCAGAGACAATGTTTTATTCGACATATGCTGCCAAGGTCAACTTTTTGTTTTCACACTACAGCATTTATATTTACTCTCTATCGCCCCCATAATAGCGGAGTTACTATCTTTAAAAGCATATCCGAGAAAATTGACCAAGTTCTATTAGCATATCCTTCAGCTAACATTCACGTATGTGGAGACTTCAATGTTCACAACGTGGAATGGTTGACCCACTCAAACAAGACCGATGATGAGGGGAGATTCTGTCATGATTTCTCCATTGCATATGACCTCACTCAGATTGTTCACGAACCCACCCGTGTGCCCGACAATGACGGCCAGTATGAAAGTCTCCTAGACCTCTTTCTCACAACTTGCCCTGAACTATGTTCAGTTTCCGTTCTGTCTCCTCTTGGATCTTCTGACCACTCAGTGGTATCAATTAAGATAAAAATGAAATGTAATAAGTCCTCTGACGTACCTCTCCATCGTACAGTATATCGATACACTATGGCTGACTGGGATAGTTTCCGTACATTTATATCGGATCTTCCTCTGCGTTCCATGTTTAAAAAGGATGTGTCTTCTATAGTATCAGACCTGACAGAATGGTTAATTGTAGGTATAGACAATTTCATACCCTCGAAAAAGTTCCAGTAAAAACCTAACAGTCAGCCATGGTTTTCTCCAGAATGTGCTGCTGCTATTGCGCACAGAAATCACTTTTTCCACTGCTTCCAACGTAATAGATGTATGGAAACTAAAGCCGCTTTCAGGACTGCCAGCAACCATTGTAAGAAAGTAATAAAGAACGCAAGAGAGTTGTATGCTCAGTCCGTCAAGTCCAAAGTAGCTGAGCAGCGGCTTTGTTCCCACCAGTTTTGGCAAATTGCAAACAGAATCTTGAACAGAAGTGTGTGCTCCATCCCAACTATCATCAATGGACCTGAGGTAATCTCGTCAGCATCAGACAAAGCCAAACTCTTTGCCAAGAACTTTGCAGCTAATTCGACCCTTTGCGACGAAGGCTGCCAACCCCCAATATTTCCTCCTGTATCAGAAAATACACTATGTGATATACAAATATCTGTATGTGATGTTGCCAAGCTAATCAAAAACCTTGATTCCAGTAAAGCAACCAGCCCTGACGATATTCCAATTATAGTACTCAAAAAACTTCAACCAGAACTAGCACCCATACTTACAAAACTGTTTAAACGTTGTCTTAAGGAAAATTGCTTCCCATCACCCTGGAAAATCTCATCAGTATGCCCTGTATTTAAGAATTCAGGTGATCGTTCATCCCCCTTTCAATACAGGCCAATGTCTCCTGTGCGTCATGAGTAAGTTGCTGGAATCTGTGTTAAATAGAGAAGTAAGCAACCATCTCAGCAAAAATAACCTTCTTAGTGACACACAATATGGTTTCAGTTCTGCTAGATCTACAGCAGATGTGCTTACAGTTATATCTCATAGGATTAGCGAATCACTCGACAGAGGCAACCTTTCTAGGGCAATTGCTCTTGACATATCAAAGGCCTTTGATAGGGTATGGCATAAAGGTTTACTTCACAAGATCTCCAGCTATGGTATAGCTGGAAATGTCTTCTCAATTATTAAATCATTTCTCTCTGATAGGTTCATAAGAGTAGTAGTTGATGGGCAAAAATCAGAAGCTCACAGTATAAATGCTGGAGTCCCTCAGGGGTCGATCCTGGGCCCAACTCTTTTCCTGATCTACATTAATGATCTTCCAAATCACATCCATACATCATTCGTAGACATTTTTGCTGATGACACTACCATCTATGGTAGCACATCTAAGACAGTAAACGACCAAGTTCTCTCCGATTCTCTCTCCTCTGATCTTGATCATGTTGTACAATGGGGAAAGGAGTGGCTGGTTACTTTTAATGCATCTAAAACCAAGCTTCTATCTTGACATCATCAACGTTCTGATCCCCATCTGGCATCAATTGAAATGAATGGCTCTCGTCTTGGGGAGGCCTCAAGTTTTGACAGGCTTCTGGGCTTGACCTTTACTCCTGATATTAAATGGAATACGTACATCAAATCTGTTGCCAAGGCCGCTGGAAAAATGGTCGGATCCTTCTATCGATCCAGTAGATATCTCACTGCTGATGCAATTCTCTATCTATATAAGAGCCAGATACGTCCAAGGATGGAGTACTGTTGCCACATATGGGCAGGAGCTGCTAGAAAAGACTTGTCCTGCCTTGATAGAGTTCAAAATAGACTTCGGGGCTTGGTGGGAGATGTCCTTTTCTCTTCGCTGCAACCTCTGTCTCACAGAAGAGATATTGCGAGTTTGTCTCTGCTTTATCGTTATGGAAAGTGTTCGACTGCCAAACTTTCACAAGAAACACTAGACTAGCTGAAAACATTATCAATAATTTTCCCCACTCTTTATCTGTACCTAAACCTAAACATAGATTCCATGATCAAAGTTTCTTCCTTAGAACTGCACGCCTGTGGAATTGTCTTCCGTTTTCCTGCTTTCCAGCTTTCTATAATATGGTTGTTTTCAAGTCCAACGTGAACAAGTTTCTGATGAGCCGTTCCACTTAAGTTAACAAATTTACCGAACTTTCATTACTACCGATTACTATATTGTCCTTTTGACTACTCTACACTCTTTAACCCTTATCCTTGAGTGGCCTATCGGCCTTGATAAGTGGTGACGTCTATGTAAAAAAAAAAAAAAAAAAATTAAGCAGCAACTTTTACTGACTAAAACCAAACCGAAAGAGTGCTACAGATCTAAATATCCTATATATCACATTTCAACGATACAAACCAAATATTCAGAGAGGAATTTGGTAGAGGAATTTCTGCACACACACAGACAAGACCACTTATATATATATATATATATATATATATATATATATGTGTGTGTGTGTGTGTGTGTGCATAAAGCTGTAATATGTATATATATTGTAACATATATATCGATAGAGGCATATATATATATATTGTAATATATATGTATATATATATATATTGTAATATATATATATATATATATATATATATATATATATATATATATATATATATATATATCCGTGTGCCAGAACATTTTTATCTTAAATTGTACGCAGTTAAACAGAATGTAGAAACTATGCATAAACAGAATTTAGCATTAGAGTGAAATGAAACCAGTACTCTAATAAGAACCTCCCCCCCAAAAAAAACATGAATACGTAATTATTTATGCTCGTTTTTGGAAATGAATATGCGAATTAGTTTACCCTCATGTAGTCGCTCGCATATTTATGACTGAGTATATTATGAAATTTGTTTTAATAATTTTTAAGTAGAAGAGGAAAGCTTTTAATACCAATGCCAGAGCGAGAAAAAAACTCAACTTTATAGGTATACAGATAAATTTTTAATTGACCACAAAACTAGATGTTGCACGTTAGAATTCAAACTTAACTTCACAATCTAGTGGGAAATGATCTTACCACCACCAGCCTCTTTCACGAAAAGAGATGTTGCTAGCTAGCCTATATTTACTGTATCATTATATTTTGAGATAAGTGCTCGACTGAGTTTCAATTCCTGACTCCCTCCTTGTAAAACATCTACATCACCTAGCTACAATTATAGCAAATAACGTTTCCTTTTCTCTCTCTGTACCAAAAGTGAAATGAAACATTTATGACCAAAGTTTCTTTCCCAAAAATACGATATGCGGAATACAATACATTGAGGCTGCTTTTCAACCAACTGCAACAGGGTTGTCTTCACGTATAATATGAGCAAATGCGTGTTGTGCCGTTCTAATGGCTTTCGCATTGAGGAAGCACCTTACTTTGACAAGCTTTTGGGGTTGACCTTCACTTCAGACCATAAATAGAATTCTTTCATCAAATCTGTTGCCAATGTCGCTGGAAAAATAGTTGGATAATTCGACGACTTTAAAAGCCATCTCAACCCTGATTCTATCTGTGTAAGATTCAAATACATCCTAAAATAGAGTACTGTTGGCCCATCTAGTGCGGTGCTACTCAGAACACTTTTTCCTGCCTCGACAAAGAACAAAACCGACTTCGAAATCTAGATAGCGAGGCCCTTTTCTCCCCCCCCTACTACATCTTTCGCACAAAAAAAGCCGTTGTTAATCTTTCTCTACCCAGTCATTAATTTCATGGTAGGTACTCGACTGAACTTCTATCTATAGTTTCAACTTCTTCCCAACCGACTAGAACAAGTCTAATGCAGACTGATCCCAATTGTATTGTCCTCTTGAATACTCATGTCCTCTTAGGAAATCTTCTGCTCATACAACCTATTGTTTCCAATCCAGCTTAAAATGTTTACACGGCACGTGAGTCGCTATTTAATGACTACGTTACAAGTTTAAGCGAAGCAGACTTGTAAATTCTGGCATTTAGATCAACGATTTAACTGTGATATTGCGACACATGCACGCATACAGATAATTGTCTTTATATATATTGGGGGGGGGGCAAAAACTCCGCCTCTTTTCGTTTTTTTTTTTTTTTTCATGAAGAAGCAAAGCATCAAGTTAAGAAACATAGCCAAGTTTATGCAATTCATTTTCCGCGCTCGATTTGGAAATGTTGAGAATGTCTACGATTTGTCTGGTTGTCAAACAGCAATCCTGTTACACTACAGATTCCACTTGGTCACTGTCGATCAGCTTTGACTGGCTGAACAAATCATTTCTGGTGCATCTGTTTTGTGACAGCATTCTCCCATGTACGCATAACACATGTCATCCAACTTACTGTAGCATTCCTTTTCCTTTTCTGTAGTAAAAAAGCATTAGATGTCCTAGCGCTCTACTTTATTTTCCAGTTCAAGCAAAAATGTTAGGACTCCTCGTAGGCTTATTACAGACCGACGTCAACATACTCGCTGCACCAATTACAAGAGTTGAAGAATCGGAATATAGAAAAATCGTTATTAGGCCAGAAGGATGGAATAAATAGAAACGGACAACCTTTTTGGACTAGTCAGTATATATATATATATATATATATATATATATATATATATATATATATATATATATATATATATATATATATATATATGTGTGTGTGTGTGTGTGTGTGTGTATAATATAATGCATATGAGCGCGTGGAAAATATAAGTAGCAGTGAAGGATGGCTGGTTGCAGTAGCCGAAAAAAAGCACATATGCAAATTAAGAGTGGTGTGCGAGAAAAAAAAAGAAAAAAAAGGAGAAAACACTGCATCACGTGGTAGGGAAAGCAAAGAGCACGCCGAAGAAAACGGACGTGTAAAGTCGAGGACGGGAATCGGCCGACTGTGTCCAGCATGCGGTCGAAAGTAGGAGAAAGCACCGAGCTAGATGGACATGTGGCATCGAGAGACTTTTTAAGTGGTGTCGAGACGGTAGAGTAACGGTAACAAAAACTTTTGTTAAAAAAGAGAAAAATGCCGACGCCGATTTTTATTTCTTTCCTTTGTTTATAACTGCAACGTTTCATATGGGCGGGCAGTGATATATATTTCTGCTTATCGTTACCTAACTAGTGCATTACTTTGTAAAACATAAAAACTCGTCCTCCTACAACAGTTGTAAATAATTTTCCTTTCGCCCTCCGTGTACTTAAAATTAAATTGGACTTACATGAGCAAAGTTTCTTTCCAAGAACTAACACTGTGTGGACCAAAATACAAATGAAGCAGCTTCCCAGACGATTACAACATAGTCGTTTTCAAGTCCAATGTGAACAAATATTTGCTTAAATAATTGGATTTTGTCAAAGTCTCCCATCATTATATATATATATATATATATATATATATATATATATATATATATATATATATATATACGTTGAGATGCACAGTTCTTGACAGCACCTGTTTCGTAGCGCAGAATCATTAATTTAATTATTATGTATTTTTTTAAAATTTATTACGCCCTTAACTCATCAGAAGAAAAAGAATTTATCAACTTAAAAAAAAAATAAAGGAATATGGGCATGATTACAAAAACATGCCTGGATAAATTCAAAAATAATTGCAACTTCTCTTCCAATTTCGGATTTTGTAATCATACTCATATTCCTTTTATTTTCTTTTAAAGCTGATAAGTTTTTTTTCTGATGAGAAGGGCGAAATAAATTTTAAAAATTGACATAAGAATTCCATGAATGATTCTGCGCTACGAAACAGATGCTGTCAAGAATTGTGCATCTCAACGTACTTAAAGAAATACAAGGTAAGATTGTCAACATTTTGAAATTTGGAATATGGACTTTTGTCACTTATTTATATATGTTTTGCAGTTACATTAAGCTTAAGAAAATAAAGGACTGGTACAAATAAAAGGTGAAATATAATTAAATAAACATATTTCCTCATACTGGCTGGCCGACCGGCATTAGCAGGTCGTAAAATACGCTTAAATATGATATTTTTATTAATGCAGATTTTGTATTTATTATTGTATTATATTGGACCCAATATGTAGTAATGATTTAAAAAGTGAAAAAAAAAAAAAAAAAAAAAAAAAAACAGAGGACTCGTGCGCCACCACTGATAATCGAAACCAAAACGTTCAGCTTACGATTTACTTTTTCCTTTGACGTTAATGCCTAAGCTGTGAAGACATGTTTGCTGCAAGACTAACAATTTAAACATGGACCAATAAACCATCCACATATATCTACTTTTTATTCCGCCCGAATGGATCAAAGGGGATTGTAAATTGCATTGTTATGATGATTAAACTCATGCATTCATGACCTGAAAGTTTCATCTCTCTGTTGCAGACATTGACGGTGTGAGATTCTAAGAAAGCAATCTCTGTCATGGATGTGCGTCAGAAGCAAACATGAGTCACTGAAGCCCTGGCAAAAGCAGTTGTTCAACTGTTTTAGTTTTACAAAAAAGTAGGATTCTTTACTTCAGGAACGACCCTCATGCATCAAAGCATGCACCCATGCACAGCCATCGTTTATTTCTGACAAAACTGCATTGCTCAAGATCAGAAGAGAGAGAATCAGAAAGATCGTAGTCATTGCTGATCTTTGAAGTGCTGCCATAAGTTATGGTGTCGTTTGCATAGATGTCTACGAATTGCTTCTTTAACCCCTAGAATAATTCGAAGGCAAAGGCGACCCACATGTTTGTTGATATACGACAATCATTTTAACACAACGATTCTCGTTAAATCACCGAAGTTAAGCAACGTTGAGTTTGACCAGTTCCAAATGGGTGACTATTTGAAAGTACTAGACGCTGTATGTATTCAGGTCAGTGAATATGGACCCCGCCCCTACCTTGAACAGTTAGCCTCTCGCTGATATTCTGGGTGGTCACCATACAAGGAGGTAGATGGAGTTCTCCAGCTGTGGCGAAGGCAATACATGTAGGAAGTGGGGAGGGGGGCCTTATTGCGAATGGGGAGATGCCTTATTGCGAAAAACAAAACCGGAACCGTTGGTCCTGTACAGCTATCTTCTAGTGATGGTGTCACAAATAAAGCACCCGCTTCCAATGTGTCCTGGTCCAGTATGGAAGTATTAGGGTCATTCCAAAAGTAAAACCTCCTTTTCTCTTCCCTGCAACCTCTCTCCCATAGAAGAGACGTTGCTAGCCTGCCTCGGCGCTATCGTTATGTTTTTTAACTAAAAAAGTTGAAGAGCTACGAGGATGATCGTGGTACCATTACAGGAAGCAACCTTTTGTGGCTCTAGAATTTATTTTTCTACATAGTCATCATTCGATGGGTTTCCACTAGATCAGTTGTAGACATTTATTCAGACTACACCACAATCTATGGCAATACTTCAAAGACCAGCAATGACCACGATCTTTTTTATTCTCTCTCTCTCTCTCTCTCTCTCTCTCTCTCTCTCTCTCTCTCTCTCTTCTGACTGCGCGTGATGCAATGGGGGAAAAGAGTGGTTGATTAATTTTAATGCATCTAAAACCAAGCTTTCTTAATCGCTCTGCCCCCCCCCCCATCAGGCCCTCAATTAAATTGAATAGCTCTCGTCTTGAGGAAGCTCCATGTCTTGACAAGCTTCTGGGATTGACCTTCACTCCTGATCTGAAATGGAACACATACATCAAATCTGTTGCCAATATCGCTGGAAAAATGGTTGGATCTCTCTACCGCTCCAGAAGTTATCTCACTGCCGATGCAAACCTCTATCTGAATAAGAGTCAAGTACGTCCTAAATTGGAGTACGGTCGCCACATCTGAGCAGGAGTTCCTTGGTGCGCCCTATCCTGTTGTTGACAGAGTTCAAAACCGGTTTCTAAACCTAATAGATGATACCCTTTTCTCTTCCCTGCAACCTCTTTCCCACAGAAGAGACGTTGCTGTCTCTGTTCTATCGTTATTTTCATGGCAAATGCTCCTCTGGGCTCCAATTTATGGTTCCCCCTTGCCAAACGTTCACAACTAGCTATAATCACCTATATATGTTTTTCTCACTCTCTACTGTGCCTAAATCTAAACGTAGATTTCATGAGCAAAGCGTCTTACCTAGAACTGCCCACCGGTGTGTTTCGCTGACCTACTTCCCAGCCGACCATAATACCATAAGTCTACGGTCGTCAAGTCCAATGTAAACAAGTTCTTCTTTAACCATCCTCTTAAATAATCAAATTCTACCCAACTTACACCATTAACGATTAATTTATTACTATCTTACATTCATTAACCCTTATCCTCGAGTGGCCTTCGGGTCTTGATGTCTCCCTTGGAAAAAAAAATACTGACTAAAAAGTCAGAGATCGCACCAATCAGCAGGTAGTATCATCAATAATCTGCAAACGACGTTTAGGCAGGCTCGGATATATCTTGATTGACCACAGAGAGACTTGACAACCAAGTACTTCAATTGACCCCTGATGTAAAAAAGGAGAAGGGGGAGATAAAAAAAATAAAGTAGAAGCAGACAATCGCAAGAGATTCGATTGCAATAGGAAGAAGCTGGAGGGGCGCTGCGGATCTGGGTTCAGATGGTACATCGTGACTGTCCCATGTGTCGCAAAACGCAGAGTTCTTAAGTGTACATCTATGCCATGTATGCATATAAGTTTCGATATTTTCATTTGTAAATATCTATTTACGGTTGCCATGTGTTTTAATTGCGATAAGTTAAATTTCCAAAAGAAAAAAAAAAAAGAATTCTGAAAGCAGTGTATTCTAGGTATTAATTATTATTTACTCACTAGAAGCAGTCACACAGGCCATTATCAAAGATTTCTCTTTGAGAACAACTTGTAACGTTCTCTGGAGTCTGAGTGATCGCAAGTCTCCCCAAATTTCCAGTACTCTCCACCTCTTTCGATAATCATTGCAAATGAACTTGCGTTATCGTAACAGCCGCTTATCATTGATAACACGTTGACGGCGACCATTGGTCTTCACTCGAATTTGGGAGGCAAAAAGCCTCCCTAAGGTCCCAGTTCTCTTTGCGCTCATTCAGTGGAGGTCTGGCTTGTGCTTTCTCTCCTCGATTTTTCCATCCTTCTTAACTCTCCTAGCTTATTTGGTATGGCGTCAGTTTTTAGTGACACACACAACAAATGGAGTATTATTATTGGCTCACAAGAGGCTTTCGCACAGGTCATCGAGGATCTCTCCTTGAAGACAACCTGTGGTGTTCCCTGGAAGTGTGACAATAAGTCTCCCCAGGTTTCCAGCACTCTCCATCTCTTTCGATAACATTTGCAAATGACTTTGCGTTATCGCAACAGCCGTGTATAATTGATTTCTCGCTGACAGCGGCCATTGGTCTATTATTATTAGGGCTAGGACAACAGCATATTCTAATCATTGTTTTGAGTCTCAAGTGTGTATCCGTTGATATCTTATATGCTTTTATGTGGTTCTCGGTTGATTGTGTCTAAATGTGTCGGATATATACCCGATAATCAAAACAATGAAAAGAATATGCTGTTGTCATAGCCATCATCATCATCATAATCATCATCATCATTATCTCTATAGAATTATGGGATTTATCTAGAAATCTGCCATACAAAAAATGTGTATGATGTATGGACTTTTGACATAATGAAAATATCATATTCCAAAAATCACATAAATTGATGAAGTACTTTTGATTTTTACAAAGAAAATCAAGACGCATAAGTTTGTAAGTCCTAGTAAGTATCACGAGTATAAGAGGAATACAGGAATTACTGGCAGTGTATATAAAAAAAATGCGGTTAACGCATTTGTAATAAAAAGCCGTTTTGTCTGTAAATATGAAAACACGATGCTTATAAAGCATCAAGTTAGTCTATAGACAATATACCATATACTGCATTCCGCGAGATTGTAATTAGCCGACATTGTGGCATCGATTACCGCGCATCGCTTAAACTTTAGAACATCATCATACTGTCGTCGTCGTCGTCGTCGTCGTCGTGGTCGTCGTCGTCATGATCATGGTTTAAGTAAGAACCGTCAGCTGATCGCGTTCCTCGTTCCATTAGACAGATAGATAAATATACGTGTCAAGTAGAAGCGATGAAGTTTTAAATACCATCCACCCCCATCCGCCAGCAGCAGAGTGTTGCGCAAACTAGTCATTACTCTGCAATGGCGGGGTGAGTTTTACAAGACGCTGTAGTGAGATTGGAATCTGGTTTTCCAGTTACGATAGAAACACAAATCTGCTCACAGACCGCTTACACATCTTATATCATCGCATCGTATACGTTGAAGGGGGTCGTTGGTTCAATTCAACCAAAGAGATTTATACTTCGTGGATATTATTTATTAGGCTTTCATATTAGCGTGTTAGTAATCTGCACCCTTTTCGAATTAAAAAAAAAGAAAGAAAAAGAACTACTTCAAGTTACAATAGATCAACTTCAAATTAAAAAAAGAAAACTCAAATTGAAAAGGGGCAAGTTCAAATTAAAAAAAACAAAAAAAACGTTAGACTGAAAATAAAACGGCTGAGATTAGAATAATTTAAACTGGATAACTTCAAATTAAAATAGTTGACCTTCAAATAGAAACACTCAATTTCGTATTAAAGTAGTTGAACTTCAAATAGAAAAACCTAATTTCAAATTAAACTAGTTGAACTGTAAGACAATCAGCGAAGTCTTAAATCGAGAATTTATGTTTAAAGTTCAACTGTTTTGATTTGAAATTGAGCATTTCTATTTGAACTTCAACTTTTTTTATTTGAAGTTATATTTGAACTTCGAATAGAAATGCTCAACTTCAAATTATGAAAATTTTGCTTTGAAAAAGTACAAAATAAACTTCACAATCTAGTGGCAAGGGGGACGATCTCTTCTGTTCTTTACAAGTTATTTCTATCAGAAAAGACTTGCTAGTTTTTCTGTACTCTATCATTCATTTCATGAAAAGTTTAAAAATGACCTCAATCTCTGGTTTCTCTTCATAAAACATTCACAGCAAGAACTCGTTTTCTACCACAACTTAAAAAAGAAAACTTTCCTTTCTTCTTTCGTGCGCCTAACGGAATTTTCATAAACAAAGTGTCTTTCCAAGAACTCCTATCTTTGCAACATATTATCGCATGATTGCTTCCCCGGGGACTACAGCACGGTCATATTGAAATCCAATGTCAATAAAAGGGTGTCATAAACCACCCTAAACATTCTATGATTCTAATATCTTATAATAATCATAATCATTGAACTTTTATTTATTGATGCATCGCTATTTATCAAGGCCCCGATAGGGGGTAGGGGCGGTCACTCGATAGATACGCGTTAATCTGAATAACTTTCGAAACCACGTGACAGACATGGAGCACGAAACGAAAGCACATTCGAGATCACGTGCGTGACGTCACGACCGTAAGAATGAGGACATAAATGTCGTGGTTACAAAGAAACAGCAAGTTGGCTGTCTTTTCTATTCTCTGTCTACTTCGCGATCTAAATTTTGTTGATATGGGGGAGGGGGGCACAGAATGAAAATCCCAAGCCTCATAATACCTTAAATATTTAATCCACGACATTAACCTTTATATTAATAAGAGACAATCGAGTAGAAAATATGTTGAATAAATGTTTCATTTGTTTCATTTCTTTTTTATGTTACTAAAATGTTTAATTTCTTTTTTTTATGTTATTAAAATGTTTAATTTTTTTTTGTTACTAAAATTTTTCATTTCTTTTTTATGTTACTAAAATGTTTAATTTCTTTTTTTTATGTTATTAAAATGTTTAATTTTTTTTTGTTACTAAAATTTTTCATTTCTTTTTAATGTTACTAAAATGTTTAATTTCTTTTTTTTATGTTATTAAAATGTTTAATTTTTTTTTGTTACTAAAATTTTTCATTTCTTTTTTATGTTACTAAAATGTTTAATTTCTTTTTTATGTTACTAAAATGTTTCATTTCTTTTTTTTATGTTATTAAAATGTTTAATTTTTTTTGTTACTAAAATTTTTCATTTCTTTTTTATGTTACTAAAATGTTTCATTTCTTTTTTTTTTGTTACTAAAATGTTTCATTTCTTTTTTATGTTACTAAAATGTTTTATTTCTGTTTTATGTTATTAAAATGTTTAATTTTTTTTTGTTACTAAAATTTTTCATTTCTTTTTTATGTTACTAAAATGTTTAATTTCTTTTTTTTATGTTATTAAAATGTTTAATTTTTTTTTGTTACTAAAATTTTTCATTTCTTTTTTATGTTACTAAAATGTTTTCTTTCTTTTTAATGTTACTAAAATGTTTAATTTCTTTTTTTTATGTTATTAAAATGTTTAATTTTTTTGTTACTAAAATGTTTCATTTCTTTTTTATGTTACTAAAATGTTTACTTTCTTTTTTATGTTATTAAAATGTTTAATTTTTTTTTATGTTATTAAAATGATTAATTTCTTTTTTATGTTACTAAAATGTATAATTTTTTTTATGTTATTAAATTGTTTAATTTCTTTTTTTTATGTTATTAAAATGTTTAATTTTTTTTGTTACTAAAATGTTTCATTTCTTTTTAATGTTACTAAAATGTTTACTTTCTTTTTTATGTTACTAAAATGTTTTATTTCTTTTTTATGTTACTAAAATGTTTAATTTCTTTTTTTTATGTTATTAAAATGTTTAATTTTTTTTGTTACTAAAATGTTTCATTTCTTTTTTATGTTACTAAAATGTTTACTTTCTTTTTTATGTTATTAAAATATTTAATTTCTTTTTTATGTTATTAAAATGTTTAATTTTTTTTATGTTATTAAAATGTTTAATTTCTTTTTTATGTTATTAAATTGTTTAATTTCTTTTTTTATGTTATTAAAATGTTTAATTTTTTTTGTAACTAAAATATTTAATTTCTTTTTTATGCTACTAAAATGTTTAATATCTTTTTTGTAACTAAAATGTTTAATTTTCTTATGTTATTAAAATGTTTAATTTCTTTTTTATGTTATGAAAATGTTTAATTTCTTTTTTATGTTACTAAAATGTTTAATATCTTTTTTATGTTATTAAAATATTTAATTATTTTGTTACTAAAATGTTTAATTTCTGTTTTATGTTACTAAAATGTTTAATTTATTTTTTATGTTATTAAAATGTTTTTTTTGTTACTAAAATGTTTAATTTCCTTTTTATGTTATTAAAATGTTTCATTTCTTTTTTATGTTACTAAAATGTTTAATATCTTTTTTATGTTATTAAAATATTTAATTATTTTGTTACTAAAATGTTTAATTTCTTTTTTATGTTACTAAAATGTTTAATATCTTTTTTATGTTACTAAAATGTTAATTTTTTGTTACTTAAATGTTTAATTTATTTTTCATGTTATTAAAATGTTTTATTTCTTTTTTTATGTTACTAAAATGTTTCATTTCTTTTTTATGTTATTAAAATGTTTAATTTCTTTTTTTATGTTATTAAAATGTTTGATTTCTTTTTTTATCTTATTAAAATTTTTTATTTCTTTTTTATGTTATTAAAATGTTTCATTTCTTTTTTATGTTACTAAAATGTTTACTTTCTTTTTTATGTTATTAAAATATTTAATTTCTTTTTATGTTATTAAAATGTTTAATTTTTTTTTGTTACTAAAATGTTTAATTTCTTTTTTATGTTACTAAAATGTTTAATTTCTTTTTTTTATGTTATTAAAATGTTTAATTTTTTTTTGTTACTAAAATTTTTCATTTCTTTTTTATGTTACTAAAATGTTTAATTTCTTTTTTTTATGTTATTAAAATGTTTAATTTTTTTTTGTTACTAAAATTTTTCATTTCTTTTTTATGTTACTAAAATGTTTAATTTCTTTTTTTTTTGTTACTAAAATGTTTCATTTCTTTTTTTTATGTTATTAAAATGTTTAATTTTTTTTTGTTACTAAAATTTTTCATTTCTTTTTTATGTTACTAAAATGTTTAATTTCTTTTTTTTATGTTATTAAAATGTTTAATTTTTTTTTGTTACTAAAATGTTTTATTTCTTTTTTATGTTACTAAAATGTTTCATTTCTTTTTTTTTTGTTACTAAAATGTTTCATTTCTTTTTTATGTTACTAAAATGTTTACTTTCTTTTTTATGTTACTAAAATGTTTAATTTCTTTTTTTTATGTTATTAAAATGTTTAATTTTTTTTTGTTACTAAAATTTTTCATTTCTTTTTTATGTTACTAAAATGTTTTCTTTCTTTTTAATGTTACTAAAATGTTTAATTTCTTTTTTTTATGTTATTAAAATGTTTAATTTTTTTGTTACTAAAATGTTTCATTTCTTTTTTATGTTACTAAAATGTTTCATTTCTTTTTTATGTTATTAAAATGTTTAATTTTTTTTATGTTATTAAAATGATTAATTTCTTTTTTATGTTACTAAAATGTTTAATTTTTTTTTATGTTATTAAATTGTTTAATTTCTTTTTTTTATGTTATTAAAGTGTTTAATTTTTTTTGTTACTAAAATGTTTCATTTCTTTTTAATGTTACTAAAATGTTTACTTTCTTTTTTATGTTACTAAAATGTTTTATTTCTTTTTTATGTTACTAAAATGTTTAATTTCTTTTTTTTATGTTATTAAAATGTTTAATTTTTTTTGTTACTAAAATGTTTCATTTCTTTTTTATGTTACTAAAATGTTTACTTTCTTTTTTATGTTATTAAAATATTTAATTTCTTTTTTATGTTATTAAAATGTTTAATTTTTTTTATGTTATTAAAATGTTTAATTTCTTTTTTATGTTATTAAATTGTTTAATTTCTTTTTTTTATGTTATTAAAATGTTTAATTTTTTTGTAACTAAAATATTTAATTTCTTTTTTATGCTACTAAAATGTTTAATATCTTTTTTGTAACTAAAATGTTTAATTTTCTTATGTTATTAAAATGTTTAATTTCTTTTTTATGTTATGAAAATGTTTAATTTCTTTTTTATGTTACTAAAATGTTTAATATCTTTTTTATGTTATTAAAATATTTAATTATTTTGTTACTAAAATGTTTAATTTCTTTTTTATGTTACTAAAATGTTTAATTTATTTTTTATGTTATTAAAATGTTTTTTTTGTTACTAAAATGTTTAATTTCCTTTTTATGTTATTAAAATGTTTCATTTCTTTTTTATGTTACTAAAATGTTTAATATCTTTTTTATGTTATTAAAATATTTAATTATTTTGTTACTAAAATGTTTAATTTCTTTTTTATGTTACTCAAATGTTTAATATCTTTTTTATGTTACTAAAATGTTAATTTTTTGTTACTTAAATGTTTAATTTATTTTTTTATGTTATTAAAATGTTTTATTTCTTTTTTATGTTACTAAAATGTTTAATTTCTTTTTTATGTTATGAAAATTTTTAATTTCTTTTTTATGTTATTAAAATGTTTAATTTCTTTTTTTATGTTATTAAAATGTTTGATTTCTTTTTTTATCTTATTAAAATGTTTTATTTCTTTTTTATGTTATTAAAATGTTTAATTTCTTTTTTATGTTATTAAAATGTTTAATTTCTTTTTTATGTTATTAAAATGTTTAATTTCTTTTTTTATGTTACTAAAATGTTTCATTTCTTTTTTATGTTATTAAAATGTTTCATTTCTTTTTTATGTTATTAAAATGTTTAATTTCTTTTTTTATGTTATTAAAATGTTTAATTTATTTTTTTATGTTATTAAAATGTTTTATTTCTTTTTTATGTTATTAAAATGTTTTATTTCTTTTTTATGTTACTAAAATGTTTCATTTCTTTTTTATGTTACTAAAATGTTTAATTTCTTTTTTATGTTACTAAAATGTTTTATTTCTTTTTTATGTTATTAAAATGTTTCATTTCTTTTTTATGTTATTAAAATGTTTCATTTCTTTTTTATGTTACTAAAATGTTTTATTTCTTTTTTATGTTACTAAAATGTTTAATTTCTTTTTTATGTTACTAAAATGTTTCATTTCTTTTTTATGTTACTAAAATGTTTCATTTCTTTTTTATGTTACTAAAATGTTTTATTTCTTTTTTTTGTTACTAAAATGTTTAATTTCTTTTTTATGTTACTAAAATGTTTCATTTCTTTTTTATGTTACTAAAATGTTTCATTTCTTTTTTATGTTACTAAAATGTTTTATTTCTTTTTTATGTTACTAAAATGTTTTATTTCTTTTTTATGTTACTAAAATGTTTTATTTCTGTTTTATGTTATTAAAATGTTTTATTTCTTTTTTATGTTACTAAAATGTTTTATTTCTTTTTTATGTTACTAAAATGTTTACTTTCTTTTTTATGTTATTAAAATGTTTTATTTCTTTTTTATGTTACTAAAATGTTTTATTTCTTTTTTATGTTACTAAAATGTTTTATTTCTGTTTTATGTTACTAAAATGTTTTATTTCTGTTTTATGTTACTAAAATGTTTTATTTCTTTTTTATGTTACTAAAATGTTTCATTTCTTTTTTATGTTACTAAAATGTTTCATTTCTTTTTTATGTTACTAAAATGTTTCATTTCTTTTTTATGTTACTAAAATGTTTTATTTCTTTTTTATGTTACTAAAATGTTTTATTTCTTTTTTATGTTACTAAAATGTTTTATTTCTGTTTTATGTTATTAAAATGTTTTATTTCTTTTTTATGTTACTAAAATGTTTTATTTCTTTTTTATGTTACTAAAATGTTTTATTTCTGTTTTATGTTACTAAAATGTTTTATTTCTTTTTTATGTTATTAAAATGTTTTATTTCTTTTTTATGTTACTAAAATGTTTTATTTCTGTTTTATGTTACTAAAATGTTTTATTTCTGTTTTATGTTACTAAAATGTTTTATTTCTGTTTTATGTTACTAAAATGTTTTATTTCTTTTTTATGTTACTAAAATGTTTCATTTCTTTTTTATGTTACTAAAATGTTTAATTTCTTTTTTATGTTACTAAAATGTTTCATTTCTTTTTTATGTTACTAAAATGTTTTATTTCTGTTTTATGTTACTAAAATGTTTCATTTCTTTTTTATGTTACTAAAATGTTTTATTTCTGTTTTATGTTATTAAAATGTTTTATTTCTTTTTTATGTTACTAAAATGTTTTATTTCTTTTTTATGTTACTAAAATGTTTCATTTCTTTTTTATGTTACTAAAATGTTTTATTTCTGTTTTATGTTACTAAAATGTTTTATTTCTTTTTTATGTTACTAAAATGTTTTATTTCTTTTTTATGTTATTAAAATGTTTTATTTCTTTTTTATGTTACTAAAATGTTTTATTTCTTTTTTATGTTACTAAAATGTTTTATTTCTTTTTTATGTTACTAAAATGTTTTATTTCTTTTTTATGTTACTAAAATGTTTTATTTCTGTTTTATGATATTAAAATGTTTTATTTCTTTTTTATGTTACTAAAATGTTTTATTTCTGTTTTATGTTACTAAAATGTTTTATTTCTGTTTTATGTTACTAAAATGTTTTATTTCTTTTTTATGTTATTAAAATGTTTTATTTCTTTTTTATGTTACTAAAATGTTTTATTTCTGTTTTATGTTACTAAAATGTTTTATTTCTGTTTTATGTTACTAAAATGTTTTATTTCTGTTTTATGTTATTAAAATGTTTCATTTCTTTTTTATGTTATTAAAATGTTTTATTTCTGTTTTATGTTATTAAAATGTTTTATTTCTTTTTTATGTTACTAAAATGTTTTATTTCTTTTTTATGTTACTAAAATTTTTTATTTCTGTTTTATGTTACTAAAATGTTTTATTTCTGTTTTATGTTACTAAAATGTTTTATTTCTTTTTTATGTTACTAAAATGTTTCATTTCTTTTTATGTTACTAAATTGTTTAATTTTTTTATTATTATTAAAATGTGTAATTTCCCTTTTTATGTTACTTAAATATTAATTTTCTTTTTCATGCTACTAAAATAGAATCATCGTATTGTTTTTTAAATAAATCCGTGATATATCATTTTTTTGCTGTGATGCATCCGTTCAGGTTCAAGAGACAATGGATACCTCTTGTAAGGGTAGTTGCATAGGTAATTATGCAGCAATGTTTTGCAAAACCCAACCACATCTATCCTGAATTGGCACAGCATGGACCCAATGGTAAGGAAAAGTTCAAGACGACTGAAAACAATGCCGAGATAAGCGGAGAGCACATAAAGTACCTGGAAATCCCAAATGGTCACCCATCACTTGACGGAGGCTTCCTTTCTAGGGCAATTGCTCTTAACATATAAACGGCTTTTGATAGAGTATGGCATAAAGGTTCACTTCACAAGAAGCTACGGTATAACTGGAAATGTCTTCTCAATTATTAAATCATTTCTCTCTGATAGGTTCATAAGAGTAGTGGTTGATGGGCAGAAATCAGAAGCTCTCAGTATTAATGCTGGAGTCCCTCAGGGGTCCATCCTGGACGCAACTCTCTTCCTGATCTCCATTAATGATCTTCTAAATCACATCCTTACATAATTCGTAGACATTTATACTGATGACACTACTATCTATGGTAGCACATATAGGACCGTAAACGACCAAGTTCTCTCTGATTCTCTCTCCTCTGATCTTGAGCAAGTGTTACAACGGGGAAAGAGGTGGCTGGTTACTTTTAATGCATCTAAAACCAAGCTTTTATCTTTACATCATCAACGCTCTGATCCCAATCAGGTCCTCAATTGAATTGAATGGCTCTCATATTGGGGAGGCCTCGTGTTTTGAAAAGCTTCTGGGCTTGACCTTTACTCCTGATCTTACATGGAACACATGCATTAAATCCGTTGCCAAGGCCGCTGGAAAAATGATGGGATCCTTCTATTGATCCAGTAGATATCTCACTGCCGATGCAATTCTCTATCTATATAAGAGCCATGTACATCTTAGGATGGAGTACTGTTGCCACTTATCCTGTCTTGATAGAGTTCAAAATAGACTTCGGAGCCTCGTAGGAGATGTCCTTTTCTCTTCCCTGCAACCTCTTTCTCACAGAAGAGATGTTGCGACTTTGTCTCTGCTTTATCGTTATTTTCATGGCAAGTGCTCGACTGAACTCCAATCTATGGTCCCCCCTCGCCAAACTTTCACAAGAAACACCCGTCTAGCAGAAAACACTATCAATAATTTCCCCCACTCTTTATCTGTGCCCAAACCTAAACGTAGATTCCATGAGCAAAGCTTCTTTCTTAGAACTGCACGCCTATGGAATTGTCTTCCGTTTTCCTGTTTTTCAGCTGAGTACAATATGGTTGTCAAGTCTAACGTAAGCAAGTTTTTGATGAGCCGTTCCATATAAGTTAACAAATTTACCGAATTTCCATTACTAACGATTATAATATTGGCCAAGTTCTACTGTACACTCTTTAACCCTTATCCTCGAGTGACCTCTTGGCCTTGATAACTGGTGATGCCTATGTAAAAAAAAAAAAAAACAAATTTTAGTACTGACCAGGCTCAACGTTGCTTTTACAGTAACTAAACAAATACAGAAAAAAAAGTTTTGGGGCGGTGGATTTTGTGCTTGTTAAACCCGACACAGCAGAAAAGTAAATAATTGAGCTGTGTTGTGTGCGATTACGTGCGTACTCAGTTCAGTCTGTAACATATCGATAACAAGTTTAACGAAGCTGAAAATTGTTGAACACAGGGGACAATGAAGTACCTTCATGTGAACTGAGGACTCTGCTAAAGATTGTTGTGCAGAGATGCGTCAGCGAACGGCAATTGTATCTGCAAATATCATGATCGTGAAAACAGATTCGAATCTCATTCGCGTGATGTGCAGACGAGAGGAGTCGCCCCATCCCCGCCGTTGCAGAGCTATAACTATCATTTTGCAAAAACTTCTTCTCGGAATGTATTGTAGCATTGTACACCCTTTTTAACACTTTAGCGGACCCAACATGTTGTAGACTCCGTCGCAAGTAAACAGAATAAACGAAAAAAAAAGAAAAACCTCGACTCACTTTTTTTTTTAACAAAAGCCTTTATATTTGATATTTCCAACAACGTATTTTTTTCTAAATATTTCAATTATGTATTTCTCCCTCTCCGTGTGACTATTTGTCCGTTCTGGGACGTCACCCATGTATCTGGAACATATGCTTCTCTCTTCACCTTAAACACCTCCTGAACTCGTGTTTCAAACACGTCCTTTTCCGCTCTTTCGTGTCTCGAACGTGTCTCTTCCCGCTTTCTCGTGTCTCGAACACGCCGTTTCCCGCTCTCTCCTGTTTCGAACACTTTTCGAATCCTTTATGTCTCGAACACGTCTCTAGTACGTTTTTCTCTGAACATCGGTCACGCCTCGGATTCCATTCCTATGAACATTGCTTCTTCAAACACGTGTATTCTTATCTTTGCTATGACGTCACATCGGACATTGACTCGGTCATTTGCATATGGCTGCTGCCACTGCTGCTGCTGTTGCTAACCCAATATCAGCGGCTCTATACAATATCAGAGTATGGTGAATCAGAATATAAGGCGACTTGAACTCCGCAGCAAACGGCGTTAGATCGAAAAAAAAAATAATTCACATTTATATAAAAATGTTTCGTTTACTAAACCGGACTTCCTACTGTAGCCAAAGACGAGTAATCAGATTGTCGTAAAAGAAAATACGTACAAGTTTTGTACACATTTTTATTTCCAAAATAACTTTACTAAAAACATAATACTTGATTATTTTTTTGCATAAAATGATAAATAAATATTATTGTTTCATTATTTGAAAAAAAAATTTTTATTATAAAAACACATTAAAGTAATATATTGTTTTTATAATACAAAAAACAAATATTTATTATTTATTAATTATAGACGCTGGTGTTGGTTTTCATAAGTTATCTCTATTCTTCTTATATATAAATTATCCCTATCCTTCTCATATATAATCTCTATTCATCTTATATATAAATTATCTCTATTCATCTTATATATAAATACTCTCTATTCTTCTTATATATAAATTATCTCTATTCTTCTTATATATAAATTATCTCTATTCTTCTTATATATAAATTATCTCTGTTCTTCTTATATATAAATTATCCCTATTCTTCTTATATATAAATTATCCCTATTCTTCTCATATATAAATTATCTCTGTTCTTCTAATATATAAATTATCCCTATTCTTCTTATATATAAATTATCCGTATTCTTCTTATATATAAATTATTTCTATTATTCTTATATATAAATTATCCCTATTTTTCTTATATATAAATTATCTCCATTCTCCTTATATATAAATTATTTCTATTATTCTTATATATAAATTATCCCTATTCTTCTTATATATAAATTATCCCTATTCTTCTTATATATAAATTATTTCTATTATTCTTATATATAAATTATCCCTATTCTTCTTATATATAAATTATCCCTATTCTTCTTATATATAAATTATCCCTATTCTTCTTATATATAAATTATCTCTGTTCTTCTTATATATGAATTATCCCTATTCTTGTTATATATAAATTATCCCTATTCTTCTTATATATAAATTATCCCTATTCTTCTTATATATAAATTATCCCTATTCTTATATATAAATTATCTCTATTCTTTTTATAAATAATCTCTATTCGTCTTATAAATTGTCTCTATTCTTCTTATATATAAATTATCCCTATTCTTCTTATATATAAATTATCTAGAAATAGAAATCTTCTTTCGCTCTAGAAAGACATATGCCAGCTACCAGTTGACAAAAAGACGGAGGACGGAATCTCTAGTGCAAAAACGTTAAGTATTTTTTTAAAACTAATCCTAAATGTTTTTATGTTACCTTGTTTTTAAACTTGTTTTTCGTGTTTTATTTATGTATTTTGTCTGTATTCTCCTGTCTTCTTGTCTGTATTCTCCTGTATTATCCGTCCCCCTTCATGCTACAAAGTTAAACGATAAAAACAAACAAAATGCCGGCAACTAACGATAAAAGAAAAAATGCCGGAAATTATTCTCTAATAGAGCAGATAAACTTAGGACTTTATTTAAGAAGTATACTTAATATATACTATTACTGCAAGCTTACCTGTATTGAAAATGCTTGCTTCTTGCTGGCAAATCAAACCATCTAATATAGTTAGCCTTATGTTCAAGTACATTCGAAATATAATACCGTGCAAAGAAACAGTTACTCATGAAAACGAACCTCCTAAAGTAAAACCTTGAATAATTATCTAAACTCGAATGTAAATTAATATTAAGCCGACTTTACAAATTGATAATAGTTAATTATTGGATTTTAATTAATTATAAGATGAAACTCTAATGATTCAAACTCGATAGATAACGACAAACTTCCACCCATTAATATGGGAGGGGAGATTATCATCAAAAGTGTCCTGAATTGTTAACTTAGCACCGTACTTACTACTTAGATATAAATAAGTCACTTGTCCCTATTCTCCTCCTCCCCCCCGTTTTTTTTTTTGTTTTTTTGTTTTTTAAATGGAGAGTAGATAATACAGTGGATGTGTTATCGGCAGCTCCAGTAATTCTCGCTTCTCCTATTTTGTCATTCAGTCCTCATTCAACGAGTGATTTTTCTGACAAAGGGTGAAGAAAAAGCTGCTTAAAGGTCGGTAGTACTTGGTGACCAGTAGTTTGAGATGTCGGAAATTTTTCTGTCTCTGTCTATCCTTGTGGCCATGTCACTAGTAAGGGTGCTGGAGGTAAACGTTTTGTCTGGGCTGACGTTATCCGCCTGATAGTCAGGGACCCGAACCTTGGATTAACCACTAAGGAGGCTGTCCTATCAGCAGGCGCAAAGTACTGGGACTGCTGTATTGCCATTTGGTGAGTGGATCTGAAACATGCAGTAGTCTCTGGTGGGGCCTCTCGATGCCATACTAGTGGGTAATTGTTACGGCTTTACCTTTTCGTGTGCTACAAAAAAAAAATTCCTGTCTTTTTCTCTCTTACTTTCCCTCTCTGTACTGCTCTAACCAAGTATGCCGACCTATTCCACAATTCCCAAAACCTCAACATGAAATATCTCCAGAATAAAAACTCGATTAAACCTAGAACTCCATCTTCCAACGTAGACCCCTACTACCAGGTCTCCTTCTCCAACATCAGGGGTCTACGTTCCAACCTTCCAGCAGAGGTTGAAACCCAATTACAGGAGACGAAACCGGACATATTATTTCTAAGTGAAACTGGAATAGGGCCGACCATTTCCCTAGATGAGTTCATAATTAACGGATACTCTAATTTAATAGCTAAACCTGACACCCAAGATCGCCATGGGCATGGAATATGTGCCTACATTAAGGATGGCTTCCCGTGTGGCAGGGATATCTCTAGAGAATATCCTAATTTACCCTATATGTGCTTCAGGGTTGCACTTGCTAACACCACTGCATTTATATTTGCCCTCTATAGACCCCACAACAGCGGAGTTACTATCTTTAAGAGCATATCTGAGAAAATAAGCCACATACTGTCTTCACATCCCTCGGCTAACATCCACATCTGTGGTGACTTCAACGTCCATAACGTGGAATGGCTGACCCATTCAAATAAGACAGATGATGAGGGGAGGTTTTGTCATGATTTTGCCATTGCCTATGACCTCACTCAGATTGTTCGCGAACCCACCCGTGTGCCCGATACACCCGATCAATATGCAAGCCTCTTAGACCTTTTTCTCTCAACTTCTCCTGAGCTATGTTCATATTTCGTTCATTCTCCTCTAGGATCCTCCGACCACTCCGTCGTATCAGTTAAGATAAAAACGAAATGTAAGAAGCCCCCAGACGTACCCCTCCACCGTACTGTATACCGATACTCTATGGCTGACTGGGATAGCTTCCGTACATTCATATCTGACTTACCTCTGCACTCCATGTTTAAAAAGGAAGTGTCCTCTATAGTATCAGATCTGACCGAATGGTTAATTGTAGGCATACACCGATTCATACCATCTAAAAAAATTCCAACAAAAACTAAATAGCCAGCCATGGTTCTCCCCAGAATGTGCTGCTGCTATCGCGCACAGAAATCACTTTTTCCATAGTTACCAACGTAATAGATGCACTGAGACTAAAGCTGCTTTCAGGTCTGCCAGCAACCACTGTAAAAGAGTAATAAAAAATGCAAGAGAGCTATATGCCCAGTCTGTTAAATCAGCGGCTTGGATCCCACCAGTTTTGGCAAATAACAAATAGGATCCTGAACAGAAGTGTGCGTTCTATCCCAACCATTATCAATGGACCAGAGGTCATCTCGTCAGCGTCAGACAAGGCCAAACTATTTGCAAAGAACTTTGCAGCTAATTCTACCCTATGCGACGAAGGCCATCAACTCCCCATATTTCCTCCTATAACGCAGAACAAGCTAGGTAACATACAAATATCCGTGCATGAGGTCGCCAAGCTTTTTTTTTTTTTTTTTTTTTAATTATATTTTCACCCCAAACAAGGCACATTGCCACTTTGGTGTAGGGGGCTACTATCAGGGGAAACATCTACTGGGGCACTATGTAGGGATTAGGGCAGCGAGATGTTGGTTCACGTTGCACTTGAACTTATGCATGTCAGTACAGTTGGGGAAGCAGTGACCTGGAATGGAATTCCAAAGTCTAGCAGTTCTGGGGAAGAAACTACTGGAGTAGAACGATCTTTTACATCTAGGGATCTCTACAGTGTGGGGGTGGGATTTTGCAGCTTGTCGGGTCTGTCGAGGGTGTTCACGTCGTGGGGGCACAAGTGCTTGCAGTTCTTCAGAGCATTCACCATTATAATACTTGTAGAACAGGCAGAGGGATGCAACGTTTCGACGATGGGACAGAGGCTGAAGTTTTGATGCCAGTTTAGGGCCTATCAGATTTGCGACTCTCTTTTGAACCCTGTCAAGGAGAGAGAGACTAGTAGCCGATGCACCGGCCCAAATATGACAGCAATACTCCATACATGGGCGAATAGTGGCCTTATAGAGGTACAGGATACTTTCGGGTGTTAGAAGTTTTCTAGCACGGTAGAGAGAGCCCACCTTCCTCGCAGCGGCCCTGGCAATGCCCTCGATGTAATTGTTCCAGCTCATGTTTCCTGTGAACGTTAGGCCAAGGAGCTTGAAAGACGTACTCTCAGCTAAAGAGTTGTTGGCCATTGCTATTGGTGGTAGAGAAGGTTTCCTGTAATTATTGAATGAAACCAGTTTTGTCTTGGTGGCATTGAACGTTACCATCCATTTTTGTCCCCATTCCACTACTGATTTGAGGTCATCCTCTAGTGTTTCTGCCATTACTTTAGATATATGTTCATTTGTTTTCCTGTCGTGCCTGCTATAGAGTGTGGTGTCATCAGCATATATACCCATCTCAGAGGCAATTTTATCGGGGAGGTCATTTATGAATATCAGGAACAGCAGAGGACCAAGGATAGATCCCTGGGGCACTCCGGCATTTATATTATATTGTTTAGACGTACGACCGTCGAGGACAACCTGGATTTTTCTCTTATCTAAGAAGGATTTAATTATGTTAAGTATTCTACCAGTGATACCGTAAGATCTAATCTTCCTGAGGAGACCCTCATGCCATACCCTGTCAAAAGCCTTAGATATATCTAGAGCTACCGCTCTGCCCTCTCCCGCTTTGTCCAGTGAATGGTATATGCGTTCAGAGATTACAGTGAGGATGTCTTCCGTGGAACGGGCTTGTCTAAATCCATATTGATGGTCGGTCAGAAGTTTAGCATCTGTAAGGTGCTGGACTAGAGCATGGTTAATTAAGGTCTCAAATATTTTGGCAAAAAGTGGGAGGAGGCTAATAGGGCGATAATTTAATGGGTCAGTTCTTTCGCCAGAATTCTTGAATACTGGTACCACAGAAGCAGTTTTCAAGCTAATAAAGAACCTAGATTCCAGTAAAGCAACTGGCCCTGATGGCATCCCAATTATAGTGTTAAAAAAGCTTCAACCAGAACTTGCTCCCATACTTACGAAACTATTTAAGCGCTGCCTTAAGGAGAACTGCTTTCCGACTCCCTGGAAGACCTCATCAGTTTGCCCTGTGTTTAAGAATTCAGGTGATAAGTCATCTCCCTCTCAGTACAGACCTATAAGTCTCCTGTGTGTTATGAATAAGTTGCTGGAATCCATATTAAATAGAGAAATAGTCAACCATCTCAGCAGGAATAACCTTCTTAGCGACACACAATATGGTGTCCGCTCTGCAAGATCTACCGCAGATGTGCTGACGCTTATACCCCACAGGATTAGTGAATCTCTTGACAAAGGCTTCCTTTCTAGGGCAATTGCTCTTGACATATCAAAGGCCTTCGACAAGGTATGGCATAAGGGTCTACTTCACAAGATTTCCAGCTATGGTATAACTGGAAATGTTTTCTCAATTATTAAATCATTTCTCTCCGATAGGCTCATAAGAGTAGTGGTTGATGGACAAAAATCGGAGGCCTGCAATATAAATGCTGGAGTCCCTCAGGGGTCAATCCTGGGCCCAACTCTCTTCCTGATCTACATCAATTACCTCCCTAAACACATACTTAAATCATTCGTTGACATCTATGCTGATGACACGACCATCTACGGCAACACATCAAAGGCTGTAAATGACAAAGTTCTCTCTGATTCTCTCTCCTCTGATCTCGAGCGTGTGGTTCAGTGGGGGAAGATGTGGCTGGTTACCTTTAATGCATCCAAAACCAAACTCCTATCCTTACATCATCAACGCTCTGATCCCCATCTGGCATCAATTGTGATGGATGGCTCTAGTCTGGGTGAGGCCCCGTGTTTTGACAAGCTTCTGGGTTTGACCTTTACTCCTAATCTGAAATGGAACACGTACATCAAGTCTGTTGCCAAGGTCACTGGAAAGATGGTGGGATCCTTCTACCGCCCCAGAAGATATCTCACTACTGATGCAATTCTCTATCTATATAAAAGCCAAGTACGTCCAAGGATGGAATACTGCTGCCATATCTGGGCAGGAGCTGCTAAAATAGCCTATCCTGCCTTGACAGAGTACAAAATAGACTTCGTGGCTTCGTGGGGGATGCCCTTTTCTCTACCCTGCAACCTCTCTCCCACAGAAGAGACGTTGCGAGCCTATCCTTGTTTTATCGTTATTTCCATGGCAGGTGCTCGTCTGAACTCCAATCTCAGGTCACCCTCGCCAATTTTTCACGAAAACACCCGTCTAGCTGAATCCACTAAGAAATAAAATTTTTAAAAATGCAAAATAAAATATTAATATTTATTGAATTAAAATGAAATTAAGTATAATTAAAACTTGCTAGTAGTAAGTCAACTAAACCTGTTACTTCGATGCATGCGCAAATATACATTTCTACGTCCAAGTCGATTAATTTTTAATGCGCTTTTGTCCATCTGTCGATAGTTCAAACGGCAACAACTAAGGCTGGACTGCTAAATCATCACTATATATTGGATACAATATTATAACCAATAGAGAATTAGCGCTATAATAATAAATGCGTAACAATAATAAATAAAGACGCAATCATAATCAATAGGTATGAAACGTATATTGATTAAAACAGAACGAAAGTTGATATTGAGAGCATATTTTGTACGCGGTCGGAAAGAAAGTTATGGCGTTGCAATGGATGTGGCGCCGACCATGGCGGAATGGGAAAAAAAAGAACACGACACGTAGATATGTTCGCGTGGTCCCGGCGGAGAAGTGTTAGCTGTTCGGGGATGGTCTATTTTCGGAAAACTTCTGACTCTCAGATTTCAACAAGGGGGGAAAAAAAGAGATGAAAGATGCTTCCTTCTCAACACCCAGACACCCTTACTGTGCGCTCACACAAAAGGAAATCTCTTTAAGTAAAACACGCGTGACGTCTGTTGGTACATCGCTTAGTCTCCTACCGTCTCTCTCTCTCTCTCTCTCTCTCTCTCTCTCTCTCTCTCTCTTTCTCTCTCTCTCTCTGTATACATATATATAATAAAGCAAAGTTTTGTAATATCAACTATATTCCCCCTCTATCGCATAGATCACTGTAGTTCTCCCATTTCCATCTCTCATCAGTTTCAATGCATTACCCTCTTCCTCTCACGCCTGATTATTTTGCTTCTAATGTAGCTATCGCTAGACGTCGCATCTCTAATATGTTATCTAGCCTCTTCTCTCCTTTTCTGATGAGAAGCATTAAGCTTCGAAATACCATGGTATAAAGAGTTTTACTTATCTTACACCCTTAATTCATGTATCATCCTAATTGAATGAACGAATACATCTATATGTATTTGTATATATTTTTATATTGCCGTTTTTTCTTAATATTCTCTCTTTCTCTCTCTCTCTCTCTCTCTCTTTCTCTACATATACATTCATACATATATATACATATATATATATGTATATATGTATGTATATATACGTATATATATGTACATATATACGTATATATATGTGAATATATATATGAATATATATATATATGTATATATATGAATATATATATGTGTATATATATGTGTATATATATATTTATATATGCATATATATACATGTATATATAGTGAATAAATGACAAAAAACTATATTCTAAAATTCATGATGTTGTCCATCTTATTATTTATTCCTTTAATTCAGCTTACAGTTACAATTCTTTATTAAAAGGGATAAATTATAAGATGGCCAACATCATGAATTTTGGAATATAGTTTTTTGTCATTTATTCACTATATTGCTCTGTAATTACATTAAGCTCCTTAAATGAGATTGGTATATATTATAAGAAATATATTTCTACACACACACACACACACACACACACACACATACATATATATATATATATATATATATATATATATATATATATATATATATATATATATATATATATATATATACTAGCAGGCCGTCCGGCATTGCCCGGTCGTAAAATACGCTTAAATATGACAT